>NC_067409.1:307500-607500 GCF_009764475.1 Pristis pectinata | reverse complement strand
TGTGGAAATTTGCAAGAGTCCGAATCTCCTCAAACTCCTAATGAAGTAGAGCCACTGGCGTGCCTTCTTCATGATTGCATCAATGTGTTGGGCCCGGGATAGATCCTCTGAGATGTTGATACCCAGGAACTTGAAGCTGCTCACCCTTTCCACCACTGACCCCTCAATGAAGACTGGTGTGTGTTCTCCTGACTCCCCCTTCCTGAAATCCACAATCAACTCCTCGGTCTCGCTGACGTTGAGTGTGAGGTTGTTGTTGTGACACCACTCAACCAGCTGATCTGTCTCACTCCTGCGCGCCTCCTCATTGACAATTTCACTAACTTCCACCCTGTCCTCAAATTCACTTGGTGCATCTCTGGCACCTTTCTCCCCTTTCTGGATCTCTCTGCCTCCCTCAGGAGATAGCTACCCTGACTACATCTCCTCTCACCCCGTCCTTTCTCTCTCTGTTCCTATGTCCACTGCATCTGTTCGTAAAGTGAGACCTTCCACTCCAGGACATCCCAGATGTCCTCCTTTTTCCCCATGCTTCTGCTCTTGCTCCATTCAGCCCCCCCAAGTGATAGAGTTCCCCTGCTCCTCACTACCACCCACCAGCCTACACACCATTCTTTGCAACTTCAGTCAGCTGCAACGCGATCCCACCACAAATCACATCTTCCTGTCCCCAACCCTTATTGCTTTCCGCGGGGATCACTCTCTCCATGATCCATTCCTCCCTCCCTCCCACCCACCCACCCCAGGCAATTTCCCCTGTAACTGTAGGAGGTGCAATCCCTGTCCCCACACCTAAAAAATTAGTGGAGCTGGAGTGGGCAGCTCCCAAGGGAATCATCAAATACTCTTGCAGATGAACTCAGCAGCCACGGGCATTGCAGCCACTGCATTTCAACCCACTTGTGAACTAGTGATCTTAGACCTGGCAGACTCGGGACCCCAGACCACCTCGAGAGTGGGTTCAGTGGCTGGAAGCTCAGGGGACGTCGCCATTGTCTCAGCAAAGGTGGCTGCAGGGCAGGGCTGCAGGTAAAACTGAAACGCAGGGTCCTAAGGCCCACCCTTCCCACTCTTCATTCTCCTGGCTAATGTACAGTCTCTGGAAAATAAAACCGAAGACCTCAGAGCAAGACTGCAGTACCAGAGGGACATCAGGGACTGCTGTGTACTCTGCTTCACAGAGACATGGCTCACCCACAGTGAGTTTCACCTTGCAGAGTCAGGAGTTGGAGCCGGATTTGGAGCGGGACCTTTGAAAAGAGATGAGTCTTTGTGCCTGAGCTTGTGAGTTTCACCTTGCAAGAGTCTAAAGGAGGCACATTTGCAAATTGTTATCTGCTGATTGGCTTATTAACAACAGCAAATAAAGTGAAGGCAGGTATAAGCAGAGTGGTTATTGTGTGAGTGGGCTAGTCTTGGGCTGGGGGCTTTGGTGTGAAGTGGTGAAGGTAAGTTCCTTTCTTTGCTTTGGTGTTCCCTTTAGTGTCAGGACAGAGTGTGAAGTGATACACTTTGGGAGGTTGCATTTGAAGGCAGAATACAAGGTTAATGGCAGGACTCAGCAGTGTGGAGGAACGGAGGGATCGGGGTCCACATCTATAGATCCCTCAAGGTTGCCGCACAGGTTGATGGGGTTGTTAAGAAGGTGTATGGTGTGTTGGCCTTTGTTAGTTGGGGGATTGAGTTCAAGAGCTGTGAGGTGATGTTGCAGCTCTATAGAACTCTGGTTAGATGACACCAGTCTTTGCCTGATCCCAGCTGCCTGTACCTGACCCATGCCTCCTTCTTCTGGCCTGGGGTCTCAATATCCCTTATCATCCAGGGTTCCCTGCTCCTGCCAGCCTTGCCCTTCATTCTAACAGGAACATGCAGACCATGAGCTCTCTCTCTCACCTTTAGATGCCTCCCACTTGCCTGTGGTCTGTTTGCCCACAAACAACCTGCTTCAATCAATCTGTGTAAGCTCCTGTCTACTCCTATCAAAATTCATCTTGCCCCAAACTAGAATTTGTACCTGTGAACCAGATCTGTCCCTTTCCATAACTAGTTTAAAATTAATAGAATTATGGTCACTGGTCCCAAAGTGCTCCCCCACTGACACCTCAGTCACTCACCCTATCCTGTTACCCAAGAGCAGATTGAGCTTTGCCCTCTCCCTTGTATGGCCCTCTATTATTGCTGAAAGAAAGTTTCCTGAATGCACTTAACACATTCCACCCCATCTAAGGCCTTAATAGTTCCTGACCCATGTCTCCTTTTTCCAGGCCAGGGCCTCAACATCCCTCATCATCTGGGGTTTCCCTCCTACTGCCAGCCTTGTCCTTCACTCTAACTGGAACATGTGGACCTTGAGCTCTTGCTATCTCATCCCTTCTTATTTCTCAGCTCCACCCATAAAGCCCCACTGGATGGTCCTTCAGTAATTTCATCTCTGACTGCTGCTGTGACATTCCCCTTCATCAGCAATGCAACTCCCCCTCCCCTCTTTCTCCACCTCTCTCCCACCTAAAGCACCTGTACCCCGGAACATTCAGCTGCCAGTCCTGTCCCTCCCTTAGCCCTGTTTCTGTAATGGCTGTAATATCCCAGTCCCACAGAGCTATCCATGCTGAGTTTGTCTGCCTTGCCTGTCAGAGCTCTTACATTGAAATAAATGCAATGTAATCCGATGGGCTTTCCTTGCCCCTGGCCATTCTCCTGCCTGTCAGGCCCATTCAACTTGCTGTCACTGAGTTCTGCATCACTTTCCAGCTTCTCATTTTCCTCCTTGATGCTTGGGTTCCCCCCCCCCCCCCCCCCCCCCCCAAAACAATCTAGTTTTAAACCCACCCTAGTAGCACTGCCTACCAGGATGTTGGTTGTCCTCCAGTTCAGGTGTAACCTGTCCCTCTTGTACAGGTCACCTCTGCCCCAGAAGAGATTCCAATGGTCTAAAAAATCTGAATCCCTGCCTCCTACACCAATTTTTCAGTCACACGTTAATATGCCATAACCTATTCTAACCCTCACCAGCACATGGCACTCAGAGTAATCCAGACATTACTACCCCCGAGGTCCTGCTTTTTCACTACTTCCCTAGCTCCCTATCTTCACTCCACAGGACCTCATCCCTTTCTCTACCCATATCATGTGCCAATGTGCACAATGACTTCTGGCTGCTCCCCCTCCCCCTTAAGAATGTTCTGTAGCTGCTCTGAGACATCCTGGACCCTGGCACCCAGGAGGCAACACCACCATGGAGTCCCTTCTGTGGTCACAGAATCTTCTGTCTGCCCCCTCAAACTATTGCGTCTTCTATCACTGTAGTCCTGTCAGCCTTCACCCTTCCCTGCTGAGCCTCAGAGCCAGTCCTGGTGCCACAGACCCTGCTACTGCTGCCTTCTCCTGAACTGTCACCTCCCAACAGTATCAAAAAACAGTAGACCTGTTTGAGGGAAACAGCCACAGGGAAAACCTGCACTCCCTGCCTACTCACCTTTTCTGATGCCACTCAACTACTTTCTGCCTGTGCCTTGGGTGTGTGACCACCTCACTCAAACTCTGATCTCTGAAGCTCTCAGCATCTCTGATCTAAGGAGTAGGGAGGATTAGGGAACTTGCTGACAGAATACATCATGTTGTTTTGGTAGCGTGAGTTAGAAATGGTACAGCTAAGCATCATAGAATAAGAATAGTATTGGGGGGGGGGAGGGAAAGTGGCCCAAGACTGATTAAGGAAATCACAAGTGTGGTGGAATCTGCCAGATCGAGGGGGAAGAAAATCAACTTTCACTGAAATTTATTCAATAACCTTGGTTCAGTTTAAGGTTGTGACTGTTCAGTTTCACATCTGTGTACCAAAGTGTTCACACATTGTTCTGCCATTCCTGTAGCCAAAGGTGAAGATTCAGTGTTAAATGGGATGCATTTTCCATATCTGGTGCAGCTGAGTCTGACCACATTGCAAACCATTGGTGCTTTCTGCAGTACAGATCTTGTGCTTTGGGCACTGAAGTCTGTCAACCATCAGCAGCAGCTTGGTAGCTCCATTAAAGTTTAAATGTCAATGTTTGTGGCTTCCATTTCATATTGATTGCTTTAAACAGCTTGCAATATTAAATGAATTGAGATCCAACTATATGAAACTTCCCTTGATGTTCAGTGGGTAAATGTACTGCACAGTTTCAAACTGAGCCTTGCAGACCAGGAGGTTCCTGGGTCTGAGTGTGTGCTGAGTTAGCTGACATCAGCTGAAACGAGGTAGAGAAATCCAAAATCTCACTCCCAGGTTGGGGGGGAGGGGGGAAATCAGCTCGGGCTTCCACTGCTGATTGATTTCCAATAACTTCTGCTAGATATTGTGTAAATCTGTGGGTGTTAGGTGAGGATAGGATCACGCATAGGTCTGACTTCCAACCCACCGCCTCCCCTACCTCCAACATGGTCAGCACTTGGGTGAGGTGAGGGCAGCCATTGCATCTGGATCTGTGACCCAGCAGGAGTCAGGCACTTTCAGGACCAAACTGGAGAGGCAAAGGAACAACAGCCCATCTTGTACTTGCTAACACTCAGCAAGATTGAATCCAGTAAGTTATCTTGCAATTTCACCTGGATAATAGACATGACTGTAATATAATCAACAGTGATTGTGTCTAAGTGCACAGTAAATCAGTTTTAAATCTCCCCTACTGCTTGTTCATGTTATATTGAATGGACACTTTTAATTTTTGCAAATCTGCAAACACTAGAACCTGGAGGACCTAAACATCGCTGATATTCCACTAATTTTATAAATATCAGCAAATAGTAGAACTGAAAATGGAATAAGCAGGACACAGAATTATGAGGAGCTCGATAGCCCTATGTAATCCACATTCCAAGCCTGTGCTGAGATTGCATTTGTGGCTTTTAACTCATTGTTACTGATGTGGGAAAAACTACCCAGCTTTCTTCCTCCTGGTTACAATCCAATGACCTTCAGGAGTGTCTGAGTGGCTGACTTTGAGGGCAGAAGCAGACTTGCTTGTGATGCCTACAGAGTTGAAAAGCTTGGTGAAGTTCACCATCTGGGTTCTCATAATGGTCATTTGGCTGAGATAACCAGAGTGGTGCTTGTGAAACAAAATTCAATACTAAACAATGGAGAGGAGAGTAATTAGGAGAGAGGAAAAAGTATCAAATTTCAGAAACGGGTGTCTGTGACATTTCCAAATAAGCACTCAAAGCATTAGCGGAATATTGCTTAATTGGTTATTTTAATTTGTATGTTTTAAATAGGATAAAACCTTTTTTCTTAAAATTGATCTTGAGTGCATCCAGTTCCAACTCTAGCTCCTTCATGTGGTCAGTCAGGAGCTGCAGCAGGGTGCACTTCCCACTGGTGTAGTCACCAGGGACACTGGATGTCTTCCTGATCTCCCACATCCTGCAGGAGCAGCATGCCACCACCCTAGCTGCCATCTGAATGCTCAAAGGCAAAAAGGAAATTCAAGGAACCTTACTCAGGCCTCTGCTCTCCAAAGCCTCAAGTTGCCACTCAAACACTGGCTGCTGCACAATGGCCACTCTGCTGCAGCATACCTTCCTTTTATTGGCTGTCTCTCTCAATTAGCCAATAAGAAATGCTTTTCCAAACAAAGATCTATTAGTCAATCAGAAGAGCTCTCTTAGAATTGGTTTATTATGTAGCTGTACCAAGGTGCAGTGGAAAAACTTGTCTTGCATACCGATTGTACAGATCAATTCATTACACAGAGCATTGAGGTAGTACAAGGTAAAATAATACAGAATGCAGAATAAAGTGTCACAGCTACAGAGGAAATGAGCAGGTAGACAGTGAGGTACAAGGTCATAATGAGGTAGATTGAGGTCCATCTTATTCTCAAACCATTCAAGAGTCTTATAACAGCAGGATAGAAGCTGCCCTCGAGCCTGGTGGTACCTGCTCTCGGAATTTTGTATTTTCTGCCCAATGGGAGGAGGGAGAAGAAAGAATGTCCAGGGTGGGTGTGGTCTTTCCTTACAGAGGAAGTGCAGTACAGGCAGACAATAAGGTGCAAGGTACATGACAAGGTAGATTGAAAGATCAAGAGTTCATCCTTTACTGTGTGAGAGATCTGTTTCATGGTCTTATAACAGTGGGATAGAAGCTGCCCTCGAGCCTGGTGGTACCTGCTCTCAGGCTGTTGCATCTTCTGCCTGATTTTTTTTTGGGGGGGGGGGGTTTAAAGCTTCCTACTGCTCCACCTGCTGCTCAGGAGCTCCATCCATCACCTGCCAGTGTCTTCCTGCTCCCCTCCCTGACCTGGCACCACTTGCCTGTCATCTCTCGCCCTTAGTCTGCCAATCACCCCAGACTCCTGTCTCCGCACCCCCCCCCCCACCCTCTCTCCTCTTTATAGTGGCCATCTCACCTGTCCTGACAAGTGGCAAATGGAGTTCATCCCAGATAAGTGAAGTGAGACACTTTGGGAGATCTAATTTGAAGGCAAAATACAAGGTTAATGGCAGGACTTTTAGTATGGAGGGATCTTGGGGTCCACGTCCATAGATCCCTCAAGGTTGCTGCACAAGTCAATAGGGTTGTTCAGAAGGCATATGAAGTGTTGGCCTTCATTAGTTGGGGTACTGAGTTCAAGAGCCGCGAGGTGATACAGCTCTATAGAACTCTGGTCAGACCACACTTGGAGTATTGTGTTCAGTTCTAGTCACCTTATTGTAGGAAGGATGTGGAAGCTTTAGAGAGGGTGCAGAGGAGATTACCAGGATGTTGCCTGGATTGGAGAGCATGTCTTATGAGGATAGATTGAGCGAACTAGGGCTTCTCTTTGGAGCAAAGGAGGATGAGAGGTGACTTCATAGAGGTGTACAAGATAAGAGGCATCGATCAAGTTGACAGTCAGACTTCCTCCCAGGGTAACAATGGCTAACATGAGGGGATGTAATTTAAGGTGATTGGAGGAAGGTATAAGGGGATGTCAGGGGTAAGTTTTTTTTTTACAGTGGGGGGTGCATGGAACGCACTGCCTGCAGTGGTTGTGGGGGCAGCTACGTTAGGGATATTTAAGAGACTCTCAGATAGCCCTCCATTTTTTCTATCATTCATGTGGATCTGTGGGAGGGAAGGGTTAGATGGATCTTAGAGCAGGATAAAATGTTGGCACAACATTGTGGGCCGAAGGGCCTGTACTGTGCTTCTATGTTCTATTCACCAAGAGTCTATTTGGATTTTGTTGGATGCCATGCTAATAGTTTGTTGCCATGGGAATAATGGACTGTTGGATGAGGAAGGTGAAATGGTACAAATTTATGAAGTTACCTGAAATTTTGCAGTAGTAGTAATCAGGGATGAGTAACAATGAGATGGGGGGGAGGCTGGGTGGTAATGGGGGGTGGGGGGGAGGCTGGGAATGTTGTAACACAAGGATCATCACTCGTTCATTGTGAATGTACCAGTAATGTTGGTGTGAAGGTGAATCAGATAAGATGATTAGTGAGTGAGTAGTCCTGGCGGCCCCATTCCTGTGGCTCTGCTGCCCCAAGAGCCTTCCCCTGACCACACAGTGCAGTAAACAACTACTCGTGCCAGAACCACCAGTCCCAGCTGTTGCTTGTCCTGTGTTGGGTGATGGAACAGGACTTGTGTTGACAGAACCAGAAGAACGAATTCTCTGGTACCAGGTTGTAGACATGTACAAATGGTCAACTTGACATCACTCTATATTCCCAGCTGGTGTGCAGTCAGCTGCTGGGAGCTTTTCCAATGTCTGTGAATTACAGTTCACCCATTCACCATCTGAAACATGGGAGGTGAAGGAGCTGATTGAACGTGGACTGCAGTACACCACTGGAGTTTTGTTGGTAAGTACGTGAGCTATTGCAGAGGTAAACATTCAGTCTAATTCTCTATCTCAAAAGATGAGAGAACTGATTGGAGGTTGATGTGGGAGGAATTAATACTTCAGGCAGGCAATAGGCAAACATAGTTTCAGAAATGCTCCCGGTCTTATGACCATTGGGAGATGTGACAAACCAAACTATTGACAGGGTTATTGATGAAACAAGCCAATGTACCAACAACACAATTTGTGTGCCTGTACCTCCTGGTTACCTTCTGCAATCAGGATCAACATTGTGCAGTCGGAGAACCACAGTTCCTGATCAGATTTCGGGTGAACAATGTAGTATGTCAGCAGAGTGCAGATTTCACTCAGTTTTTTTTAACATGTGTATTTTTACACATGGAAAGTGAGGTCTGGAAGGTTGGGTCCCACAGAATCCAGGGAGGGCCCAGTTAGCTGGATTCAAAATCATCTCGGAGGTAGGGAGCAGAGGGTGGTGGTTGAAGGTCATTTCTCAGAATGGAAGCCAGTGACCAGTGGTGTGCCACAGGGGTTGGTGTTGGGACCCTTGTTATTTATATAAATGATTTGGATGCAAATACACAAGGGTTAGAACATAAAACATAACAGCACAGTACAGGCCCTCTGGCCCACCATATTGTGCAGACATTTTATTCTGCTCTATCTAACCCTTCCTCCAACATAGCTCCCTACTTCTATCATTGATGTGTCTATCTAAGTCTGTTAAATGTCCCTAATGTATACATCTTCACTACCTCTGCCAGCAGTGCATTCCATGCACCCACCACTCTGTTAATAAAAAAAAAACTTGCCTCTGACATCCCCCTTGTAATTATGGCCCCTCATGTGAGCCATTTTTTCCCTGGGAAAGTCTGACTGTCCACATGATCTGTGCCTCTTCTCATCTTGTTCACCTCCATCAGGTCACCTCTCATCCTCCTTCTCTCCAAAGAGAAAAGCCCTAGTTCACTCAACCTATCCTCATAAGACATATTCTCCAATCCAGGCAGTATCCTGGTAAATCTCCTCTGCACCCTCTCTAAAGCTTCCACATCCTTCCTATAATGAGGCAACCAGAACAGAACACAATACTCCAAGTGTGGTCAAACCAGAGTTCTATAGAGATGCAACATTACCTCATGACTATTGAACTCAGTACCCCAACTAATGAAGGCCAACACACCATATGCCTTAACAATGTTATTGACCTGCACTGCAACCTTGAGGGATCTATTGACGTGGACCCCTAGATCCCTCTGTTCCTCCACACTGCTAAGAGTCCTGCCATTAACCTCGTATTCTGCCTTCACATTCAATCTCCCGAAGTGTATCACTTCACACATCTGGGTTGAATGCCATCTGCCACTTCTCAGCCTAGTTCTGCATCCTATCAGTGTCCTGTTGTAACCTACAGTAACCTTCTACACTATCCACAACACCACCAACCTTTGTATCATCAGCAAACTTACCAACCCACCCTTCCACATCCTCATCCAAGCCCTTTATAAAAATCACAGCAGGGGTCCCAGAACAGATCCCTACAGAACACCACTGGTCTCTGACCTCCAGGCAGAATATGCTCCATCTACCACCACCCTCTGTCTTCTATGGGTGAGCCAATTCTGAATCCACACAGTCAAGTTTCCCTGGATCCCATGCCTCCTGACTTTCTGAATAAGCCTTCCATGAGGTGCCTTATCAAATGCCTTACTAAAATCCATGTACACCACATCCACTGTTTGACCTTCATCAATGTTCTTTGTCACATTCTCAAAGAAATCCAGTCAGGCTTGAGGCATGACCTGCCTCTCTCAAAGCCATGCTGACTGTCCCTTGATCAGTAAGTTTGCAGATGCAATGAAATTAGGAGGTGTTGTTGATAGTGAAGAAGGTTATCGTAGATTACAGGGGGATCTTGATCAGTTAGGGAAGTGGGCTGAGGAGTGGCAAATGGATTTCAATACAGAAGTGAGGTGATGCACCTTGGAAAGTCAAACCAGAGTAAGACTTGTACTGTGAATGGTAGGGCACTAGGGAGTGTAATGGAATAGGGGGACCTAGGAGTATAAGCGCATAGTTCATTGAAAGTGGTGTCACAGGTAGACAGGGTTGTGAAAAAGGAGTTTAGCACACTGGCCTTCAGTCAGTGCACTGAGTACAGGAGTTGGTACATTATGTTACAGTTGTATAAGTTGTTGGTGAGGCCACACTTGGAGTACTGTTTACAGTTTTGGTCACGCTGCTATAGGAAAGACGTGGTTAAAGAGTATAGAAGATTTAAGAGGATGTTGCGAGGACGTGAGGGCCTGAGTTACAGGGAGAGGTTGGCTTGGCTAGGTGTGATCTTATAGAAGTTTATAAAATTGAGGCAGAGATAAGGTGGACAGGAACAGTCTTTTCCCCAGGGTAGGGGAGTCCAAAACTAGGGGGCATAGGTTTAAGGTGAAAGGGGAAAGATTTGAAAGGGACCTGAGGGGCAACTTTTTCACGCAGAGGGTGGTGAGTATATGGAACGAGCTGCCAGAGGAAGTGAGTGAGGCAGGTACAACAGTATCATTTAAGAAGCACTTGGATAGGTACATGGAGGGGTGGGGCTTGGAGGGATATGGGGCCAAGTGCAGGAAATTGGGACTAGCTGGGTGGGCGCTGTGGTCAGCATGGACTGGTTGGGCCAAAGGGCCTATATCCCTGCTGTATTGCTCTGACTCAATGACATGTTATCATTGTTCAACTCTTCATTCTAATGATTATCCAAAGTATTTCCTGAGCATTTTTCAGCAGTAACTTGAACTTGGACTGGCAGCATGCAAGCATCTAGGTTTTATTCTAATGATTTTTATCTGACCTCGTACAATAATTTATCTACCTTTTATTGTGTACAATAAAATGAGAAGATATCTTTTAGTCACATGTACATTAAAACACAGTGGAGTGCATCTTTGCTTCTGCTGCCAACATAGCACACCCACAACTTCCTAACCTGTACATCTTTGGAATGTGGGAGGAAACCAGAGCACCCAGAGGAAACCCACGCAGACACGGGGAGAACGTACGAACTCCTTACAGACAGCGGCGGGAATTGAGCCCAGGTCACTGGTGCTGTAATAACATTACACTAACTGCTACACCACTGTGCCTATGTATATCATAACTTTTTTATATATGCTTTTGTACAAATGTTTTTATACACCAGTGTTTTTAATATTCTGTTTTAATCTAGGTTTGCAATCAGTAATATTTTACTCATTTTTATTTTACAAACGTTAGTTGCTGTAATCCTGAATGCCAGTGTTCCTTTTGGCTTGTATTCACCTGGACCAATTTGAATTAGTCTGAGCCCCAGATTCTTCTGTGGAGGAAAAAGTAGAGATGTTGGCCATGAAGGAATTAAATCTGCTGAACAGTTGAGCTGAAGTCAGTGGAAGCAGACGAAACAAATGTCTCAGTGTGGTGGAAGGAATGGGCTGCCATTTTGTGAGACTGTCCTTGCGACAACTATTTTGTGAACTGTTTCCTGAACTGGCTCTTGCTCAGGGATGTTTGGGTCAGAGTAACTGAGAGTGGACCTAACGGAGCCCCTACTGCTCACCTGCGGCAGACTTGTGGAAGAGCAGTCTGTGTCCATGAACTGGAGTGGCCTGAGCCCAGTGTCTGGCTGTAACTGGTTTGAAATGGCCTGACTCGGGGAAAAGCAGGGGAATGACATCAGAGGCAAGTCCTTATTTGGGAGAAGAGCAATGAGGTAATGGTGCCTGTAGTCTTGGCCCAGATCCAATGGAAGATTGACAGTGGAATCAATGGAAACAAAGCATGACAGTGTAGAACTGATAAGAGAATGATAATGAATGATCTTAGGTGTGGATCAGTGAGAACTCCAGAGACTTCCTATCACAAGGAAGACACCCCATTCCTGGAGCAGGGAGGAGGAGGATCAATTGTTTGGCCAACAGGAGATCTCTAATTTGGTGTTATAAATTGGAGCAGGGGTCCAAGTGAGTGCTGGTACAAGAGGAACAATGGCTTTCAGGAACCTACATTGTTGGCCAGGGGCCAACATAATTTGCAAGGATATTTGTGTTGATACAATAAAGTGAGTTTTGAATTAACTAAGATCCATGTGGTCATTTAACTAACCTAAACTAGTTGACCTAGGTAAGGGTCAACAGAAGGACTTGGGCCAAATTCAGGAAAATGGGAGCAGCTCAGGCAGACAACTTGGTCAGCATGGAATAGTTGGGCTGAAGGGCCTGTTTGTATGCTGCAGAACTTTCTGATCTTGCGTATCCAGATGAGACTGTCACAGTGATGCTTTTACCTTGGCCACCTCTAACACCACTCACCAGAGGGAAGAATTTCTGTTTATCAGATAACTGCTGGTAAAATCTTAACCCCTCCCCCCACCATTAGATCAACCCCTCCCCTTCCATGCTGCAGACAGACAGCCCAGTCTCTGCAGCCAGCGGTAAGCTAATGCCCTGAGCACCCAGGTCACTGATAATTCACCACTCTCGCCTGCCAATTCCTCCCACCCCAGAACAAGCCCAGAACTGAGTGGGCAGTGACCATACCTGAAGCAATCGGCCCTTCCTTCCCAGTCATGTGTCTGAGCTGAGAGCCAGCAGGTGTTGCCAGGTTATCAGGGGAGTGGGTGTTGGGAGAAGCAACATTGCTGAGAGCAGCCGTGCTGCTGGTACAGACGTGTGTGACAGGTGTTTGTTTGCCCGAGCCAGCCTCGGGCTGGTAATCTTCCCTAATGCTGATGCTGTGTTCTCACAGGTGGGAACATGCTGAGCTGGGCAGAACAATCAGCGGATGGTGCAGGTAGCTGAGATAATTGCTGTGCACAAATACCCAACTCCATTGTGCCTGACAGAAGTTTGAGATTGAGGATTAGATGGAATAGGTGGCTGGTATCTCTTTCCCAGGGTGGAAATGTGAACATAGAACACTACAGCACGGTACAGGCCCTTCGGCCTACAATGTTGTTCTGACATTTTATCCTGCTCTAAGATCTATCTAACCCTTCCCTCCCACATAGCCCCCTATTTTTCTATCATTCATGTGTCTATCTAAGAGTCTCTTAAATGTCCCTAATGTATCTGCAACCACAACCTCTGCTGGCGGTGTGTTCCACACCCACCACTCTGTTTATATTTTAAAAAAACTTGCCCCTGACATCCCCCTTATACCTTCCTCCAATCACCTTAAAATTATGTCCCCTCGTGTTATCCATTGTCACCCTGGGGAAAAAGTGTGGGGCAAGTTTTTTTTACACAGACAGGAGCGGGTGCCTGGAATGTGCTGCCAGTGATAGTGGTGGAGGCAGATATGATTGAGGGTCTCAGATAGATATGAATGTGCAGGGAATGGATGGATAAGGACATTGTGTAGGCAGAAGGGATTAGTTTAGTTAGACTTTTAATTACTAGTTCAATTATTTCAGCACAACATGGTGGGCTGAAGGGCCTGTTCCTGTGCTGTACTGTTCTATGTGGACCTTTGCTTTCGAGGTGGCTGTCCTCTGGAACACTGGAAGGCAGTGCAGAAGATTAAGGAGCATCCAAAATTATTTTATTTATGTTAAAGGAAAAAGAGTAGCTGGAGAGAGAATAGGGTCCCTCAAAGACCAGCAGGGACACCACAGGAGATGGGTGAGGTCTTAAATGAGGTCTCCTCCTATCTTTACCATGGAGATAGACATGTAGATTTCAGACCTTGATATCGTTAATAGAACATAGAACAGCACATAACAGGCCCTTTGGCCCACAATGTTGTGCCAACATAGCTTTTCTCTCCTACCTACAGAATGCCCATTTCCTTCCAGTTCCCATCCAAGCCCCTCTCAAAAGCCCCCAATGAATTTGCCTCCATCACCCTATCAGGCAATGCAATTCAGGCACACACCACTCTCTCAGTAAAAAAAAAACGTACCCCTCATGTCTGTTCTGAACCTACCCCCTCTCACCTTAAATGTATGCCCTCTGGTATTGGATCACACAATAATGGGAAAAAGATATTGCTTGTCCACCCTATCTATGCCCCTCATAATTTTATACACGTCCAAAAGATCACCCCTCAGCCTCTGCTGCTCCAGAGAAAAGATCCCAAGTTTGTCCAGCCTCTCCTGATAGCACATGCCCTCTAATCCAGGCAGCATCCAAGTAAACCACCTCTGCACCCTATCTAAGGCCTGTACTCAATACCCTGATTAATAAATGCAAGCATTCCATAAGCAGCCTTAACCATAGAACAATTACAGCACAATTCAGGCCCTTTGGCCCACAAAGCTGTGCTGAACATGTCCCTACCCTAGAAATTACTAGGCTTACCCATAGCCCTCTATTTTACTCAGCTCCATATACCTATCAGTCTCTTGAAAGACCCTATCGTATCCGCCTCCACCACCGTTGCCAGCAGCCCATTCCCCACACCCACCACTCTAAGTAAAATACTTACCCCTGACATCTCTATATCTACTCCCCAGCACCTTAAACCTGTGTCCTCTTGTGGCCACCAATTCAGCCCTGGGGAAAAGCCTCTGACTATCTACCCTATCAATACCTCTCATCATCTTATACACCTCAATTAGGTCCCCCGTCTCTCCAAGGAGAAAAGGCCAAGTTCCCTCAACCTGCTTTCATAAGGCATGCTCCGCATTCCAGGCAGCATCCTTGGTAAATCTCCTCTGCACCCTCTATGGCTTCCACATCCTTCCTGTAGTGATGTGACCAGAACTGAGCACAGCACTCCAAGTGGGGTCTGACCAGGGACCTATATAGCTGCAACAATACCTCACGGCTCCTAAATTCAATTCCCCAATTGATGAAGGACAATACACCATATGCCGCCTTAACCACAGAGTCAACCTGCGCAGCCACTTTGAGCATCCTATGGCCTCGGACCTCAAGATCCCTCTGATCCTCCACACTGCCAAGAGTCCTACCATTAATACTATATTCCGCCAACATATTTGACCTACCAAAATAAATTAACTAAAGAGTAAGGGTCCAAGTACAACATGAGATGTACCACAGGTTGCTGTGGGAGGCGAGGGAAGAGATTGCGGAGCCTCTGATGACAATCTTTGCATCATCCATTGAGATGGGAGAGGTTCTGGAAGATTGGAGAGTTGCAGATATTGTTCCCTTATTCGAGAAGGGGAGTAGGGATAGCCCAGGAAATTATAGACCAGTGAGTCTTACCTCTGGTTGGTAAGCTGATGAAGATCCTGAGAGGCAGGATTTATGAACATTTGGAGAAGTATAATATGATAAGGAATAGTCAGTATGGCTTTAAGGGCAGGTCCTGCCTTACGAGCCTGATTGAATTTTTTGAGGATGTGACTAAGCACATCGATGAAGGGAGAGCAGTAGATGTAGTGTATATGGATTTCAGCAAGGCGTTTGATAAGGTACCCCATGCGAGGCTTATGGAGAAGGTGAGGAGACATGGGATCCAAGGGGACATTGCAGTGTGGATCCAGAACTGGCTGGCCCACAGAAGACAGTGGTTGTTGAAGGTTTGTATTCTGAGTGGAGGTCGGTGACCAGTGGTGTACCTCAGGGATCTGTACTGGGACCCTTACTCTCTGTGATTTTTTTATAAACGACCTGGATGAGGAAGTGGAGGGGTGTGTTAGTAAATTTGCGGATGACACGAAGGTTGGGGGTGTTGTGGATAGTTTGGAGGGCTGTCAGAGGTTACAGAGGGACATAGATAGGATTCAGAGTTGGGCTGAGAAGTGGTAGATGCAGTTCAACCCAGATAAGTGTGAAGTAGTTCATTTTGGTAGGTCAAATGTTGGCAGAATATAGTATTAATGGTAGGACTCTTGGCAGTGTGGAGGATTAGAGGGACCTTGGGGTCCGAGGCCATAGGATGCTCAAAGCAGCTACGCAGGTTGACTCTGTGGTTAAGAAGGCATATGGTGTAATGTCCTTCATCAATTGGGGAATTGAATTTAGGAGCTGTGAGGTATTGTTGCAGCTATATAGGTCCCTGGTCAGACCCCACTTGGAGTACTGTGCTCAGTTCTGGTCACATTACTACAGGAAGGATGTGGAAGCCATAGAGAGGGTGCAGAGGAGATTTACAAGGATGCTGCCTGGGATGCGGAGCATGCCTTATGAAAGCAGGTTGAGGGAACTTGGCCTTTTCTCCTTGGAGAGACGGAGGATGACGGGGGACCTGATTGAGGTGTATAAGATGATGAGAGGTATTGATAGGGTAGGTAGTCAGAGGCTTTTCCCCAGGGCTGAATTGGTGGCCACAAGAGGAGGAGATGTCAGGGGTAAGTTTTTTACTCAGAGTGGTGAGTGTGTGGAATGGGCTGCCGGAAACGGTGGTGGAGGTTGATATGATAGGGTCTTTCAAGAGACTGTTAGATAGGTACATGGAGCTGAGTGAAATAGAGGGCTATGGGTAAGCCTAGTAATTTCTAGGGTAGGGACATGTTCGGCACAGCTTTGTGGGCCAAAGGGCCTGAATTGTGCTGTAATTGTTCTATGTTCTATTTGCAACCCTCCAATCTTCTGGAACCTCTCCCATCTCCATCGATGATGCAAAGATCATCATCAGAGGCTCCTCCCTCACCTCTCACAGCAACCTGGGGTACATCTCGTCTGGTCCTGGCGATTTATCCAACTTGATGCTTTCCAAAAGTTTCAGCACCTCCTCTTTCCTAATATCTACATGCTCAAGCTTTTCAGCCTGCTGCAAGTCCCCACTACAATCCCCCAGATCTTTTTCCGTGGTGAATACTGATGTAAAGTATTCATTAAGTACCTCTGCTATTTCTTCCGGATCCATACACACTTTCCCACTGCTGCACTTGATAGGCCCTATCCTTTTGCATCTCATCCTCTTACCTGTCCTGTACTCTGTGTATTTGATCCTTAAACACTTCCCACATGCTCAATGTGTACTTGCCAGCAAGAAGGTTTTCCCAGTTTACTCTACCTAGTTCCTGCCTTATGCCTTCATAATTAGCCCTGCTCCAATTTAAAACCCTCCCGCTAGCCCCATACCTATCCTTATCTACAGCTATCCTGAAAGTTCATGAGCTGTGGTTACTGTTCCCCAATTGCTCACCCACTGATAGGTGAGTCATCTGGCCAGGCTCATTACCCAACACCAGGTCCAGAATCGCCTCTCCCCTTGTTGGACTCTTAACATATTGATTTAGGAACCCCTCCTGGGTACACCTAACAAATTCTGCCCCATCTAACTCCCTTGCACTAAAAAGGTCCCAATTTATATCAGGGAAGTAGAAGTCTCTTAAGTCTTCAAGTTGAATGGGGAGGTCTTGGGGATAGTTTGCATTACAGCATTATACCATAAAACAGAGGAGCATAATGAGGCCATTCAGCCCATCGAGTTTGCTCCACCATTCGATCAGGTCTGATTTATTTCTTCCCCCTCAATCCCATTTTCCTGCCTTCTCTCCAAAACCTTTGACGCCCTGACTAATCCTGCCATGGGTTTCCTCCAGGTGCTCCAATTTACTCCCACGTTCCAGAGATGTACGGGTTAGGAAGTTGTGGGCACGCTATGTTGGTGGCGGAAGCAGGGCTACATTTGCGGGCGGCCACCAGGACACTCTACACACAAGATGCATTTCACTGTGTGTTTCGATGTACATGTGACTAATAAAGAAATTTGATATTGTATTTTATCTCTGGCTAAAAAAATTCCTCCTCATCTCTGTTCTAAAGGGAAGTCCTTTGACTCTGAGGCTTTGCCCTCTATAGATAAATAACCAGGGCCTGACCAGGTTTATCCAAGAACACTGTGGGAAGCCAGGGAATAAAATACGGGAGCCCTAGCTGAGATATTTGCATCATCGTTCATGACAGGTGAGGTACCAGAAGACTGGAGGGTGGCGAATGTTGTGCCTTTATTTAAGAAGGGCTGCAGAGAAAAACCCGGGAACTCTAGACTAGTAAGTCCAACATCTGTGATAGGTCAGTTACTGGAGCGGGTTCTGAGGGATAAGGTATGCAAGCATTTGTAAAGACAGGTGTCGATTAGAGATAGTCAGAACGGCTTTGTGCGTGGGAGACCAAGTCTCTCAAATTTGGCTGAGTTTTTTTGAATAAGGTCGATCAGGGCAGGGTGGTAAACATGGTCTATATGGAGTTCTTGATAAGGTTCCACATAGCAGGCTGCTATGGGAAGTTAGATCACCTGGGATCCAGGGAGAGCTGGCTAATTGGATACAGAATTGGCTTGATGGTGGGAATCAGAGGGTGATGGTGGAAGGTTGTTTCTCAGACTGGAGACCCATAACTAGTGGTGTTCACCAGGACAGTGCTAGGTATATGTGGACTATGGGATCCAGGACAAGTAGACAGATCAGATCCAAAATCCATGGAGGCTTTGTTCTGTGCTGTATAATGCTGTGGATCTCTCTGGATCTAGGAATCTAAAGGTGGCTTGGTGATAGGAGACATAGGAAATATGGAGGGGTTTTTGTGACACCGAAGCCCCCCACCAGTACCATGGGGATTGCTACTGGAATTTGGTTATCAATGTAGTGGGGATGGTTACTTTGTTTGCAGATTGAGACAAAAGCTGGTGCTGTGGTAGATGGTGAGGAGGGGTCTTATAGCACTGGATGACATTGAGTAGGTTTGATCACGATGGGCAGAGCAATGGCAGATGGAGCTTAATTCTGAGAAGTATAAGGTGATGACTTTTGGGAAGGTGAATCAGGCCAGAACATAGACAATGAATGGTAGGACCCAATGGAGGAACTGAGGAACTCTCCTTATAGCTCATTCCCTCCAATCCAGGCAGCAACCTGGTAAACCTCCTCTGCACCCTCTCCAAAGCACCCACAGCCTTCCTATAATGGGGGTGACCAGAACTGAATGCAATACTCCAGATGCTCAGAAGGGAAGGAGGGAGAAGAGGCAAGCAGTAGTGATAGGGAATTCATTGGTCAGTGGAGCAGACAGGAGGTTCTGTGGACGAGAACGAGACTCTCAGATGGTACGTTCCCTCCCAGGTGCCAGGGTCAGAGATGTCTCAGATCAAGTCTACAGCATTCTTAAGGGGGAGGTTGAGCAGTCAGAGGTTGTGGTGCATATTGGTACCAATGACATAGGCAGGAAAAGTGACGAGGTCCTGCAAAGTGAGTTCAGGGAGTTAGGTGCTAAGTTAAAAGACAGGACCTCCAGGGTGGTGATCTCAGGATTGCTACCTGTACCATGTGCTAGTGAGGCAAGAAATAGGAAGATAATGTAGTTCAACATGTGGCTAAGCAGATGGTGCAGGAGGGAGGGCTTCAGAATTTTAGATCATTGGGCTCTCCTCCAGCGCTGGAGGGACCTGTACAAGTGGGACGGTTTACACCTGAACTGGAGGGGACCAATATCCTTGCAGGAAGGTTTGCTCGTGCTGCTCGAGGGGGTTTCAACTAGAGTTGCAGGGGCGTGGGAACCAGAGTGAGTGTCAGGACAGCAAGTGCAGAGGCTGTGGGGAAAGTAGATGTTAAGCCTACAAGCAAAGATGGAAACTGAAAGGTTGAGTGTGGTGGGAATAATGTTCTGAGTTGCGAGAGAGGTTATCAAAGCTTGCAAAGTGATCTGGACCAGCTAGGAAAATGGGCTGAAAAATGGCAGATGGAATTTAATGCAGACAAGTGTGAGGTGATGCACTTTGGGAGGACAAACCAGGGTAGGACTTGCACAGTGAATGGTAGGGCTCTGAGGTGTGCGGTGGAACAGAGGGACCTGGGAATACAGATCCATAATTCCTTGAAACTGGCATCGCAGGTAGATAGGGTCGTAAAGAGCGCTTTTGGCACATTGGCCTCCATAAATCAGGGCACTGAGTACAGGAGTTGGGATGTTATGTTGAAGTTGTATAAGATATTGGTGAGGCCAAATTTAGAATATTGTGTGCAGTTCTGGTCACCTACCTACAGGAAAGATATCAATAAGCTTGTAAAAGTGCAGAGAAAATTTACACAGTTGTTGCTGGGACTTGAGGACCTGAGTTATAGGGAACGGTTGAATAGGTTAGGACTTTATTCCCTGGAGCGCAAGAGAATGAGGGGAGATCTTATGGAAGTATACAAAATTATGAGAGGAATAGATAGGGTGAATGCATGCAGGCTTTTTCCCCTCAGGTTGGGTGAGACTAGAACTAGAGGTCATTGGGCTAGGGTGAAAGGTGAAATATTTAAGGGGAATCTGAGGGGGAACTTCTTCACTCAGAGGGTCGTGCGAGTGTGGAATGAGCTGCCAGAGGAAGTGGTGGATGCGGAGTCAATTGTAACATTTAAGAGAGGTTTGAATAGGTACATGGATGGGAGGGGCTTGGAGGGATATGGTCTGGGTGCAGGTAGATGGGACTAGGTAGAAAACCAGGCTGGCATGGACTAGATGGGCCGAAGGGCCTGTTTCTGTGCTGTAGTGCTCTGTGACTCTATGTGGCCTAACCAGAGTTTTATAAAGCTGCAACATAACTTCCCAACTTTTGGACTTAATGTCTTGATGAATATTGAACTCAACTATCTGAAGTAACATATTTTTGTAATGTTATATTGTGAGACAAGCTGGTCTTGTTTTGATACTCTTACAGCAACTCTGATCTTATCCTTGCCCATGCTATTGGAATTTACAAAGTGGGTGTGTTAATACTGTCCCATTGTAATTAAAGATACCTTAACCACAGTGTAATTATCTGTGTTACAAATGCCAATATTCTCCCAATCTCAAGTAATTATATCTTTGTTCTCCTGTTACAGTAGATTGGCTAAACAGCTTGGCACATTAATTCTGGGCTGAGATTTAATTAGCAGTCGGTCATTGCCTAAGATCTGGCTTGTTTTCAATAACTAAACTAGATTCAGTTAATGCAATGCACACAAAGTGCTGGAGGATCTCAGCAGGTCAGGCAGCATCCAAGGAGGGAAATAAACAGTCGAAGTTTCAGGCTGAGACCCTTCATCAGGGCTGGAAAGGAAGAGGGCAGAAGCCAGAATAAAAGTGTGGGGTTGGGGGTGTATATGCAGGCAGGGGATAGGTGACTTCCGTGATAGTTGAGTTCAGATGAGAGGGGGAAGGGAGTTCCGGATCATTCGTGAGGCAGAAATAGACAGGAGTTTCAGGGGGATAGTCACCACTAAAAGTCAGGAGGCAGGTAGCTGGGTGACTGTCAGGAAAGGGAAGGGGTATAGACCGAAAGAGCAGAGCACCCCTGTGGCAGTTCCCATCAACAATAAGTATACCGTTTTGGATACTGCTGGTGGGGACGACCTACCAGGGACAAGTTGCAGTGATCACGTCTCTGACACTGAGATGGGACCCTCAGCTCAGAAAGGAAGGAGGGAAAAGAAGAGAACGGTAGTGATGGGGGAATCAATAGTTAGGGGGACAGATAGGAGGTTCTGTGGGAGAGATCGAGAATCCCAGATGGTCTGTTGCCTCCCTGAAAATATCACAGCTGTGCATAGACAGGACAGCCTGGAGGGCTCGTCTACTGAGGCCATATGGGTGGAGCTGAGGAACAGGAAAGGTGTTGCCACACTAATAGGGTTGTATTATAGACCACCTAATAGAGAGAATTGAAGGAAGAAATCTGTAGGGAGATAGCAGACAGATGTAAGAAACAGAAAGTTGTGATAGTAGGGGATTTTAACTTTCCAAATATTGACTGGGACTCCCACACTGCGAAAGGGCTGGATGGCTTGGAATTTGTCAAATGTGCTCAGGAAAGTTCTCTAAATCAATACATAGAGGTACCAACGAGAGAGAATGCAATACTTGATCTCCTGTTAGGGAACCAGACAGATCAGGTGACAGAAGTACGTGTAGGGGAGCATTTTGGGTCCAGTGACCATAATGTCATTAGTTTCAAGTTAATTATGGATAAGGACAGGTCTGGTCCTCGAGTTGAGGTTCTAAATTGGAGAAAGGCCAATTTTGTGGAAATGAGAAAGGATCTAGGAAGAGTGGATTGGGATAAGTTGTTCTCTGGCAAGGATGTGCTCAGTAAGTGGAAGGCCTTCAAAGGCGAAATTTTGAGAGTGCAGAGTTTACATGTTCCTGCCTGGATTAAAGGCAAAGTTAACAAGCATAGGGAACCTTGGTTTTCAAGGGATATTGGCGATCTGGTTAAGAAAAAGAGAGAGGTGTATAGCAGGTATAGACAACTAGGAACAAATGAGGTACTTGAAGAGTATAGAAAAAGTAAGAAAATACTAAATCAGGAAGGCAAAAAGACAACGTGAGGTTGCTTTGGCAGATAATGTGAAGCTAAACCCAAAGGGTTTCTACAAGTATATAAAGAGTAAAAGGATAGTAAGGGACAAAATTGGTCCCCTAGAAGATCAGAGTGGTCGTCTATGTGTGGAGCCTCAGGAGATGGGGGAGATCTTAAACAATTTTTTTGCATCAGTATTTACGCAAGAAACTGGCGTAGTGGATATGGAAGGAAGGGAAACAAGCAATAGAGTCATGGAACAGTGTCATGGTGCTTGCTGCCTTACAGTGAACAAAGGTAGATAAATCCCCCGGGCCTGATAAGATATTTCCTCGGACATTGAGAGAGACTAGTGTAGAAATTGCAGGGGCTCTGGCAGATATATTTAAAGTGTCCTTAGCCACAGGTGTGGTGCCGGAGGACTGGAGCGTAGCTCATGTTGTTCCGTTGTTTAAAAAGGATCTAAAAGTAAACTAGGTAATTACAGGCCAGTGAGCCTGACATCAGTAGTGGGTAAATTATTGGAAGGTGTTCTGAGAGATCAGATATACAAGTATTTGTATAGCCAAGGGCTGATTAGGGATAGTCAGCATGGGTTTGTGCATGATAGATTGTGTTTAATGAATCTTGTAGAGTTTTTCGAGGAGGTTACCAAGAAAGTAGATGAAGGAAAGGCTGTGGATGTTGTCTACATGGACTTTAGTAAGGCCTTTGACAAGGTCCCACATGGGAGGTTAGTTCAGAAGGTTCAGACACTAGATATCCTTGGAAAGGTGGTAAACTGGATTTGAAATTGGCTGTGTGGGAGAAGACAGTGGTAGTGGACGATTATTACTCAGACTGGAGGCCTGTGACTAGTGGTGTGCCTCAGGGATCTGTGCTGGGGCCATTGCTATTTGTTGTCTATATCAATGATCTAGATGATAACGTGGTAAATTGGATCAGCAAGTTTGCTGATGACACTAAGATTCGAGGCATAGTGGATAGCGAGGAAGGCTTTCAAAGCTTGCAGAGGGATCTGAACCAACTAGAAGAATGGGCCAGAAAATGGCAGATAGAATTTAATGCTGACAAGTGTGAGGTGTTGCATTTTGTAAGGACAAATCAAGGTAGGACATACACAGTAAATGGTAGGGCACTGAGGAGTGCAGAGGAACAAAGGGATCTGGGAGTTCAGATACATAATTCCCTGAAAGTGGCGTCGCAGGTAGACAGGATTGTAAAGAAGGCTTTTGACATCCTGGCATTCATAAATCAAAGTATTGAGTATAGGAGTTGGGATGTTATGGTGTGGTTGTATAAGACATTGGTGAGGCCAAATTTGGAGTATTGTGTGCAGTTCTGGTCACCTAACTATAGGAAGGATATCAGTAAGATTGAAAGAGTGCAGAGGAGATTTACTAGAATGTTGCTGGGTCTTCAGGAGTTGAGTTACAGGGAAAGATTGAACAGGTTAGGACTTTATTCCTTGGAATGCAGAAGAATGAGGGGAGATTTGATAGAGGTTTACAAAATGATGAGGGGCATAGACAGAGTTAATGCGAGTAGGCGCTTTCCACCTAGATTAGGAGAGATAAGTACGAGAGGACATGGCTTTAGGGTGAAAGGGGAAAAGTTTAGGGGGAACATTAGGGGGAACTTCTTCACAAAGAGTGGTGGGAGTGTGGAACGAGCTGCCATCTGATGTGGTAAATGCGGGCTCACTCTTGAGTTTTAAGAATAAATTGGATAGATACATGGACGGGAGAGGTCTGGGGGGCTATGGACTGGGTGCAGGTAAATGGGACTAGTGGAATACCGTTTCAGAACAGACTAGAAGGGCCGAATGGCCTGTTTTCTGTGCTGTAGTGTTCTATGGAGTGGGTGGGGGAGGGGGAGGGGGGGAAGCTGAAGAAGGAGGAATCCGGTGGGAGAGGGAAGTGGACCATGGAATAAAGGATGGGGGAGGGGAGGAGAGGAGCCACAGGAATAAGGGAAGACAAAGAGCCCTCTCCTGGATTCCTCCTTCTTCAGCCCTTGGCCTCTTCCACCCATCACTTCTCAGCTTATTACATGTTCTCCCCCACCCCACCCACCTACCTTTCCCCTCTCACCTGGACTCGCCTATCCCCCTCCCCACACCTTCTTATTCTGGCTTCTGCCCTCTTTCTTTCCAGCCCTAATGAAGGGTCTCGGCCCGAAACATCGACTGTTTATTTCCCTCCACAGATGCTGCCTGACCCGCTGAGTTCCTCCAGCACTGTGTGTGTGTGTTGCTCCAGACTCCAGCATCTGCAGAATCTCCTGTGTCTCAGTTAATGCCATACCTATTCTATTCAAACTCCCGTGAATTCTGTAAGATTAACTCTTGGTCATGAAACCATTCACCTACCAGGTTTGTGTCCTCCATACCCAGCAGCCACACACACTGAGTAAGAGAGGAATTTCAACAGTTTCCACCTTTGCTACCTTGGAATAATCCTTGGGCATCTCTTGTGACCAGGAGGTCACCGATAACTCTACCTCCTGCACCAATAAATAGAAGACCCTGTATCAGGGCAGTGAGTACAGGAGTTGGGACTGTGCAGGATGTTGGTGAGACTGCACTCGGAGTGTTGTGTGCAGTTCTGGTTGCCCATTTATAGGACGGATGTCATTAAGCTGGAAGCAGTGCAGAAATGAATCACAAGGAATTTGCCGGAACTGGAGGGCTTCAGTTATAAGGAGACACCTGACAGGCTGGGACTATTTCCCCCAGAGCGAAGGAGGCTGAGGGGTGAACTTATGGAGGGTTATAAAATTATGAGGGATGTAGATAAGGTGGATGGTCACAATGCTCTCCCCAGGGTGGGAGAGTCTAAAACTAGAGGACACAGGTTTAAGGTGAGAGGGAAAAGATTTAAAAGGAACATAAAGGACAACTTTTTCACACAAAGGGTGGTGGGTGTGTGGAACGAGCTGCCAGAGGAAGTGGTAGGGGTGGGTACAATTACAATTACAATGTTTGAAAGACATCTGGACAGGTACATGGATGGAAAGGTAAAGTAGACATCTTGGTTGACATGGATGAGTTGGGCTGAAGGGCCAATTTCCATAAGATCATAAGGTATAGGAGAAAAGTTGTCACCTCCATGTAACCCTTAACCCCCTGACCATTCAAGAACCTGTCAATCTCTGCCTTAAATATACCCAATGACTTGGCCTCCACAGCTGTCTGTGGCAATGAATTCCACAGATTCACCACCCTCTGGCTGAAGAAATTCCTCCTCATCTCAGTTCTAAAGGGACGTCCCTTTATCCTGAGGCTGTGCCCTCGGATCCTGGAATCTCCCACTGATGGAAACATCTGCTCCACATCCACTCTATCCAGGCCTTTCAATATTCAGTAAGTTTCAGTGAGATCACCTCTCATCCTTCTGAACTCCATCGAGCACAGGCCCAGAGACATCAAACGCTCCTCACACATTAACACTTCCATTCCCAGGATCATTGTTGTGAACCTCCTCTGGACCCTCTCCAGGGCCAGCACATCTTTCCTTAGATACAGGGACCAAAATTGCTCACAGTATTCCAACGCGGTATGACCAATACGTTATAAACTCTCAGCAGTACATCCTTGCTTTCATGTTCTAGCCCTCAGAATCCGAATCCAAATCCAAATCAGGTTTATTATCACTTATCACGGGCAGTGCAGTCAGCAACAGCATATCTCTTCCTGATGCACTCAACACATTCTATGCACATTTTGAACAGAAGGGGATTGCTTTGTCACTGCCCACACTGACAGCCTCCAATGCAACTCGACCCGTGGTCACTGTAAAGGACGTAAGATTAGTCTTCTGGAGAGTGAACCCATGGAAAGCATCTGGCCTGGACAGTGTCCCTGGTTGTGTGATCAGATCTTGTGCTGATCAGCTGGTGGGGGTATTTGCAGACATACTTAACCTCCCCCTGCTTCAATCTGAGGTTCCCACCTGTTTTAATAAGACCACTATCACCCTGGTACCTAAGGAAAATATCACCAACAGCCTATCCTATCGAACCATAGAACCATACAATACAGCACAATACAGGCCCTTCGGCCCACCATGTTGTGCTGCCTTCAAACCACTCCTAAGACTATCTAACCCCTTCCTCTCAAATATCCCTCTATCTTAAATTCCTCCATATGCTTATCTAACAATCTCTTGAACTTGACCAACGTATCAGCCTCCACCACCACCCCAGGCAGCGCATTCCATGCACCAACCACTCTCTGGGTGAAAAACCTCCCTCTGACATCTCCCTTGAACTTCCCACTCATTACCTTAAAGCCATGTCCTCTTGTATTCAGCATTGGTGCCCTGGGAAAGAGGCGCTGGCTGTCAACTCTATCTATTCCTCTTAATATCTTGTATACCTCTATCATGTCTCCCCTCATCCTCCTCCTTTCCAGTGAATAAAGCCCTAGCACCTTAAGCCTCTCCTCATAATCCATACTCTCTAATCCAGGCAACATCCTGGTAAATCTCCTCTGCACCCTTTCCAATGCCTCCACATCCTTCCTATAATGAGGTGACCAGAACTGGACACAGTACTCTTAAGCGTGGCCTAATCAGAGTTTTGTAAAGCTGCATCATTACTTCGCGGCTCTTAAACTCGATCCCATGACTTATGAAAGCTAACATCCCATAAGCTTTCTTAACTACCCTATCCACCTGTGAGGCAACTTTCAGGGATCTGTGGATATGAACCCCCAGATCCCTCTGCTCCTCTACACTGCCCAGAGTCCTGCCATTTACCTTGTACTCTGCCCTGGAGTTTGTCCTTCCAAAGTGTACCACCTCACACTTCTCTGGATTGAACTCCATCTGCCACTTCTCAGCCCAGCTCTGCATCCTATCAATATCCCTCTGTAAGCTCCGACAGCCCTCCACACTATCCACAACACCACTGATCTTTGTGTCATCTGCAAACTTGCTAACCCACCTTTCCACCCCCTCATCTAAGTCATTAATAAATATCACAAAAAGTAGAGGTCCCAGAACCGATCCCTGTGGGACACCACTAGTCACAGCCCTCCAATCCGAATGCACTCCCTCCACCACAACCCTCTGCTTTCTACAGGCAAGCCAATTCTGAATCCACACAGCCAAGCCTCCCTGGTCCCTTGGCCTCTGACCTTCTGAAGAAGCCTATCATGCGGAACCTTATCAAACGCCTTACTAAAATCCATGTAGACCACATCCACTACACTACCCTCATCAATCTTCCTGGTCACCTCCTCAAAGAATCCTATCAGGCTTGTGAGGCAAGATCTTCCCTTCATAAAGTCCCTAACCAGTCCATGATTCTCTAAGTTATCATAGATCCTAACTCTTAGAATCTTTTCTGACAGCTTACCCACCACAGACGTAAGGCTCACTGGTCTGTAATTCCCTGGACTAGCCCTGATACCTTTTTTGAATAAGGGGACAACATTTGCCACCCTCCAATCCTCTGGTACCATCTCCGTGGACAACGAGGACTCGAGGATCCTAACCAATGGTTCAGCAATCTCCTCCCTCACCTCACGAAGCAACCTGGGGAATATTCCATCAGGCCCCGGGGACTTATCTGTCCTAATATTTTCTAACAACTCCAACACATCCTCTCTCTTGATATCTACGTACTCTAGAACATTACCCTCACCAACACTGTCCTCAGCATCATCAAGACTCCTCTCCTTGGTGAATACTGAAGAGAAGTATTCATTGAGAACCTCACCCACTTCCACAGCTTCCAGGCACAGCTTCCCACCTTTGTCTTTAATCGGACCTACCTTTACCCTAGCCATCCTTATGCTCTTCACGTACGAGTAAAAAGCTTTGGGATTCTCCTTAACCCTACTCGCCAAAGCCTTTTCATGTCCCCTTCTCGCTCTCCTCAGCCCCTTCTTAAGTTCCTTCCTTTGGTATTGGTATTGGTTTATTATTGTCACTTGTCTTACAAATCTTACAGGTCAATTCATTACACAGTGCAGTTACATTGAGTCAGTACAGAGTGCATTGATGTAGTACAGGTAAAAAAACAATAACAGTACAGAGTAAAGTGTCACAGCTACAGAG
The DNA here is from genome assembly GCF_009764475.1 of Pristis pectinata. NCBI lineage: Eukaryota > Metazoa > Chordata > Chondrichthyes > Rhinopristiformes > Pristidae > Pristis > Pristis pectinata. The sequence goes on along the minus strand of NC_067409.1, from coordinate 579,383 downwards.
AAAGTGCAGTGCAATAAGGTGCAAGGTCACAACAAGGTAAATCATGAGGTCATGAGGTCATAGTCCATCTCATTGTGTAAGGGAACTGTTCAATAGTCTTATCACAGTGGGGTAGAAGCTGTCCTTGAGCCTGGTTGTACGTGCCCTCAGGCTCCTGTATCTTCTACCCGATGGAAGAGGAGAGAAGAAAGAATGTCCCGGGTGGGTGGGGTCTTTGATTATGCTGGCTGCTACACCAAGACAGCGAGAGGTAAACACAGAGGCCAAGGAGCGGAGACTGGTGTCCGTGATACGCTGGGCTGTGTCCACAACTCTCTGCAGCTTCTTGCGATCTTGGGCAGAGCAGTTGCCGTACCAAGCCATGATACATCCAGATATGATGCTTTCTATGGTGCATTGGTAAAAGTTGGTGAGAATCAAAGGGGACAAACCAAATTTCTTTAGCCTCCTGAGGAAGTAGAGGCGCTGGTGAACTTTCTTGGCCATGGCATCCATGTGATTTGTCCAGGACAGGTTGTTGGTGATGTTCACTCCCAGGAACTTGAAGCTGTCAACCCTCTTGACCTCAGCACCATTGATGTAGACAGGTGTATGTACACCGCTCCCTTGCTACTCTATATGCTGGTCGAACCACATAGACGCCATGGCCAAGAAAGCTCACCAGCACCTCTACTTCCTCAGGTGTCTAAAGAAATGTGGCATGACCCCTTCAACACTCACCAACTTTTACTGATGCACCATAGAAAGCATCCTATCTGGATGCATCACTGCTTGGTACGGCAACTGCTCTGCCCAGGACCACAAGAAACTGTAGAGAGTTGTGGACACAGCTCAGCACATCACAGAATCCAGCCTCCCCTCCATGCCTATACCTTTTGCTGCCTTGGTGAAGCAGCCAGCATAATCAAAATCCCCACCCACCTGGGTCATTCTCTCTTCAGGCAGAACATACAGGAGTCTGAGCGCGCATACAACCAGGCTTAAGAACAGCTTCTATCCCACTGTGATAAGACTATTGAATGGTCCCCTTATACGATGAGATGGACTCTGACCTCACAATCTACCTCATTATGACCTTGCACCTTATTGTCTGCCTGCACTGCACTTCCCTGTAGCTGTGACACTTTACTCTGCATTCTGTTATTGTTTTTTACCTGTACTACCTCAATGCACTGTGTAGTGAATTGATCTGTACAAATGGTATGCAAGAGAAGTTTTTCACTGTACCTCAGTACAACTGACAATAAAAAAAACAATTCCAATACCAGTATCATATGTCGTGTAATGTGTTGTTTTGCAGCAGCAGTACAGAGCAAGACATAAAAACATAAAAATTACTGTGTTACAAAAATAAATGAAACTGCAAAAAAGGAATAATGAGGTAGTGTTCATGGGTTAATGGACTGTTCAGAAATCTGATGGCGGAGGGGAAGAAGCTGTTCCTGAATCGTTGAGTGTGGGTCTTCAGGCTCCTGTACCTCCTCCCTGATGGTAGTAATGAAAAGAGGGCATGTCCTAGATGGTGAGGGTCCTTAGTGATGGATGACGCCTTCTTGAGGCACCGCCTCTTGAAGATGTCCTCAGTGGTGGGGAGGTTGTACCCGTGATGAAGCTGGCTGAGTCTACAACCCTCTGCAGCCTCTTTCAATCCTGCGCATGGGAGCCTCCACACCAGGCAGTGATGTAACCAGTCAGAATGCTCTCCACCGTACATCTGTAGAAACTTGCAGGAGTCTTTGATGACAGACCAAATCTCCTCAAACTCCTAATGAAGTAGAGCCGCTGGCGTGCCTTCCTCATGATTGCATCAATGTGTTGGGCCCAAGATCGATCCTCTGAGATGTTGATGCCCAGAAACTTGAAGCTGCTCACCCTTTCCACCATGTCCCCTCAATGAGGACAGGTGTGTGTTCTCCCGACTTTCCTTTCAAGTCCACAATCAGTTCCTTGGTCTTGCTGACATTGAGTGCGAGGTTGTTGTTGTGACACCACTCAACCAACCGATCTGTCTCACTCCTGTACGTCTCTCATCACCATCTGAGATTCCACCAACAACAGTGGTGTCATCGGCAAATTTATAGATGGTGTTTGAGCTGTACCTAGCCACACAGTCATGAGTGTAGAGAGAGCAGTGGGCTAAGCATGCATCCCTGAGGTGCGCCTGTGTTGATTGTCAATGAGGAGGAGATGTTCCTACCGATCCGCACTAACTGTGGTCTCCCTGCATCCTGTTGAAATGAATATTAACATTGCATTTTCCTGCTTTACTGCCTACTCAACTTGCAAGTTAACTTTGAGGGAATCCTGAACTAGGATTCCAAAAACCCTTTGCACCTCTGATTTCTGAATTTTCTCATTTAGAAAATAGTCTATGCCTTTATTCTTCCTGCCAAAGCGCATAACTTTCCACTTCCCGACACTGTATTCCATCTGCTACTTCTTTACCCACTCTCCCACCCTGTCCAAGTCCTTCTGCAACCCTACCTGTCCCTCCACCTATCTCAGTATCTTCTGCAAACTTGTGTTACGGACTCAGTGAAAGTCCCTTTAAGATAGAGAGTGTGTGTGTATGTGTGTGTGGGGCGTGCTTACGTCAATAGAAGATAAAGGACGTAATGACGTTGTTGAAGAAGTCAGAAGAAGAAGAAGGAGAGAGAGAGAGAAGGGAGAGAGACACCAGCCTGCTTGTTTTCTCTATCGATGGATGAGAAATAATAACTGTGTTTGCCACTGAAATCCATGTATGGAAGTTGGAAGTAATCCGGTGGAGTTCACTTTGTTGCTGACCTGTAGAAGGAAACAGATATTTGTGTGTGGACGACCACGGTTCGGATGCTTTTCGGGGTGAGGAAGTCACTACCGAGTAAACACTGAAGTGTCGTTTGGGTTCCATCATGGAACATTTGGATTTCGTATGTACTCTCTCTATGTTTTTCTACATCTACATCTTATCTTCAGACAACGGTGGTTGTTGAAGAAGCCCTTGCTCATGTTTCACCTTATGGCTTGCGGAACTGAACTTTAAGAACCATTCAGGAACTGGGAGTTTTGGACTTTGTCACACACACACACGACGAGTTTAGTTTGGGGTTAACGTTCGAGGTTTAACATTCTTGAATTCTAACATACTAACATTTTTTTTTTACTTTTATTTTACGTATTACCATAAGTAGTGATTAATAAAATAGTTTTTAACACTAAATCATGCTCAGTGTGTTTCTTTTGTTGCTGGTTCGTGACAAAATTGGGGGCTCGTCCGGGATAGTTCCCAAGGTTAACGAGTGTCGTCTGGGATTTTACCCCAGATTGACGAGATTTGTTCGAGATCCAATCCAAAGATTTTTGAGGGAGGTCTGATAAATTCTTTTTAATTGGCTTGTGTGTGTGGAAACCAGCAGCAATGGATATTAAGGCATTTTTGGAGTCACCAACCCGAAAGGGATTGGAGGTGGCGAAAAAGGATGATCTGATAAAGATTGCTACCAGGCTAAACCTTACAGAAGTAAAGCAGTCTATGAGAAAGGCAGATATTCAGAGATTGATAGCTGGCCATTATGTGGAAAAGAAGGTGTTTGAGAAGGAAGTGTTAAAACAGTTTCCTGGCAGTGAAATAGCAATTTCTGAGGCACAGGTGCAGCTGGCAAAGATAGAGGCTGAACGAGAGCAAACCCAGTTAAAGATAGAAGCTGAACGAGAGCAAAAGAGATTAGAGGCCGAACGAGAACAAAATAAATTAGAAGCTGAACGAGAACAAAAGAAATTAGAGGCTGAACGAGAGCAAACCCAGTTAAAGATAGAGGCCGAACAAAAGCTAACTCAGATGAAGATAGAGGCTGATCTAGCAATGAAGCAGGCTGGTGTCTCTCTCCCTTCTCTCTCTCTCTCCTTCTTCTTCTTCTGACTTCTTCAACAACGTCATTACGTCCTTTATCTTCTATTGACGTAAGCACGCCCCACACACACATACACACACACTCTCTATCTTAAAGGGACTTTCACTGAGTCCGTAACACTTGGCCCTAATACCATCAGTTCCTTCATCCAGATCATTAATGTACAAAGTGAAAAATTACGGTCCCAACACTGACCCCTGTGGAACTCCACATCACTGGCCACCATTATCCCCATTCTCTGACCTCTGCCAGTCAGCCAATCTTCTATCCATGCTCGTCCCTTGCCTCTGTCACCACGGACGCTTATACCCATCCAAGCATCCTAATGATCCAAACATCACTGATGCTCCTGAGTGATTCCAGCTGAAGATCCAGTTGGTCAATGTGCTCAGTCAGGAGCTGCATGTGGACACACTTCCCCCAGGTATAGTCACCAGGAACACTGGAAATCTCCCTGTCTCCCACAGCCCACAGGAGGGACAAACAACTGCCCTGACTGCCATCTCCAAGTAATGGACAGATCTTACCTTGTCTTACCTTTACCACTGCTCAGACTCCTCGCAGAAGTCTCTAGAGCCGAAGCCTCACACTTACACCTCAAATACACTGATGCAAGCTCAACAACAGACACTCCCACAATGGACACTCTGCTATTGCTCAATCCTTCTAAATCCTCTCTCTGGGATCAGCTCACTACACCTGTCAGATCCAAAACATGGTTAGCATATGGAGCCCTCACACACATCTCTTCTATTTCTGTCGGTGGTGTTGTAGACAATGAATAAGGTTATCAAGAATTACAGGGGGACCTTGATTAGCTGGGTAAGTGGGCAAAGGAATGGCAAATGCAGTTTTATTCAGGTAAGTGCAAAGTGTTGCACTTTATGTCAGATGAGGGTTGGACTTTCACAGTGAACGGAAGGGCCCTGGGGAGTGTTGTAGAACAGAAGGACCTTGGAGTTCAGGTACATGCTCCCTGAAAGTGGTGAAGAAGACATTTGGCATGCTGGCCTTCAGTCAGGGCATTGAGTATAGAAGTTGGGATGTTATGTTGCAGTTGTATAAGATGCTGGTGAGGCCACACTTGGAGTAGTGTGTTCAGTTTTGGTCACCCTGCTATAGGAAAGATGTTATTAAACTGGAAAGAGTGTAGAAAATATTTACAAGGATGTTGCCAGGACTTGAAGGACTGAGTTATAGGGAGAGGTTGGACAGGCTGGGACCTTATTCCTTTGTGGAGGGGTGGGGAAAACCTTACAGAGGTGTATAAATCATGAGGGGCATAGATAGGGTGAATGCGCATTCTTTTTCCCAGGATTGGCGTATCAAGAGGTGGGAGAGGAAAGATTTAATAAGAATTTGAGGGGCAACATTTTACACAGAGAGGATTAGTATGTGGAATGAGCTGCCAGAGGAAATGGTTGAGGCATGTACATGAACAACATCTAAAAGGCACTTGGACAGGTACATGGGTAGGAAAGGTTTAGAAGGTTTTAGGCTAAACACGGACAAGTGGGACGAGCTTGGATGGACATCTTGGTTGGCATGGACCAGTTGGGCTGAAGGGCCTGTGTCCATGCTGTGCGGCTCCTGGTCACTGACCCACATCATTCTTTACAACTTCCTCCAGCGTCAATGTTATCCCACCACCTCCAACTCAGCCTGTTCATGCAGTGCTCCCAATGTGGCCTCCTCTACATCAGTGAGACCGGCCACAGACTGGGCGACTGCATTGCCAAGCACCTTCGCTCCGTCTGGAGCTCCCGGTTGCAGCCACTTTAACTCCACTCCCCATTCCCACACCGGCCTGTCTGTCCTCGGCCTCCTCCACTGCCAGGGTGAGGCCCAGTGTAAACCAGAGGAACAGCCCCTCATATTCCCCCTGGGCAGTTCTACAACCCAACAGCATGAACATTGAATTCTCCAGTTACAGGTAACCTGCTCCCCCTCTGTCCCTTTTCTCTCTCCTCCTGATCCACCCAGTTCCTCTTACACCCACCCACCCCCCATCACCCTGTCTCTTCCCCCTCCTCCACCCCCTCCATCTGCCCATCACTCCCACACCCCTCCCACTGGGCCCCCTCCCACTTGCCGTCCCCACCTCCCTCACTTGGTTCCAGGCTCCACCTTCCTCTCCTATCAGATTCCATCATCTTCAGCCCTTTGACACCTCCACCCATCACCTCCTTGCCCCTTTGAACTTACCACCCCTCACCTTAAATGCATGTTCTCTGGTACTTGTCATTTCTACCCTGGGAAAACGTTTCTGACTGTCTACCCTACCTATACCTCTCATAGTCTTATAAACCACTATCAGGTCTGCCCTCAGCCTCCGCCGCTCCAGAGAGAACAACCCAAGTTTGTCCATCCTCTCGTCATATCGCACCCTCTAACCCAGGCAGCAACCTGGTGACCCTCCTCAAAGCCTCTGCATCCTTCATATAATGGGGTGATCAGAGGCAGCCTGACCCATTCCAGCATTTTGTGTGTTGCTCCAGGTTTCAGCATCTGCAGTCTCCTGTGTCTCCAAGGTCCCTTTAAGCCTAATTGGATTTATGCCAAGTAATTAACTGAGGTATCTGCATCCTCCGCAGATCGTTGAACTGGCATGTTCCCACCTGTGAGAATGCAGCATCAGCAGTAAGGCCGGATCTGGCAAACCAAGCACCTGTCACATTTGTCCGCACCAGCAACACGGCTGCTCTGAGGCTTGGCCATTCTCCCCACACCCACTCCCGAGGGTGGAACATTAAGGGCGGATCTAACTGAGGTGTTTAGGTTCCTTAAGGCAATCAGCAGAATAAATCAAAGCTATTTCTTCTGGTGAGTTGGGTGGGGGGTTACCTAAAATATGGAGAAATAGTTCTAAAGTTAATACCAAGATATTCTTTTTTTCCTGTTTCTTAGGTGGTTGCTCGGGAATGGGCAACCTTCCGGTTTTGTGGGCTCTGAGGTGACTGCTGAGGCTGCAGGAGATGGCTAAAGGAGCAAATCCGTGGCTGGTCAGTGAGGTGATGCACTCCTTCCACTGTTTCAGCAGGGCCTCTGTGTGCTCCCAATGCACACACTCAAGGTCCTTCATACCATCTTAAATGCTGCTCTTCTTTGAGTGACCATGGACCAGCAATTCCCAGGTGTCGGTGCAGACTTGCATTTCCTCAAGCACAGAGTCACACAACACGGAAGCAGGCCCTTCAGCCGAACCAGTCCATGCCAACCAAAATTCCCATCCAAGCCAGTCCCAATTGCCTGCGTTTGACCCATAGCCTTTCCAATCCAGGTATCTGTTAGTGTCTTTTAAATGTTGTTAACATACCTTCCCCATCCACTTCCTCCGGCAGCTTGTTCCATATACTGACCACCCTCTGTGTGAAAACGTTAGAACATAGAACATGTTCCTCTTCAGCACAGGAACAGGCTCTCCAGCCCGTGAGGACTCTCTGTTCCAGTATTAGACATTTCGACCTTAGGAAAAAGCTACCGAATGTCTCCTCTATCTCTGCCTTTGGTAATTTCATAAACTATCAGGTCTCCCCTCAGCCTCCACTGCTCCAGATTCCTGCGTCTGCTGTCTCTTGTGTCTCCAAAACTGGCAGATGGAATTTAACTCAAGCAAGTGCGTGGTGTTCCATTTTGACAGGTTAAATCAGGGCAGGACTTACATAGTAAATGGCAGGGCCCTGGGGAGTGTTGTAGAACAGAGAGACCCGGGGTACAGGTACACGGTTCCCTGAAAGTGGCGGCGTGGGTAGGCAGGGCAGTGAAGGAGGCGTTCGGCACGCTGGCCTTCATAGATCAGGGCAGTGAGTGCAGGAGCTGGGACGTCATGTTGCAGCTGCACAAGTCATTGGTGAGACCGCACGGAGTATTATGTGCAGTTCTGGTCGCCCAGCTACATGAAGGGTGTCATTAAGCTGGAGAGGCTGCAGAAAAGATTCACACGGATGTTACCCAGACTGGAGGGCTTGAGTTACAGGAGAGACTGGACAGGCTGGGACAGTTTTCCCCGGAGCGAAGGAGGCTGAAGGATGACCTTACAGAGGTTTATAAACTCATGAGGGGCATGGATAAAGTAGATGGTCACAGTCTTTTCCCAGGGTAGGAGAGTCTGAAACCAGAGGGCACAGGTTTGGGGTGAGAAGGGAGAGATTTAAAGGGGAGCTGAGGGGCAGCTCTATGGAGTGAGCTGCCAGAGGAAGAGGGGGATACAATTACAATATTTAAAAGCCACTTGGACAGGAACGGTTCAGAGGGATATGGGCCAAATGCAGGCCAGTGGGAGTAGCTCAGATACACATCTTGGTCAGCACGGACATTGGGTTTGAGGAGCTGTTTTCGTGCTGTGTGACTCTGATGGTGTGACTGTATTAGTATAGATGGTGAAGAGCTGGGAGCCCAATCCCCATCCTCCCTACCGGTCACAGTTACCCAACCCAACAATTACCCCTTTGTTCCTACACCCTCTCTTTTCTGCCTGTTTATCTGTCCTCAACTCACACCATTGTCACGAACCAGCAACAAAAGAAACACACTGAGCATGATTCAGTGTTAAAAACTATTTTATTAATCACTACTTATGATAATACGTAAAATAAAAGTAAAAATGTTAGTATGTTAGAATTCAAGAATGTTAAACCTCGAACGTTAACCCCAAAACTAAACTCTTCGTGTGTGTGTGTGTGACAAAGTCCAAAACTCCCAGTTCCGGAATGGTTCTTAAAGTTCAGTTCCGCAAGCCATAAGGTGAAACATGAGCAAGGGCTTCTTCAACAACCACCGTTGTCTGAAGATAAGATGTAGATGTAGAAAAACATAGAGAGAGTACATACGAAATCCAAATGTTCCACGATGGAACCCAAACGACACTTCAGTGTTTACTCGGTAGTGACTTCCTCACCCCGAAAAGCATCCGAACCGTGGTCGTCCACACACAAATATCTGTTTCCTTCTACAGGTCAGCAACAAAGTGAACTCCACCGGATTACTTCCAACTTCCATACATGGATTTCAGTGGCAGACACAGTTATTGTTTCTCATCCATCGATAGAGAAAACTAGCAGGCTGGTGTCTCTCTCCCTTCTCTCTCTCTCTTCTTCTAACTTCTTCAACAACGTCATTATGTCCTTTATCTTCTATTGACGTAAGCACGCCCCACACACACATACACACACACTCTCTATCTTAAAGGGACTTTCACTGAGTCCGTAACACCATTCATTATGCCCAGTACTGCGTGCTTTCATCTGGTTTAATTTCATGTGGCATCCACTTGAAAGCCTTCCAAAAACCTTCAAACACAGTATCACCTTATCTCTGCTGTCAGTACAGCCTCAGTAAATATTGACAGGCTGGTTAAGCATGCTTTCCCAATCATAAACCCACACTGACTTGGCTCAGTCCTTTCACTCAGTGCCCTGTTGCCCCTACAGTCTGTCCCAGTTGCAGCCATACTTCCCGTTGGTTGTTTTCCTGCCTCTGTTACCTTTGTTAACATGAAATCCATTTGAAATACGTTTGTAATGAAATATATTTCTGCCTTGAGCCCGTTCCAGGAGCTGTGAAATGTCCTGGCGAGTAGGATCAAGGAAAATCAGAAGGCACTGAATACATACACCTGAGCAAATCCCATATCCCTCTGAACCTTTCCTATCCATGCACCTGTCCAAGTACCTTGTGAAATGTCATTTATGTACCTGCCTGAATCACTTCCTCTGGCAGCTCGTTCCATACACTGACCACTCTCTGGGTGAAAAAGTTGCCTCTCAAGTTCCTACTCTCCCTGCTCACCTTAAACCTATGCCCTCTAGTTCTTGATTCCCCAACCCTCGGGTAAAGACTGTGTGTGTTCACCCTGTCTCTGCCTCTCATGATTTTATGCACCTCAATAAGATCACCCCTCATTCTCCTACACTCCAATGAAAGTGCCAACCTGTTCAACCTCTTTCCGTAACTTAATCCAGACCATGATGCAACCAGTCAGGATACTTTCAACGGGACATCTGTAGAAGTTTGTTCGAGTGTTCGGTGACAAGCCAAACCTCCTTAACCTTCTAAGAAAGTAAAAATGCTGGCGCGCCTTCCTAGTGACTGCATCTGTGTGCTAGGCCCAGGACAGGTTGTCCGATATGTTAACGTCTGGGGATTTAAACCTGCTGACCTTCTCCATCGTCGATCCCCCAGTGTAGACCGGCACATGTTTGCCCTCCTCCTTCCTGAGGTCAACACTCAGTTCTTTAATTGTACTGATGCTGAGCGAGAGGTCGTTGTTACAGCACTACTCCCCAGGTGTCCTACCTCGCTCTGGTATGCTGACATCAGCACCTGGGCATCAATAGCACCTGTACCTGGAACATACAGCTGCCAGTCCTGGCCCTCCCTTAGCCCTGTTCCTGCAGTGGCTATAGTATCCCAGTCCAGCCAACCCACGCTCTGAGTTCATCTGTCAGGCCTCTTGCATTGAAACAAAGACAATGTAACAAGATTTAAACTAGTTTGCGAGGGGGAAGAGAACCGGAGGAGTAGGCCAGAGGAAGAAGGGGATGGGGAAAAGTCAGATCTGACGGGTAGAGAGGCTTTGAGGAAGGGGAAGCAGAGTACAGGCTATAAAAGTAGTAAGGTGGATGGGCTAAAGTGCATTTACTTAAATGCAAGAAGCATCAGGAATAAGGGAGATGAACTGAGAGCTTGGATAAGTACATGGGACTATGATATTGTGGCTATCACAGAGACATGGCTCATGTTGGGACAGGAATGGATATTGAATATTCCTGGTTTTCAGTGTTTTAAAAGGGATAGGAAGGGAGGAGGAGGGGTGGCGATACTGGTCAGGGACACTATTACAGCTGCAGAGAGGGTAGATAATGTAGAAGGATCCTCTCTAGAGTCAATATGGGTGGAAGTTAGGAACAAGAAAGGAGCAGTTACCCTCCTGGCAGTATTCTCTGGACCCCCCAGTAGCAGTAGGGATACTGAAGAGCAGATTGGGAGGCAGATTTCGAAAAGATGTGAAAATAACAGGGTTATTATCGTGGGAGACTTCAACTTCCCAAATATTGATTGGCACCTGCTTAGTGCCAAAGGTTTAGATGGGGCGCAGTTTGTTAAGTGTGTCCAGGACGGATTCCTGTCACGGTACGTTGACAGGCCGACTAGAGGGGATGCCATATTAGATCTAGTTTTATGTAATGAACCAGGTCAAGTGACAGATCTATTGGTGGGTGAGCATTTGGGGGACAGTGACCACTGCTCCATAACCTTTAGAATTGTCATGGACAGGGATAGGAGCAAAGAGGACGGGAAGATATTTAATTGGGGAAAGGTGAATTATGAGGCTATAAGGCAAGAACTTGAGAGTGTAAATTGGGGTGACATTTTTGAAGGGAAATGTGCTATGGAGATGTGGTCGATGTTCAGGGATCTCTTGCAGGATGTTAGGGATAAATTTCTCCAGGTGATTCAGAGAAGGAATGGCAGGGTGAAGGAACCATGGGTGACAAGGGAGGTGGAACAACTAGTTAGGAAGAAGAAGGCAACATACAGCATACTCTATATTCCTCACGAGCCTTGTCCGATCCTTGCTGCTTAGCAAGGAAGGAAAAGAAGGGGCTGAGGAGAGCGAGAAGGGGACATGAAAAGGCTTTGGCGAGTAGGGTTAAGGAGAATCCCAAGGCTTTTTACTCGTACGTGAAGGATGGCTAGGGTAAAGGTAGATCCGATTAAAGACAAAGGTGGGAGGATGTGCCTGGAAGCTGTGGAAGTGAGTCAGCTTCTCAATGAATACTTCTCTTCAGTATTCACCAAGGAGGGGAGTCTCGATGATGCTGAGGACAGTGTTGGTGAGGGTAATGTTCTAGAGTATGTAGATATTAAGAGAGAGGATGTGTTGGAGCTGTTAGAAAATATTAGGACAGATAAGTCCCCGGGGCCTGACGAAATATTCCCCAGGCTGTTTCGTGAGGCCAGGGAGGAGATTGCTGAACCATTGGCTAGAATCTTTGAGTCCTCGTTGTCCACAGGGATGGTATTGGAGGGTGGCAAATATTGTCCCCTTGTTCAAAAAAAGTAGTAGGGATAGTCCAGGGAATTATAGACCAGTGAGCCTTATGTTTGTGGTGGGCAAGCTGTTGGAAACGATTCTTAGAGATAGGATCTATGGGCATTTAGAGAATCATGGACTGACTAGGGACAGCCAGCATGGCTTTGTGAAGGGAAGATCTTGCCTCACAAGCCTGATAGGGTTCTTTGAGGAGGTGACCAGGAAGATTGATGAGGTTAGTGCAGTGGATGTGGTCTACATGGATTTTAGTAAGGCGTTTGACAAGGTTCCTCATGGTAGGCTTCTTCAGAAGGTCAGAGGCCAAAGGATCCAGGGAGGCCTGGCCGTGTGGATTCAGAATTGGCTTGCCTATAGAAAGCAGAGGGTTGTGGTGGAGTGAGTGCATTCGGATTGGAGGGCTGTGACTAGTGGTGTCCCACAGGGATCGGTTCTGGGACCTCTACTTTTTGTGATATTTATTAATGACATAGATGAAGGGGTGGAGGGGTGGGTTAGCAAGTTTGCAGATGACACAAAGATCGGTGGTGTTGTGGATAGTGTGGAGGGCTGTCGGAGCTTACAGAGGGATATTGATAGGATGCAGAGCTGGGCTGAGAAGTGGCAGATGGAGTTCAATCCAGAGAAGTGTGAGGTGGTACACTTTGGAAGGACAAACTCCAAGGTGGAATACAAGGTAAATGGCAGGATTCTGGGCAGTGTAGAGGAGCAGAGGGATCTGGGGGTTCATATCCACAGATCACTGAAAGTTGCCTCACAGGTGGATAGGGTAGTTAAGAAAGCTTATGGGATGTTAGCTTTCATAAGTCGTTGGATCGAGTTTAGGAGCTGCGATGTAATGATGCAGCTCTACAAAATTCTGGTTAGACCACACTTAGAGTACTGTGTCCAGTTCTGGTCGCCTCATTATAGGAAGGATGTGGAGATGTTGGAGAGGATAAGAGAGTATGGATTATGAGGAGAGACTAAAGGAGCTAGGGCTTTACTCATTGGAGAGAAGGAGGGTGAGGGGAGACATGATAGAGGTTTACAAAATATTAAGAGGAATAGATAGAGTGGACAACCAGCACGTCTTTTCCAGGGCACCTATGCTCAATACAAGAGGGCATGGCTTTAAGGTATTGGGTGGGAAGTTCAAAGGAGATGTCAGAGGGAGGTTTTTCACCCAGAGAGTGGCTGGGGCATGGAATGCGCTGCCTGGGGTGGTGGTGGAGGCTGATACATTGGTCAAGTTCAAGAGATTGTTAGATAAGCATATGGAGGAATTTAAGATAGAGGAATATGTGGGAGGAAGGGGTTAGATAGTCTTAGGTGTGGTTTGAAGGTTGGCACAACATGGTGGGCTGAAGGGCCTGTGTTGTGCTGTATTGTTCTATGTTCTATGGTAACCCAACGGCCTTTCCTCACTCCCTGCCTTGCTGCTGCCTGTCCACTGATCTCACTGGCTCAACACTCAGCCTCCATCTGCCTCACTGCTGCTTTGGATCCCTGCCCCCGACAATCTAGTTTAAACCCTCCATAGCAGTGCTGGCAAATAGGATATTTGTCCCCCTCCAGTTCAGGCGCAGCCCGTCCCTCTTGTACAGGTTGCCTCTGTCCCAGGAGAGATTCCAATGGTCCAAAACACAGAATCCCTGCCCCCTGCACCAACTCTCCAGCCACACATTCATCTGCCACATCCTCCGATTCTTTCCCTCACCGGTGCACGGCACCGGGAGTAACCTGGAGATTACTGCCCTCGGTCCTGCTTGTTAACTCCTTCTACAACTCCGTACATTCACCCTGCAGGACCTCATCCCTTTCTCTGTCCATGTCACTGCTGCCACATGCACAATGACCCCTGGCTGCTCGCCCTCCCGCCTGAGAATGTTCTGCAGCTGCTCCGAGACGTCCTGGACCCTGAAACCCAGGAGGCAACACACCTTCGTGGAGTCCCTTCCATGGCCACAGAACCTCCTCGCTGCCCCCCTGTTGAGTCCCCTATCACTGGAGTCCCACCTGACCTTACCCTTTACCGCTGAGCCTCAGCCAGTCCTGGTGCCACAGCCCCGGGCACTGCTGCCTTCCCCTGAATGGTCATCACCCCAACAGGATCCAAAACACAATGCTTGTTTTGGAGGGGAACGGCCACAGGGGACCCTGCACCATCTGTCTACCCTTCTACCTTTCCTGGTAGTCACCCAATGACCTGCAGCCTGCACCTCAGGTGTGACCACCTCACTGAAACTCTTGTCTACGGTGCTCTCAACATCCCAGATGATCTTAAGTTCGTCCAGCTCCAGCCTCCTCCCCACTACCAGCCCCACCCCCAGCTCCACTCCCACCCGCAGACCTACTGCCAGCCCCAACCCCAGCCCCAGTGCCCCCAGTTCCCCAGCCCCATCCTCCCCAGCCCACTCCAGCCCCAGCTCCAGCCCCACCCCCCACCCACAGCCCTCTGCCCACCCCAGACCCATCCCCACCCCCACCGCCACCCCCGGTCCCTCCCCCACACCCAGCTCCCTTACAGGGTGAGCCAGGAGATGTGGCTGGAGACACTGCCCACAGGTGAAGTCCTCAGGAACACCGGGAGTCTCCCTGATCTCCCACATCCTGCAGGAGGAGCACACCACTGCCCTCACTGTCACCCTGATACACTGAATGTACTTTATAGTGACAAGACCTTAGAGTCACACAGCACAGAAACAGGCCCTTCGGCCCACAATGTTGTACCGACACAGCTAATCCGTCTTACCTACAGAATGCCCACATCCCTCTATTTTCCTCTCATTCATGTGCCCATCCAAGCCCCTCATAAAAGCCCCCAATGAGTGTGCCTCCACCACCCTATCAGGCAATGCATTCCAGACATCCACCACTCTCTCAGTAAAAAACATACCCCTCATGTCTGTTCTGAACCTACCCCCTCTCACCTTAAATGCATGCCCTCTGGTATTGGATCACTCAATAATGGGAAAAAGATATTGCTCGTCCACCCTATCTATGCCCCTCATCATTTTATACACTTCCAACAGATCACCCCTCAGCCTCCGCCGCTCCAGAGAAAAGAGCCCAAGTTTGTCCAACCTCTCCTGATAGCACATGCCCTCTAATCCAGGCAGCATCCTGGTAAACCTCTTCTGCACCCTCTCTAAAGCCTCAACATCCTTCCTATAGTGAGGTGACCAGAATTGCATTCAATACTCTAAATGCAGCCTAACCAGAGTTCTATAGAGATGCATCATAACTTCTTGACTCCTGTACTCAATACCTCGATTAGTAAATGCAAGCATTACATAAGCCTTCTTTACCACCCTGTCTATCTGTGTAGCCACTTTCAATGAGTCATGGACTTGCACCCAAGGTCTCTCTGCTCTTCAACACTGTTAAGGGTCTTGCCCTTCAGAGTGTACTGCCTCTTGACATTAGTCCTACCAAAGTACAACACCTCACATTTATCCGGGTTAAACTCCATCTGCCATTTCTCTGCCCACATCTGCAGCTGATCTATATCACGCTGTATCTGTTGCCAGTCTTCTACACTATTCACAACTCCACCAATCTTGGTATCGTCTGCAAACTTACTAACCCACCCATCAACATACTCATCCAGGTCATTTATGTACATCACAAACAGCAGAGGTCCCAGCACAGATCCCTGCGGAACACCACTACTCACAGGCCTCCAGCCCGAATAAGTCCCTTCAACCACCACCCTCTGCCTTCTGCAGGTAAGCCAATTCTGGATCCACACAGCCAATTCTCCACTGACCCCATGCATCCAAACTTTCTTGATTAACCGATGATGTGGGACCTTGTCAAATGCCTTACTGAAGTCCATATAGATGACATCCACAGCTCTACCTTCATCAATCTCTCTCGTCACCCTGTCAAAAAACTCAACCAGGTTAGTAAGACACGACTTGCCCCACACAAAACTATGCTGGCTTTCCCTATTCAAGCCATTGGATTCCAGATGCTCATATATCCTATCTGAAAGAATTTTCTCCAGCAATTTCCCGACAACTGCCGTGAGACTCACCGGTCTATAGTTCCCCGGATTTTCCCTTGTTCCTTTCTTAAATAGAGGAACAACATCAGCCACTCGCCAGTCATCCGGGACCTCACCCGTGGTCAAAGAGGACACAAAGATACTGGTCAAGGCCCCAGCAATTTCCTCTCTCACCTCCCTCAGTAACCTGGAGTATATTCCATCGGGCCCTGGGACTTATCCACCTTAATACTGTTTAGGAGACCTAACACTACCTCCTCCTTGACCTCTAAATGCCCTAACATGTTTCCGCCCTCAGTTCCAATTTCTGCTTCCTGCATGTCCCTTTCTTGGGTAAATACTGAAGAGAAGGGCCGAAGGGCCTGTTTTGTGCTGTATGGTTCTAAATACTCATTCAGAACCTCACCCACATCCTCTGCATCCAAACAGATTCCCTTCTTTATCCTTAAGTTGTCCTACCCTTTCCCTCATTATCCTCTTATTCCTGACGTAGGTATAGAATGCCTTTGGATTCTCCTTAATCCTACTTGCTAAGGACTCCTCCTGGCTTTCCTAATTCCTTTCTTGAGTTCATTTCTAGCTTCTCTATAGTCCTCACATGCTCTGTCTGATCCTAACTCCCGAAGCTCTACATACTTGTTCTTTTTCTTCTTGACTAAGTTCATCACTTCTCTGGATGCCCAAATGTTCCTGAAACATTTGCCTGCATTTGGTCCATATCCCTCTAAACCTTTCCTATCCATAACAACTTCTGTCAGTTTTCCCCTCAGTCTCTGACACTCCAGAGAAAACAATCCATCACTCCTTCTGTTTCTCAAGCAGGAACACAGGGTCGAGGTTTGGTGGATACTGAAGAGATTGATGTAGGGACCCCACACACTGCCATGGATGGGGTACTGCTCTCTTGGGGTGGTCACACAGTAAAGATGGTGTCCACTGTACCTCTGCATGGACAGACTCCATGCTGCGATTCAGGAGGACCCTGACAATGATGTTGCCAGTGACAGACAGCCGGGAGAGCCCTGTGTAGTTTCCACAGTTCGACATCTCCTTTTTCAGAGACAGCCCTGACCACAGCAGCTCTGAGCTCCCCAGCTGTTTCCTCCTTTGGAGTTATGGAGTTGTGCAGGGAACAGAATCGGAATCAGAATCAGATTTATTATTAATATGTTGTGAAATGTGTTGCTTTGTGGAGGCAGTACAGCGCAAGGCATAAAGACATAACAGTAAATAAATAGTCCAGAAGGGGAATAACCAGGTAGTGTTCATGGTTCATGGACCATTCAGAAATCTGATTGCAGAGGGGAAGAAGCTGTTCCTGAATCGTTGAGTGTGAGTCTTCAGTCTCCTGCACCTCCTCCCCAATGGTAGTGATGAGAAGAGGGCATGTCCTGGATGGTGAGGGTCCTCAGTGACGGATGCCGCCTTCTTGAGGCACCGCCTCTTGAAGATGTCCTCGATGGTGGGGAGGGTTGTGCGCAGCAATTATCTCAGCTACCTGCACCCTCCGCTGATTGTTCTGCCCAGCTCAGCATGTTCCCACCTGTGAGAAGGCAGCATCAGCAGTAGGAAAGGTTACCAGCCCAAGGCTGGCTCTGGCAAACAAACACCTGTCACCATGTCTGCACCAGCAGCATGGCTGCTCTCAGCAATGTTGCTTCTCCCAACACCCACTCCCCTGATGGCAACACCTGCTGGCTCTCAGCTCAGACACGTGACTGGGAAGGAAGGGCTGATTGCTTCAGGTATGGTCACTGCCCACTCAGTTCTGGGCTTGTTCTGGGACAGGAGGAATTGGCAGGCGAGAGTGGTGAATTATCAGTGACCTGGGTGCTCAGGGTGTTAGGTTACCGCTGGCCGCAGAGACTGGGCTGTCTGTCCGCAGCATGGAAGGGTAGGGGTTGATCTAATGGCAGGGGGAGGGGTTAAGATTTTACCAGCAGTTATCCGATAAACAGAAATTCTTCCCTGTGGTGAGTGGTGTTAGAGGTGGCATAAGTAGGCATGTTACGAAATGGAGGGTGGTCCCAAATGGCAGACTGCCTTGGTGTTCTGGGACTTGACCACAGTCCATTCCTGTGGTCTCATGGACACAACTGACCAGTTAGGCCTCCCTTATCAGCACTGAAGCAGTCTGATCTGGATACGTAAGGTCAAAGTCATAGAGTTCTACAGCATGGAAACAGGCCCTTCAACCCAACTCGTCCATGCTGACCAAGTTGTCTGCCTGAGCTGATCCCATTTACCTGCATTTGGCCCAAATCTCACTAAACTTTTCCTCTCCATGTACCTGTCCAAATGTCTTCTAAATGTTGTAATGATACCCGCCTAGACCACTTCCTCTGACAGCTTGTTGCATAAACTCACCACCCTCTGTGTGACAAACCTTCCCCTCAGCTCACCTTTAAATGTCTCCCCTCTCACCTGAAACCAATGCCATCTAGTTTTAGACTCCCCCACCCTGGGGAAAAGACTGACCACCCACCTTATCTACCCCCCTCATTGTTTTATAAACCTCCAGAGGGTCACCCCTCAGCCTCCTTCGCTCCAGGGAAAACAGTCCCGGCCTGTCCAGTCTCTCCTTGCAACTCAAGATAACTCAAGCTCTGAGGTGAAGGAAAGGAGGTTTAGAAGCAGAGGCAGTAGTACCCAGGTGAGGAGATAGTAAGAGAGCCCCTGAGGTGTTGACAAATGACATATGTACATGTCTGGATGTGAATCAGAATCAGGTTTATTATCACTGATTTATGATGTGAGATTTGTTGTTTTGCGGCAGCAGTGCTGTGCAAAGACATAAAGTTATTATAAATTACAAAAATAACGAGGTAGTGTCCATGGACCGTTCAGAAATCTGAGGGCGGAGGGGAACAAGCTGTTCCTGAATCGTTGAGTGTGGGTCTTCAGGCTCCTGTACCTCCTCCCTGATAGTAATAACGAGAAGAGGGCATGTCCCAGGTGGTGAGGGTCCTTAATGACGGATGCCGCCTTCTTGAGGCACCGCCTCTTGAAGGTGTCCTCGATGGTGGGGAGGGTTGTGCCCGTGATGGAGCTGGCTGAGTCTACAACCCTCTGCAGCCTCTTTCGATCCTGCACACTGGAGAACCACCACACCAGGCAGTGATGCAACCAGTCAGAATGCTCTCCACTGTACATCTGTAGAAATTTGCAAAGGTCTTTGGTGACATACCAAATCTCCTCAAACTCCTAATGAAGTAGAGCCACTGGCGTGCTTTCTTTGTGATTGCATTAATGTGTTGGGCCCAGGATAGATCCTCCAAGATGTAGAACTAGGAACTTGAAGCTGCTCACCCTTTCCACCACTGACCCCTCAATGAGGACTGGTGTGTGTTCTCCCGACTTCCCCTTCCTGAAGTCCACAATCAATTCCTTGGTCTTGCTGACATTGAATGAGAGGTTGTTGTTGCAACACCACTCAACCAGCCAATCTGTCTCAACCAACAACAGTGAAAGAAAAGGCAAGGGGATATGGGTTCTCACCAAGATCAGATTAAAGAGTATTGGTTCATCCAGGTCACCAGCTGAAGGAGCCACAACAGGAAGTGAGGCCCAACAGATGATATGAGATCTAGAACTCAGTGAGACAGCAATATAAAATCATAGAGTTATACAGCACAGAAACAGCTCGCTGAGCTTGTTCAATGTTGTATCATCTATATCGAGCTGGGCTAACATCTGGGCTAGATTTTAGTAAGGCGTTTGACAAGGTACCTCATGGGAGGCACATCCAGAAGATCAAGAAGCACGGGATCCACAGTGACTGGGCCATTTGGATTTCAGAATTGGCTTGTCCGTAAAAGACAAAGGGTAGTGGTTTATGGGACTTATTTTGGCTGGAGGTCTGTGACTAGTGGTGTTCCTCAGGGATCCGTACTGGGACCTCTGCTGTTTGTGATGTATTTAAATGACCTGGATGAAAATGTGGATGGGTGGGTTAGTAACTTCAAAGACGATACAAAGATTGGAGAGCTTGTCTTATGAGGATAGGTCGAGCGAGCTGGGGCTTTTCTCTTTGGAGAGAAGGAGGATGAGAGGTGACTTGATAGAGGTGTACAAGATGATAAGAGGCATAGATCGAGTGGACAGTCAGAGACTTTTTCCCCAGGGTGACAATGGTTAACACGAGAGGACATAATTTTAAGGTGATTGGAGGAAGATTTAAGGGGAATGTCAGGGGTAAGTTTTTTACACAGAGAGTGGTGGGTGTGTGGAACGCACTGCCGGCAGAGGTTGTGGGGGCAGATACATTAGGGACGTTTAAGAGACTCTTAGACACATGAATGACAGAGAAATGGAGGGCTATGTAGGAGGGAAGGGTTAGCTAGATCTTAGAGTAGGATAAAATGTTGGCACAACATTGTGGGCTGAAGGGCCTGTACTGTGCTGTAATGTTCTATGTTCTAGCACAGAACAGGCCCTTCAGCCCAACTTGTCCATGCTAACCATGGTGCCCATCAAGCTCGAACCATTTGCCCACATTTGGCCCACATCCCTTTAAACCCCTCCTATCCATGTATGAGTCCAAATGTCTTTTAAATGTTGTTACTTTACCTACCTCAGCCACTTCCTCTGGCAGCTCTTTCCACATACGCACCACCCTCTGGGTGAAGAAGTTGCCCTTCGTGTCAACTGACGAGTGGCTAATGTTGCTACGTTATTTAAGAAGGGCAGCAAGACAAGCCAGGGAACTTGAAGCCAGTGAGTCTGACATCAGCGGTGGGGATTCTGAGGGACAGGATCTATCTGTCTATCTACATTGGATATGCAAGGTCTACTTAGGTATAGTCAGCATGTTTTTGTGCGTGGGAAATTGTGTCTGACAAACCCACAGAAGACGGGGGAAGTGGTGGATGGGTCTTATTCTGGTAGGAGGTCTGTGACCAGTGGTGTTCCGCAGGGATCCGTACTGGGACCTCTGTTGTCACATACATAAATGATGTGGTTGGGTGGGTAAGTTTTCAGACAACACAAAGACTGGTGGCGTTGTGGATTGAATAGAAGATTGCTGAAGGCCACAGCGGGATAGAGATCAGTTGCAGGTATGGGCTGAGAAATGGCAGATAGAGTTTAATCCAGGCGAGTGTGAGGTGTTGCAGTTTGGGAGATCCGACATAAAGGGAGAGCACACAGTTAATGGCAGGATCCTTAACAGTGTTAATGAACAGTGGGAACTTGGGCTCCAGGTACATGCCTCCCTCAAACTGGCCGCACTGGTTGACAGGGCAGTAATGAAGGCATACGGTATGCTTGCCTTCATTAGTTGAGTCACTGAGTTCAAGAGTCAGGGAGTTATGTTACAGCTTCATAAAACTCTGGTTAGGCCACATTAAGAGTATTGTGTTCAATTCTGCTCACCTCATGGGAAGGATGTGGAGGCTTTGGAGAGGATGGCCAGGAGGTTTACGGGGACGCTGCCTGGATTGGAGGACGTGTGTTGTGAGGAGAGGTTGGACAAACTGGGGCTGTTTTCTCCAGAGCAGCGGAGGCCGTGGGGCGACCTGAGAGAAGTTTATAACATTATGTGAGGCATAGATAGACAACTGGTATCTTTTTCCCAGTATCAAAATGTTTAATACCAGAGGGCATGCATTTAAGGTGAGAGGGGCAAGGTTTTTACGCAGTGGTGGGTGCCTGGAATGCACTGCCAGGGGTGGTGGGAGAGGCAAACAGCATTGGAACATTTAAGAGACTCTTTGATAGGCACATGAATATGCAGAGAAGGGAGGGATATGGTCAATGTGTGGGCGGGAGGGATTAGATTAATTCGGTGTCATTGGTTTAATTAGTTCGGCACAACATGGTGGGCCGAAGGGCCTGTCCTGGGCTGTACTGTTCTGTTTTTCGAGGAAGTAACCAAGAGAATAGATGAAGGTAGGGCAGTGGATGTTGTCTATATGGACTTTAGTAACGCCTTTGACAAGGTCCTGCATGGCAACCTAATCTGGAAAATTGGATCACATGGGATCCGGGGGAGATAGTGGATCGGATTCATAATTGGTTGAGTGGCAGATTGCAGAGGGTGATGGTCAAGGGTTGTTTCTTGACCTGTGTCTACTGGTGTAACGCGGGGGTCAGTGCTGGGACCATTGCTGTTCGTTATTTATATAAACGATTTGAATGTGATGTAGAAGGCGTGTTGGTAAGTTTGCAGATGATACTAAAATATGTGGTACAATACCAGTGAAGAAGGTTACCAAAAATTACAGGGGGACCTTGATCAGCTGGGTCAGTGGGCAGCAGAGTGGGAAATGGCTCTCAATTTGGATAAGTGTGAAGAGTTGCATTTTGGGAGATCAAACCAGAGCAGGACTTATACAGTGAACGGTGGGGCCCTGGGGAGTGCTGTAGAACAGAGGGACCTAGGAGTGCAAGTGCATAGATCGCTGACAGCAGTGTCATGGATAAACAGGGTGGTGAAGAAGGCGTTTGGCACGCCGGACTCCGACAGTCAGGGCACTGAGTATAGGAGTTGGGATGTTCTATTCCAGCTGTACAAGGTGTTGGTGAGGCCGCACTTGGAGCACTGTGTATAGGTTTGGTCGCTCTGTTATAGGAAAGACATCATTAAACTGGAAAGAGTGCAGAGAAAACATAAGGATGTTGCCAGGACTCGAGGGCCTGAGTTACAGTGAGAGGTTGGACAGGCTAGGACTTTATTCACTGAGTGTAGGAGACTGAGGGGTGACCTTACAGTGGTGTATAAAATCACGAGGGGCACCAATAAGGTGGATGCGCACAGTCTGTTTCCCACAGAAAGGGAAATAAAAACTGGTGCACATAGGTTTAGGGTGAGAGGTTAAAGATTTAGAAGGGACCTGAGGGGCAACTTTTTCACGCAGAGGGTGGTGGGTGTATGGAACGAGCTGCCAAGGAAGTGGTTGAGGCAGGTACAATAACAACATTTAAAAGTCATTTGGACAGGTCCATGGGTGGGAAAGGTTTAGAGAGATATGGACCAAACATGGGCAAATGGGTGAGTTTGGTGGACACTATGGTTGGCATATGCCAGTTGGGCCGAAGGGCCTGTTTCCGTGCTATATTATTAATCATAGAGTTACAGCATGGAAGAGGGCCCTTCAGCCCAACCAGTCCATGCCAGCCAAGATTCCTATCTAAGCTCATCCCATTTGCCCACATTCAGCCCATATCCCTCTAAATCCCTCCACCCATGGACCTGTACAAGTGTCTTTCAAATGTTGTTAATGTACCTGCCTCAACCACTTCCTCTGGCAGCTCATTCCATATACTCACCACCCTCTGGGTGAAAAAGTTGCCCCTCAGTTGCCCCATATACTGACCACCCTCAGGGTGAAAAAGTTGCTCCTCAGGTTCCTATGGAACCTTTCCCCTCTCACCTTAAACCTGTGCCCTCTATTTCTTGATTCCCCAACCCTGGGAAACAGATTGTGTGCATTCACCCTATCTCTGCCCCTCATGATTTTACACACCTCCATAAGATCGCTCCTTATTCTCCTATGTTCCAATGGAAAAAGTACCAACCTGGTCAACCTCTCTCCATAACTCAGTCCCTTGAGTCCCGGCAACATCCTCATAAATCTCTTCTGCACCCTTTCCAGTTTAATGGCATCTTTCCTATAGCAGGATGATCAAAACTACACACAATACTCCAAATGCAGTCTCACTGACATCTTGTACAACTGCAACATAACATCCCAACTTCTATACTCAATGCCCTGACTGATGAAGGCCAGTGTGCCAAAAGCCTTCTTCACCACCCTGTCTACCTGTGATGCCACTTTCAGAGAACCATGTACATGTACTCCTGGATCCCTCTGTTCTGCAACACTCCCCAGGGCCCTACCCTTCACTGTGAAAGCACTACCCTGGTTTGACTTCCCAACTGCAAATCCTCACATTTACCTGAATTAAACTCCATTTTCCATTCCTCCATCCACTGACCCAGCTGAACAAGAACCCTCTGTAAATCCTGAACCGTCTTCGCTGTCAACAACACCACCTATTTTAGTGTCATCTGCAAACTTACTGTCCACGCCTTGTACATTCACATCCAAATCACTTACATAGATGACAAATAGTAACGGGCCCAGCACCGAGCCCTGCAAGTCACGGGACTCCAGTCTGAGAAACAACCTTCCAACCTTCTAGTGATGGAGGCAGATACGGTGGTGGTTTAACAGGCTTTTGGATAGACAGATGGATATGCAGGGAAAGGCAAGAACTGATAGTCAGCGTGGCTTTGTGCGTGGGAAATTGTGTCCCTCGAGTTTGAGATTTTTGAAGAGGTGACCCTGGTAAAACCTACTTCGGTCAACTAATGTAGGTTAATGTAGATGACCGCATGAATCTTAATTGATTTTTTAAAAACTCGCAGTTTATTGTATCAACACAAATATCCATGTAAATTATGTTGGCCCCTGGCCAACAATGTAGGTTCCCGAAAGTCATTGTACCTCTTGTACCAGCACTCACCCAGGACCTCGCTCCAACTGAAAACACAGAAATCAGGGATCTTCCGTTGGCCAAACAATTGATCGTCCTTCTTCCTGCCCCTGGTGCAGGGATCTCCCTTGTGATTGTGAGTCTCTGGAGTTCTCACTGCACCACACCCGAAATACTTGCTGACTATTCTTTCTCTGTATCAGTTCTGCACCATTATACTTCATCTATGTTGGTTCTGACTTATAGGGCTAGCCTGCATCCACCTTCCATTGGATCTGGGCCAAGACTACAGGCACCATTACCTCATTGCTCTTCTCCCAAATAAGGACTTGCCTCTGATGTCATTCCCCTGCTTTTCCCTGAGTCAGGCCATTTCAAACCAGTTACAGCCAGACACTGGGCTCAGGCTACTTCAGTTCACAGACAGACAGCTCTTCCTAGAAGCCTGTATTGATTCTTCTACCTTATCGAAGAGCATCCCACAAATAACTTTGTATTTGGGAATGATCTCTGATTCATCAGGTTATCGGTTGGGCCTTCAATATGTTCACTTTCGATGACTTTAATCCAGCAAGAGTGAGTTCCGAGAACCAGTTCACAAACAAGTGGTCACAAGAACAGTCTTGCAGAACGGCAGCCTCCACTTCTTCCACCACCTGGCGAGGACAAAGACATTTGTTTTGTCAACTCATCCACTGTCACTGACCTGTTCCAGCTCGCTGTTCTGCACAGTTTTAATTTCTTCAGGCCAACAGGGAACATCAGCAACATTTCAGGGGCATTTAGACACATCAACAGGCAGGGAATGGAGGGATACAGACCGTGAGCAGGCAAGCTCTCGTTGCTTCAGTCTCAGCTTCCCACCTGTTTTAAGAAGACCACTATCATCCCAGTACCAAAGAAAAGCAAGGTAACATGCCTCAATGACTACCGACCAGTGGCTCTGACATCCACATCATGAAGTGCTTTGAGAGGCTGGTCATGGCACGTATCCACTCCAGCCTCCCAGACAATCTCGACCCACTGCAATTTGCCTACCGCCATAAGAGGTCTACAGTGGATGCCATCTCCCTGGCCCTACACTCAGCTCTGGAGCATCTGGACAGTAAAGACCCCCACGTTAGACTATTGTTTATTGCCTACAGTCCCACCTTCAATACTATAATTCCAAGCAAACTTGTCACCAGACTCTGAGACCTGGGACTCAACACCTCCCTCTGCAACTGGATCCTTGACTTTCTGACCAACAGACCACAATCAGTGAGGATAGGCAGCAACACCTCCAGCACGATTATTCTCAACATGGCTGTATCCTCAGCCCTCTGCTCACTCCCTATATACTCATGACTGTGTGGGCCAGATTCTGCTCTAACTCCGTCTGCAAGTTTGCAGATGATACCACCGTTGCAGGCTGTATCCCATATAACAATGAGTCAGGGTACAGGAAGGAGATAGAGAGCTTAATGGAATGGTGTCATGACAACAACCTTTCTCTCAATGTCAGCAAAACAAAAGAGCTGGTCATTGACTTCAGGAAAGGGGGTGGTGCACATGCTTCTGTCTACATCAATGGTGCTGAGGTAGAGAGGGTTGAGAGCTTCCTTAGAGTGAACATCACCAATAGCTGGTCCTAGTCCAACTACGTAGACGTCACGGACAAGAAAGCTCATTGGCGCCTCTACTTCCTCAGGAGGCTAAAGAAATTTGGCATGTACCGTTTGACACTCACCAATTTTTATCCATGCACCATAGAAAACATCTTATCTGGATGCATCATGGCTTGGTACGGCAACTGCTCTGCCCAGGACCGCAAGAAACTGCAGAGAATTGTCTACACAGCCTAGCACATCACGGAAACCAGCCTCCCTTCCAATGGACTGTCTATACCTCTCACTGTCTTGGTAAAACAGCCAGCATAATCAAAGACCCCACCCACCCGGATTATTCTCTCTGTTCTCCTCTTCCATTAGGCAGAAAATACAGGAGCCTGAGGGCACGTACCACCCTTAGCTTCTATCCCACGGTGATAAGACTATTGAACGGTTCCCTCATATGATGAGATGGACTCTTGACCTCACAATCTACCCTGTTATGACCTTGCACCTGATTGTCTACCTGCAATGCACATCCCTGTAGCTGCGACACTTTACTCTGTACTGTTATTGTTTTTACCTGTACTACATCAATGCACTCTGTACTAACTCAATGTAACTGCACTGTGCAATGAATTGATCTGTATGATCGGTATGCAAGACAAGTTTTTCACTGTACCGCGGTACAACTGACAATAATAAACCAATACCAATACCAAAAAGGATTAGTTTAGATTGGCATCATGGTCAGAACAGACATGATGGGCTGAAGGGCCGTTCCTGTGCTGTTCTATGTTCTGTTTTGCAGGACCGTATCATACATTTTACCTGTGTCGGGGTGGACCAATGTAAACCACAAACTCTGGCTGTTTAAACCCCCACCCACTCCTCCTTCAGAAACTTCGCCAACTGTTCTCTGCCAAACACGACCTTGGATCCACATCCAGGGCCCTTAGTCCTGGATTCCCCCGTGAGATGAAGCATCCATTCTTGGAGTCAAGTCACGGAAGCAGGGAGTTCAGGGAAGAGAACAGTGATGTCCTGACATGCATTGACAGTACGAAGGAGGAGGCCTTGAGGTGCATTAAGGTGGAAAATCCCCAGAGACTGAACAGGTGGATCCTCGGATGACATGGGAAGCTGGAGAAGAAATTACTGGGGCCCTGGCACAGATTTTAACCATGGGGCAGGTCCCAGAAGACTGGAGGGGTATAATGTTGTGTCTTTATATAAGAGGGGCTGCAAGAACAAGCCAGGAACTACGGGACAGCGAGCTGAACATCAGTGGTGGGAACGTTACTGGAGGAAATTCTGATGGACAGGGTTTATTTGCATTTGGAAAAGAAAGGACTGACGAGGGATAGTCAGCATGGCTTTGTGTATGGGAAATCACATCCCACGTTCTATGAAGAGGTGACCAAGAGAAATGACAATGGCAGAGCAGTAGATGTTGTCCATGTGGACTGGTCTGGTCTGGAAGCTTGGAACACATGAGATCCAGGTTGAGCTCAGCAGTTAGATGTAAAATTGGCTTAGGTGTAGGAGGCAAAGGGCAGTCGCGAGGGAAGTAGTGGAGTCCTGTGACCAGTCATGCTCCCCAGGATGGGTGCTGTGTGACCAGTGGTGTTCCCCAGGGTCAGTACTGGGCCCACTGTGGTGACCAGTCGTGCTCCTCAGGGTGGGTGCTGTGTGACCAGTGGTGTTCCCCAGGGTCAGCACTAGGCCCACTGTGGTGACCAGTCGTGCTCCCCAGGATGGGTGCTGTGTGACCAGTGGTGTTCCCCAGGGTCAGCACTGGGCCCACTGTAGTGACCAGTCGTGCTCCCCAGAGTGGGTGCTGTGTGACCAGTCGTGCTCCCCAGAGTGGGTGCTGTGTGACCAGTGGTGTTCCCCAGGGTGGGTGCTGTGTGAGCAGTGGTGTTCCCCAGGGGTCAGTGCTGTGTAACTAGTGGTGTTCCCCAGGGCGGGTGCTGTGTGACCAGTGGTGTTCCCCAGGGTCGGTGCTCTGTGATCAGTGGTGTTACCCAGGGTGGGTGCCGTGTGACCAGTGGTGTTCCCCCATGGTCAGTTGTGGGCCCACTGTGGTGACCAGTGGTGTTTCCCAGGGTCAGTGCTCTGTGACCAGTGGTGTGCTGCAGGATGGGCTGGGGTGGGGCTGTTGCAAGGCTCTTGGTGAGGCCCGGCCGGCTGAGTGTTAAGGCCAACAATATATTGGTGAGGGTCATATTTCTGCATTCCTTGGTGGGGTTGGACCGGTGGCTGCGGCACCGCCTTCCCCGCCACAGTTCACTGGAACACAAGCTGCTGATAGCAGTTGTTCTGCCGTCAGGGCGTGGACTCTCCCTAGAAAAGGCGCCTGTTTCACGGGGAGGGAGAGAGCGGTACTCAGAACGCAGCCTGGGCACAGCTCCCGGCTCTCTCTCAGCACAGCCCGTCCGGCGCTTGGCTAGTGCCTGGCTCCTCCCTCGGTCTCTAATCCGAGCAACGTTTGCCTCTGGCCGCGGTGAGTCTGTCTCGGGAACACAATGCCCGAGTGTTTCAGTCTGCTGGGGAGGTGCTGGGAATGGGAGAACTCTGGTTGGGAAAGTGAGGGTCTGGGGAGGGTGGGAGTGGGATTAATCCGGGTTAGAGGCTGCGGGGAGGGAGGAGGGAATGGGATTAATCCGGGTTAGAAACTGCAGTGGGCGGGGGGAGTGGGATTAATCCGGGTAGAGGCTGCAGGGAGGGAGGGAGGGGGGAGTGGGATTTGAAACAAGAACAGAAAATGCTGCAACCACTCAGCTGGTTGAACAGGATCTGCGTAGAGGGAGGGAGTTTACGTCTCAGGTCTCCAAATCTCAGAACAGAGAGTGAGATTTGAAGACAACAGACGCTGGAACCTGGAGCAACAAACGAACTGCTGGAGGAACTCAGCGGGTCGAGCAGCATCTGTGGTAGGAGAGGAGTTGTTGTTTCACGGGAGGGTGTGATTTGACTGGTGGTCAGCAGTGAAGGGGAGATGGGACCAGATTGTGTGGGATGGTGCAGGGAGTGTGGGACCCCAGGATGGAGATGAGACAGTGGCTAATCTTTCACCGCACCACTGCTTGGCTGCACAAACCCAATTTCCCGAGGTCCCCTTAATATGTAAAAATCTCTAACAGTAAGGTGGAGCATCCGAGTGGCTTCTTCTGATTCTTGTTGGCTTGGTGTAGAATTGGAATTGGTTTATTGTCACATGTACCATGGCACAGTGAAGAGCTTTGTGTTGCATGCCATCCCGACAGATCATTCCAAACATCAGTATATCAAGGTAATACAAAGGGAAAAGCAACAATAGAATGTATAATTATATATTGTGGTTAGAGGTGCGGAGAAGGTGCAGTGCAGGTAGACAAATACTGTTCAAGGGGTTTGATGAGATAGATCGACAGACCAAGAGTCCATGTTATTGTACAAGAGGACTGTTCATGTGTCTTACAACAGTGGGATAGAAGCTGTCCTTGAGCCTGGTGGTACATGCTTTCAGGCTTTTGTATCTTCTGCCCGACAGGAGGGGGGAGAAGAGAGAATGTCCAGGATGGGTGGGATCTTTGATTATGTTGGCTGCTTTACCGAGGCAGCAAGAAGTGTAGACAGAGTCCATGGAGGGGAGGCTGGTTTCCGTGACGTGCTGAGCTGTGTCCACAACTCTCTGCAGTTTCCTGCGGTCCTGGGCAGAGCAGTTGCCGTCCCAAGTCATGATGCATCCAGGTGCTTTCTGTGGTTCATCAATAAAAGTTGGTGAGTGTCAACAAGGACATGCCGAATTTCTTTAGCCTCCTGAGGAAATAGAGGTGCTGATGCCCTTCCGCACCGTTGATGTAAACAGGAGTGTGTGTACCACCCGCTTCCTGAAGTCAATGACCAGCTCTTTTGTTTTGCTGACATTGAGGGAAATGTTGTTGTCATGACACCACGTCACTGAGCTCACTATCTCCTTCCTGAACTCTGACACATCGTTTTTTGAAATCTTGCCCACTATGGTGGTATCATCCGCAAACTTGTAGATGGAGATAGAGCAGAATCTGGCCATGCAGATATGAGTGTATAGGGAGTAGAGTAGAGGGCTGAGGACGCAGCCTTGTGGGGCACCAGTGTTGAGAATAATCGTGCCGGAGGTGTCGCTGCCTATCCTCACTGATTGCGGTCTGTTGGTCAGAAAGTCAAGACCCAGTTGCAGAGGGAGGTCTAGGAGTCTGCTGATGAGTTTGCTTGGAATTATAGTATTGAAGGCAGAGCTGTAGTCATAAACAATAGTCTAATGTAGGTGTCTTTACTGTCCAGATGCTCCAGAGCTGAGTGCAGAGCCAGGGAGATGGCATCCACTGTAGACCTGTTTCAGCGATAGGTGAATTGCAGTGGGTCGAGATTGTCTGGCAGGCTGGAGTTGATGCGTGCCATGACCAGCCTGTCAAAGCCACTGGTTGGTAGTCATTAAGGCACATTACCTTGTTTTCCTTAGGTACTGGGGTGATAGTGGTCTTCTTAAAACAGGTGGGAACCTCAGATTGAAGCAGGGAGAGGTTAAATATGCCTGCAAATACCCTTGCCAGCTTGATCAGCACAATATCTGAGGACCACGGCCAGGACACCATCCAGGCCAGATGCTTTCCTCAGGTTCACTCCCCAGAAGACTGATCTTACGTCCTCAACGATGACCACGGGTTCAGTTGCATTGGAGGCTGTCAGGGTGGGTGGAGACAATCTTCTCCCCTTCTGTTCAAAACATGCTTAGAATGCATTAAGCTCATCAGGAAGGGCTGTGCTGTTGTTGACTATGCTGTCCGACTTTGTTTTATAGCCTGTTACAGCCTGTAAGCCCTGCTACAACTGACGGCTGGTCTGAGACTCTAGTTTGAACCGGTGTTGTCTCTTGGCATTCCTGGTAGCTTTCCAGAGGGTGTATCCCAATTTCTTGTAGAGATCAGGGTCACCTGATTGGAATGCAGCAGTCCTTGACTTCAGTAGGGAGTGGATCTCCTGGTTCATCCATGGTTTCTGGTTTGGGAACACCCATATTGTCCTCTTCGGTACACAGTCCTCAACACACTTGCTGATAAAGTGGTGACATACTCATCTAGGCTGGCCGCTGAGTCCACTGACTCAAAGCAGTCATGTAGAAGCTCATCTGTTTCTTCAGACCAGCACTGCACTGCATTGGTGATGAGTTTGCTTGGAAAACTGGTATTGAAGCAGTAGTCAATAAATGGGAGTCTGACGTAGGTGTCTTTGTTACAGATGCAGCTTGACCACAAGATATTTTGAGAAGAGATGCCTTGGTCTGGTTGGACAAGGAGGGACAGTGAGGAGCATTCAGGAAGGAGTGATGGGAGAGTAGGATTTGTGTGGGAAAGAAGTTAGTAGTTGGAGATAATGTGGGAAAATGTGAGGTTATCCACCTTGGAAGGAAGAATGCAAAGAACGAATTATCAGCTAAATGGTGAGACTACAAAATGTTGCCAAAGAAAAGGATCTGAAGGTGATAATACAAGGAATGCAGAAATGTGCAAGTAATTCGCTAGTGGAGGGTTAGCATTTATTGGAAGGGTTATGGAGCAGAAGGCTGGGAGACCTTGATGCAACTTTATACTGGGTGTTGTACATTACAAGAGGATGGGTGCAGGAGAAAAGATGACTTGCTGTGGTTGAAAACTGCCTCGGTGGGACTGCAGCTTGAGTATTATGGAGTCATAACAGCATGGACACAGGCCCTTCAGCCAACTGGTCATGCTGACCAAGATTCCCATCCAAGCTAGTCCTGTTTGCCCACATTTGGCCCATATCCCTCCAAACCTTTCCTATCCAGATACCTCTGTCCAAGTACGTTTTAAATGTTATGAATGTACCTGCCTCACCCCTGGCAGCTCATTCCACATACTGACCACTGGGTGAAAGAGTTGCCCCTCGGATTGGTATTAAATCTTTCCTTAAACCTATGCCATTGAGTTCTTGATCTCCCACAACCATGGGTTTAAAGACTGTATGCACGTTCCCCCAATCTATCCCTCATGATTTTATACACCTCGATAAGGTTACCCCTCATTCTCCTACCCTCCAATGCAAAAATTCCCAACCTACTCAACCTCTCTCCGTAACTCAGTCCCCTGAGTCCCAGCAACATTCTCGTATATTTCCTCTGCACCCTTTCCAGCTTAGTGGCATCATTTCCTACAGCAGGGTGACCAAAACTGAGCACAATACTCCAAATGCTGATCACTGACGTCTTGTGCAATGCAACATAACATCTCAGTGTTTATATTCAATGCCCTGACTGATGAAGACCAGCGAGAAGGCCTGAAGAGCAGCACAGCAGGCTCAGAGCTGAATGGCCTCCTGCTCTGTGTACAGTTTTGGTCTCCCTGCCAAGAAGTGAACATGCATGCCACAGAGGAAGTGCAGTGAAGAGTCACTAATCTGGTTCCAGGGATGCCAGATGAGGTGAGGTTGAATTGATGTGTATTCTCTAAAGTTTCGAAGAACATAGAACACTACAGCACAATACAAACCCTTCGGCCCACAATGTTGTGCTGACATTTTATCCTGCTCTAAGATCTATCTAACCCTTCCCTCCCACATAGCCCTCCATCATTCATGTGGCTATCTCAGAGTCTCTTAAATGTCCCGAATGTATCTGCCCCCACAACCTCTGCTAGCAGTGTGTTCCACGCACCCACCACTCTGTGTAAAAAAAAAACTTACCCCTGACATCCCCCTATACCTTCCTCCAATCACCTTAAAATTATGCCCCCTTGTGTGAGCCATTTTCACCCTGGGGAAAAGTCTCTGACTGTCCACTCGATCTATGCCTCTTATCATCTTGTACACCGCTATCAAGTCACCTCTCATCCTCCTTTGCTCCAAAGAGAAAAGCCCTAGCTCGCTCAACCTATGCTCATAAGACATGCTCTCCAATCCAGGCAGCATCCTGGTAAATCTCCTCTACACCCTCTCTAAAGCTTCCACATCCTTCCTATAATGAGGCGAACAGAACTGAACACAATACTCCAAGTGTGGTCTAACCAGAGTTCTATAGAGCTGCAACATTACCTCGCGGCTCTTGAACTCAATATCCAGACTAGTGAAGGCCAACATACCATACGCCTTCTTAACAACCCTATCGACCTGCATGGCAACCTTGAGGGATCTATGGACATGAACCCCAAGATCCCTCTGTTCCTCCACTCTGCTCAGAGTCCTGCCGTTGACCTTGTATTCTGCCTTTGAATTCAATCTTCCAAAGTGTATCACTACACTTTTCCAGTCTGAACTCCATCTGCCACTTCTCAGCCCAGGTCTGCATTCTATCAATATCCTGTTATGATCTACAGCAACCTTCTACACTATCCACAACACCACCAACCATTGTATTATCAGCAAACATACTAACCCACCCTTCCACATCCTCATCCAAGTCATTTATAAAAATCACAAAGAGTAGGGGTCCCAGAACAGATCCCTGCAGAACACCACTGGTCACCGACCTCCAGGCAGAATACGCTCCATCTACCACCACCCTCTGTCTTCTATGGGCGAACCAATACTGAATCCACACAGCCAAGTTTCCCTGGATCCCATGCCTCCTGACTTTCTGAGTGAGCCTTCCATGAGAAACCTTTTCAAATGCCTTACTGAAATCCATGTACACCACATCCACTGCTCTACCTTCATCAATGTGCTTTGTCACATCCTCAAAAAATTCAATCAGGCTCGTGAGGCACGACCTGCCCCTCACAAAGCCATGCTGACTGTCCCTGATGAGCTTCTGCTTCTCTAAATGCCCATAAATCCTGTCTCTAAGAATCTTCTCCAGTAATTTGCTCACCACTGACGTCAGACTCACTGGTCTGTAATTCCCAGGGTTATCCATACTCCATTTCTTAAACAAAAAAACAACATTTTCCACCCTCCAATCATCTGGCACTACTCCTGTTACCAGAGAGGATGCAAAGATCATCGCCAAAGGTGCAGCAATCTCTTCCCTCGCTTCCCAAATTACAGATCTCATTGAAACCTACTAAATTGTTACAGGGCCTAAAGTATGAATACCAGGAGAGTGTTCCCCTGGCCAAGGGGTCTCGAACCAGAGGTGTTGAGCCATTTCAGATTCAGATGAGGAGAATTTCCCTCCTGCTGAGTGTGGTAACCTTTGGAATTCTCTACCCTGGAGAGCTGTAGAGACTCGTTCACCGATTCATTCAAAACAGGGATGGACAGATTTCTGGGTATGGTGAGAACCAAGGGCGATGGGAAATGGGGCTGGGGTAGATGGTCCCCCCTCTCCCCCAGTCCAGATGAATGGCATAGCAGGCTCGGGGAGCTGAATGGCCTCCTGCCCCGTTTCTCGCTGGGTTGGGAGTTGTGTGTACTTTCTCCCCTGAAGGAGATCATTGAACCAGATGAGTATTTCTGTCAACCCCGTAATGTTGTGGTGACACAAGAGGCTGCAGGTGCTGGACTTTGGAGCAAAAACCAAAGTGCTGAAAGAACTCAGAGGGTAGGCAGCATCTGTGGAGGCAGAGGGATGGTTGAGTGGAGGGGACATGGCCAGTATAAAGGAGGGGGGAGGGTGAGGCAGGTGCTGGCAAGCGATAGGGGGACTCAGGTGAGGAGTGTGGATGGCCTGATGGAGCCAGGTGTGGGAGGGAGGGAGGGGTGGCTGGGAGGTGACCGTGGAGACAAGAGAGGGCTGCAGGTGTAGATCTGACAAGGTGATGGCTGGAGGCAGATGAGGGAGGGATGGTGGGCAGGTGGGAACAGTAGGGGGAGGGGACCCGGTGGGTTTGCAGGGGAAGAGCGAGGCTCTTAAGTGGTGTTGGGGCTTGAGCTGTGAGGTGGGTGGGAGAACAGGCAGGCCTCGCCCTCATCTTCACCACGCACGTCCATTCCCTGTACATCAGGATGGCCCTGCATCCTTCCGTTTCTTTCTAGAACACAGACCCAACCAGTTCCCCTCTGCTAACACCCTCCTCCACCTGCCAGAACCTCTGCTCACCCTGAACAACTTCTCTTTCGGTTCCCCTCACTTCCTACAAATTGCACAGGCCCCAGTTGTGCCAGTCTTTTTGTCAGCTGCACGGAAGAGTCCATGTTCCAATCCCACTCCTGCCCCGCTCCCCAACTCTTTCTCCACCACACTGATGACTACACCTGTGTGGAGCTTGTCAGCTTTGTCAACATTTGCTTCTTCCACCCCACCCTCAAATTCACTTGGTCCATCTCCGACACCTCTCTCCCCTTTCCTGATCTCTCTGTCTCCATCTCCAGAGACAGATTATCCACCGACTCCCAACAACTACCTTGACTGCACCTCGTAAAGACGCCGTCCTTTTTGCTGAGTCTCTCTGCCTCCTCTGCGTCTGTGCTCGAGATGAGGCCTTCTGCTCCAGGACATCTGTGATCTCTTTTTTCAGAAGACAGTGCTTCCCCTCTACTGTGGTTGATGGAACCCTCACCGGCATCTCCTCCATTTCCTGCACTTCTGCTCTCACCTCGCCTCCCCCAGAACAGGAGGAGTTCCCTTGGTCCTCACCTCGCACCCCACCAGCCTCCCCATCCAACCCCTCATCCTCTGTCATCTGTGCCAGCTGTAATGTGATCCCATCTCCGGTCACATTGTCCCCTCCCCACCCCTTCCTGCTTTCTGCAGAGACCACACTCTCTCTGATTCCCTGGTTCGCTCATTCCCTCCCCCCTACTCCGCACCACCCACCACTTCTCAGGCACTTTCCCCTGGAACCGGAGGAGGTTGTAACCCCTGTCCCCTACACCTCCTCCCTCACCATTATCCCAGGACCAGACAGCCCTCCAGGTGAGGCAGGCATACACCTGCATCTCCTCTGACCTTGTCCACTGCTCCCCATGTCGCTTCCTCTGCATCGGTGAGACCGGCCACAGACTGGGTGCCTGCATTGCCGAGCACCTTCGCTCTGTCCGCTGTGACCGTCTGGAGCTCCCGGTTGCAGCCACTTTAACTCCCCTCCCCATTTCCACACCAGCCTGTCTGTCGTCGGCCTCCTCCACTGCCAGGGTGAGGTCCAATGCAATGCAGAGGAACAGCCCCTCATATTCCCCCTGGGCAGTCTACCCCCTGACAGCATGAACACTGAATTCTTCAGTTACAGGTAACCCACATCCCTTCACTGTCCCTTTTTCTCTCCCCTCCTGGTCCACCCAGGAGGTCTCATGCACCCGCTTCTTTCCAAATTTATCCCCACCCCCAGTCCCCAGGACCCAGTTTCTTTCCCCTCCTCACCTGGATCCCCCTATCGCTTGCCAGCACCTGCCTCACCCCTCCCCTTCCCCCCCTCCCCCTTTCTGCTAGTTATCTCCCCTCTGCAGTCCCAGTCCTGATGCAGGGTCTCGACCTGAAACGCTTCCACAGATGCTGCCCGACTTGCTGAGTCTGTCCAGCAGTTAGTTTTGTCTGCTCCAGTAGTTTTGTGGTTATCATAACTGAGGGCTGTTTATAAAAAGTCCCAATTCTTAACTGAGTCAAAGTTCCACATTGCCAGGGTGGAACTAGACTTCAGGTCTTTGACTTGCTACACCTTACCTCTGCATTCCTGGTTTAGGAATACTACACTGCACATATAGCCTCATAACAACGTTAGGCGTGAAAAGGAGAGGTACTCACTGAATAAGATCGTAATGTAAAGCATCAGATAAGACACACCCATCATGTTGCAATCCTCAGATGCCACTCCACGTCCCCAGGTTGAACCTATGCAGTCCCTGCCCTGGGAGGGTGCGATGAGACACTGTCCAAGTAGCTGTACTTTGCTTCTGATGTGGTCTCCCTGGTCTCGGGTATGTGATGAGTCATACCAGAAGACTGGAGCTCATCTTCTTCTCTTATCCAAGAAGGGCAGTCAGAAGAAGTATTGAACCACAGGCTGGTAGGCCTTCCATCCGTGGTTGTTGGAGAAGACTCTGGGGGGCAGGGTTTATCTTCACTTGGACAGGTTAGGGGGAGTCAGCACAGCTTTGTGTAGGGAAGATCTTATCTCATACTGATGATTGAGGACACCAAACATTGATTAAAGCAGGATGGTAGACATGGTATACATAGCAAGGCTTTGGACAAGGTCCAGAAAGTTAAAGCAGATCTGAGGTGTGTTGGCAAACTGAATCCAAAATTGGTTTGGTGATAGGACTCAGAGGGTGGAAGGTGGAAGGCCGATCTTCTGATTGGAAGTCTGTGACCAGTGGTGTACCACAGGGATCGGTGCTGGGACCTCTCGTTTAGTACACATGAAAGAGTTGGATGAGAATGTAGAGGGTACAGTTAATAGGTTTGCTGACGACATGAAAATTGGTAGAGTCATAGAGAGGGTAGAAGGTTGTCTGAGGATACAGAGGGACTTGGATCAGCTGGAAAGTTGGGCAGAACAGTGACAGATGCAGACTAATCTTGTCAGATGTGAGGTAATGTATTATGGGATGTCAAATATGACCAGGACGCATACAGTAAATGGCAGGGTCCATAGAGGCCGAGTGGTCCAAATTCATAGTTCCCTGGAAATATCAACACCGGTGGCTAGGGTTGTGAAGAAAACATTCAGTATGCTTACCTTCATAGGCTGATCCATTGACTATCAGAGCAGCTGTATTAAACATTGGTTCAGCCAGATGGAGTAATGTTTACAGTTCTGTCCACCAGAGTTACAAGGAGCGATTGGATCGTCTGTGTTTGTTCTCACTGGGAGATAGGCTGAGGTTAACATTATGGAGGTTTATAAGATCATGAGGGTCATAAATGAGATAGAAAGTAGAGGGTATAGGTTTAAGATGAGAAGGGAGAATTTAAAGGGGACCTGAGGTGGTGGGTGTGTGTGGAACAAGCTGCCAGAGGAGGTGGTAGAGGCGGGTATAATAACAACATTTAGAGGTGTTTGTACAGGTCCTTGGGTAGGAAAGGCATTGCAGTATACAGGCCTCGAGAGCGGCCATATCTGAGCCATAAGTGTTGTGTCTGAGGGCGGCCGTGTATGAGCTGTAAGTGTTGTGTCTGAGGTCAGAGCAGCCGTGTCTGAGCTGTAAGTGTTGTGTCTGAGGTCAGAGCAGCCGTGTCTGAGCTGTAAGTGTTGTATCTGACGTCAGAGTGCCCAGGTTTTGGCTCGAGAGGCTTGGGCGAGGAAGCTGAGCAGAGGAATGATTTCTTTAAATTATTCTTCTGATTAGTGCAGCTGGAAAGGAAGTTAGGGCAGTGGTGTGCTCCTCCTGCAGGATGTAGGAGATCGGGGAAACTTCCAGAATCCTTGATGACTTCACGTGTGGGAAGTGTGTCCAGCTGCAGCTCCTGACCTGCCACATTAAGGAGCTGGTGCTGGATGTACTTGGGATCATCTGGGGTACTGAGACCATCGTACATGAGAGTTTTACTGAGGTGGTCACAACTGGTTCCCCTGTGCCGATCCTCCTAGGAACAGGTTTACTGCTGGGGGGGATATCAATAACTGATTTGGATGAAAGCATGGATGGGAGGGTCAGTTTGCTGATGACACACAGATTGGTGGCGTTGTGGATGGTGTAGACATTTGCCAAAGGATGCAGCGGGATATAGATCAGTTGCGGAGATGGGCGGAGAAATGGCACGTGGAGTTTAATCCGGCCAAATGTGAAGCGTTGCACTTTGGGAGATCACACCCAAAGGGACAGTACACTCTTAATGGCAGAATCTTAACAACGTGGATGTACAGAGGGATCTTACAGAGGCTCCAAGTCTATAGCTCCCTGATAGTGGCCACACAAGTTGATAGGATGGTAAAGAAGGCTCATGGTATACTTGCCTTTATTAGTTGAGGCACTGAGTTCAAGAGTCAAGAAGTTATGTTATAGCTTTATAAAACTCTGGTTAAGGTTCAACTGGAATATTGCAGAGAGCGGTGGGTGCCTGGAACACTGCCGGGGTGGGGTGGAGGCAGATACCATAGAGGCGTTTAAGAGACTCTTAAACAGGCACATGAATGTGCAGTCAATGGAGGGGTAATGGAGGGTATGCTGGCAGAAGGGATTAGTTTATTGGCATTGGTTTATTAATGTCACTTGTACCGAGGTACAGTGAAACACTTGTCTGGCATACCGATCATACAGGTTAATTCATTACATAGTGCAGTTATATTGGGTCAGTACAGAGTGCATTGAGGTAGTACAGGTAAAAACAATAACAGTACAGAGTGAAGTGTCACAGCTACAGAGAAAGTGCAGTGCAATAAGGTGCAAGGTCACAACAAGGTAGATCGTGAGGTCATTAGTTTAGTACAACATCATGGGCCAGAACGCCTGTTCCTGCACTGCTCTCTGTATCAAATAACGATGGTGGTGCAGATATTGGAATCTATGGGAGAGACTTAACGTGAATTAATAAAACTAGTTAATGAGTAGCAATATGAATGGAGACAATAGCGACTCGAGGGGAAATTTATGGGTGTGGTAAGGTCAGGCAAGGTTTCTTTATTAGTCACGTACATCGAAACACACAGTGAAATGCATCTTTTGTAGAGTGTTCTGGGGGCAGCCCGCAAGTGTCGCCACACTTCCGGCACCTGTGTTCTCCCCGTGTCTGGGTGGGTTTCCTCCGGGTGCTCGGGTTTCCTCCCACATTCCAAAGACGTACGGGTTAGGAAGTTGTGGGCGTCCTATGTTGGCGCCGGAAGCGTGGTGACACTTGCGGGCTGCCCCCAGAACACTCTACGCAAAAGATGCATTTCACTGTGTGTTTCGATGTACATGTGACTTTTAAAGATATCTCTTAAAACATAGCATGCCTACAACCTCCTAATGCATACGTCTTCGGAATGCGGGAGGAAACCCACGCAGACAGGGGGAGAACGTACAAACTCCTTACAGGCAGCAGCCAGAATTGAACCCAGGTCTCTGGCGCTGTAATAGCGTTACACTAACCGCTACACCACCATGCCCACGGAATCAAATGTAGAGCTGGTGTCTCAGCAGCGGTGACCTTTCAATATTCCACAGACGGCACATTTAACCTTTCTCCCCCTTCACTGGCAGTCTGGACGATTCACGAATCCCTTCCAATGCCCAACGGGGGCAACGAGTCTCTATCCAGTGTGAGTCCACTGGTGCCTCAGCAGTTGAGAAGAATCACCAAACTTTTTCCCGCACTTGGAGCAGATGAATGGCTCTCCCCAATGTGAGTGGACTGGTGTCTCAGCAGGGAGGAGGAGTGGCTGAAGCCCTTTCCGCGCTCGGAACAGGTGAACGGCCTCTCCCAGCTGTGGGTTGACCAGTGCATCAGACGATAACTGAGTGAAGCCCTTCCCGCACTGGGGGTAGGTGAACGGCCTCTTCCCCCGTGTGGACCTGCTGGTGTCTCAACAGTTGGGAAGGATAAGTGAATGCTTTTCCACAGGCGGAGCAGGTGAACGGCCTCTCCCCGGTGTGAAGACGCTGGTGTATCACCAGGTTAGTTGACTGAGTGAACCCTTTCCCGCACTCGGAGCAGGTGAACGGCCTCTTCCACTTCCAGGAAGGATTGAGATTCACCATTGAATGAGCATCTGAAGCAAAAGTCTGAATGGCAGTGGGCAAAAGGAGGGAAAACTGGGAGAAATACAACATTTACAGTAACAACATTTACAAATTTACAATAACAACATTTAAAAGACACTGAGACAGGTACGTGGATAAGAAAGGTTTAAAGGGATATGGGCCAAATGCGGGCAAATGGGACTGGCTTAGGTGGACACCCTGGTCGACATGGATGAGTTGGGCTGAAGGACCTGTTTCTGTGTTGTAACACTCCACAGAACACAGGACAGCACAGGAACAGGCCCTTCGGCCCACAATGTCTGCGCCAAACACGATGCTGAATTAAACTAATTCTCTTCTGTCTACACATGACCCACATCCCACCATCGCTGCATATTCGTGTGTCCATCTAACAGCCCCTTAAATGCCACTATCGTATCTGATTTCACTGCTCTCCCAACAGCCCATTCCAGATACCTACCACTGTGCAAAACAAAACATGCCCCCCACACCTCTTTTAAACTTTTCCCCTCTCACTCAACGCGTGTCCTCTAGTACTTCCACCTTGGTGAACAGACTCTGAATGACTATCCTATCTGTGCCTCTCATTTTATAAACTGCTATCAGGTCTCTGATGCTCCAGAGAAAACAATCCAAGTTTAAGACCATAAAACATAGGAGCAGAATGAGGCCATTTGGCCCTTTGAGTCTCCTCCGCCATTCAATCATGGCTGATTTATTTTTCCCTCTCAACCCCATTCTCCTGCCTTCTCCCCGTTACCTTTGATGCCCTTACTAATCAAGAACCTATCAACCTCTGCTTTAAATATACCCAATGACTTGGCCACCACAGCTGTCTGTGGCAATGAATTCCACAGATTCACCACCCTCTGGCTAAAGAAATTCCTCCTCATCTCTGTTCTAAAGGGATGTCCTTCTATTCTGTGGCTGTGCCCTCTGGTCCTAGACTCTCCCACTACTGGAAACATCCTCTCCACGTCCACTCTATCCAGGCCTTTCAATATTCAGTAAGTTTCATTGAGATCCTCCCTCATCTTTCTAAACTCCAGTGAGTACAGGCCCAGAGACATCAAATGCACCTCGTACGTCAACCGTTTCATCCCCGGGATCATTCTCGTAAACCTCCTCTGGACCCTCTCCAATGCCAGCACATCCTTCCTTAGATATGGGGCCCAAAACTGCTCACAATACTCCAAATGTGGTCTGGCCAATGCCTTATAAAGCTCAACATACATCCTTGCTTTATATTCTAGTCCTGTCGAAATGAATGCTAACATTGCATTTGCCTTCCTTACTGCCGACTCAACCTACAAGTTAACCTTTTGGGAATCCTGCACTAGGACTCCCAAGTCCCTTTACCCCTCTGATTTCTGAATTCCCTCCCAATTTAGAAAATAGTCTACGTCTTTATTCCTTCTGCCAAAGTGCATGACCGTACACTTCCCTACGCTGTGTTCCACCTGCCACTTCTTTGCCCATTCTCCCAACCTGTCCAAGTCCTTCTGCAGACTCCCTGCTTCCTCAACACTACCTGCCCCTCCACCTATCTTTGTATCATCCACAAACTTGGCCTCAAAGCCATCAATTCCGTCATCCAGATCATTAACATAACGTGAAAAGTAGCAGACCCAACACCAACCCCTGGGGAACACCACTAGTCACTGGCAGCCAACCAGAAAAGGCCCCCTTTATTCCCATCTTTGTCCTCTGCCAGTCAGCCAACCTCCTATCCACGCTGGTACCTTTCCTGTAATACCATGGGCTCCTGTCTTGTTTGGCAGCCTCATGTGCGGCACCTTGTCAAAGGCCTTCTGAAAATCCAAGTAAACAACATCCACTGACTCTCCTTTGTCTATCCTGCCTGTTACTTCCTCACAGAATTCCAACAGATTTGTCAGACAAGATTTCCCCTTAAGGAGACCATGCTGATTTCTGCCTATTTTATCACGTGCTTCCAAGTGCCCCAAAGCCTCATCCTTAATAATGGACTCTAACACCTCACCAACCACTGAAGTCAGGCGAACTGGCCTATAATTTCCTGTCTTTTGCCTCCCTCCCTCCGTTAAAGAGTGGAGTGACACTTGTGATTTTCCAGTCCTGCAGAACCATTCCTGAATCTGGTGATTCTTAAAGATCAGTACCAATGCTTCCACAATCTCTTCAGCTACCTCTTTCAGACCCTGGGGTATAGTCCATCTGGTCTAGGTGACTTGTCCACCTTCAGACCTTCCAGTTTCCTTAGTAATAGTGACCGCACTCACTTCTGCCCCCTGACTCTCTCAAATTTCTGGTATGTTGCTGGTGTCTTCCACAGTGAAGACTGGCACAAAATACTTATTCAGTTCATCCACCATTTCTTTGTTCCCCAGCCTTTGTCCAACCTCTCCTTATAGCTCATGCCGTCTAAACCAGGCAGCATTCACGTACATTTCACCTGCACCCTCTCCGAAGCTTCCATATCCTTCCTGTAAGGGGGTGACTGGAACTACACACAACACTCCAAGTGCGGCCTGACTTTATGCAGCTACAACATGACTTCCTGTCTCCTGTACTCAATGCCCTGAGCAATAAAGGAAGAATACCATACGCCTTCTTTACCACCCTGGTACCTACCTCACCTTCGGTGAGTTATGGACTTGGAATCTATGACTCCAAGCGGAAATGAGACTAAAGTGACAATGGGTGTGGTGAGCATCTGCAATTATAGCACAATGAGCCATATGTCAAAGTTAACACAAAGGGAGAGTCGATGGAAGTACTGATAAACGTGTGAAGTCATTCATTCGGAAGCAAAGATATGCGATGTGCATAGTTTTACAGCACAGAACCAGGCCCTTCAGCCCATCATGCCCATGCACCTATTGAACCTACCTACACCAACTTACCAGCA
Source organism: Pristis pectinata (assembly GCF_009764475.1). Taxonomy (NCBI): domain Eukaryota; kingdom Metazoa; phylum Chordata; class Chondrichthyes; order Rhinopristiformes; family Pristidae; genus Pristis; species Pristis pectinata. Next base: position 535,990 of record NC_067409.1, on the reverse strand, counting down.
CTGGGTACATAGTCTTAGGCACTTTGGTGGTTCAAGTACAAGGCTATCACAAATGTAGTGAAAGGGAACTCAAAGGGAGGGGAGGAACAAAGACCATGTACACAGATCAGCAACCTGCACAAGAAAGTAATGGAATGGGAGCCTAGCTACCTGCCTTGCAACTTGTAGCATTACTTTGGTGTACTCCTTCCATGTCCAACATAGTGATTCTCATCTGTGATGCCCATAGCAGGTCCCAGCTTGCAGCTTTAGCCAGGACTTTGTGTCATGGTATCGACGATGGTTAGTATTGACACAGTAGGCTGAAGGGCCTCGATAACTGATCTGGGCTGATTCATGAGCCAACGAGTTGTAAATCACACAGTTAGCTGGATACAGAAGGTTGATATAATTGCAGATTTTTTTGAATGTTGAAAGGAATTCACGCCGTACATTGAAAGAATCTTTCCACATGAAGGGGAGAAGGATTCTCGGATGCAGACTTACAGTCAGGACTCAGCTCTCAGGAAGGAGGCTGGGAAATAATTCTTGGTGCAGTGGCTGGTAAAGTATAGAATTTCTTCCTACCAAATGTGAAAGATGCAAGCTCACCAAGAAATTTTAAACTGGAATGATGGGAACATTTCAGGTTGGTGTCTTTTCACTGGGGTGTGGATTCCAAGCCAAAGCAAGTAAAACATTGCAGATTACCACAGGTGCAAAGTCTGAATGTCCACCTCATCTTCTGAAAGATATCGACCAGAGTGTAAATAGTCATGGAGACATCGATTGACACAGTGCCTGATCAAACCCTGTAGACTACCAAGTTCACATTCACCATCACATACCTATTTTTACTATAATCCAACCCTAAGCCTTTATTCATTTTTCCCACATTCCCATCAACTCCCCCGGATTCTTCTCCTCACTTAGATAAGCAGCAATTTACTGTGGCCAATTCACCTATCTACCTGGGATCTTGTTGGGATTATGGAAGGAAATCCATTGGTACAAATCTAGAAATCCAAGGCAGTCAAATAGGTTTGGTTAGTGTACTTTAAATGGTTAAGAATTCCTAGCTCAAGGGATACTAGGACCACTGTGCACTCAACTGACGTTGCCATCTTGTGACCACTGACGTCCCTTTATTTGCATGGTATTGTTGTCTTCAGGCAGTCAGGTGGGGGCAAAACCATCTGTGAGTGAACACATACCAAGGGGTAGTACACAATGCTCAGGTTCGGTTTGGTTCCTCAGAGAAGCTTGAATTTCACCACTATAGGATGACCCAGAATGAATCCATTGTCGACGGTGTTTGGGATTGGTCACTGTTGTGGAAATGGAGCAGGCAAATGTCTGCAGAGCAAGCTGTCCACATCACCTACCCTGTCATGTTCCTTGAAGGATAAGTATTTGGCAGGCATTATAGAAAAGTACATCAGGACACCATTCTGCCCATCAATTCCATGCTGGCTCTCTGTAGAGCAATTCAGTCATAGAGTTGTACAGCACAGAAACAGGCCGACCATGGTGCCAGCCTGAGCCAGTCCCATCTGGCCCTCTAACCCTTTCCTAACCATGTACTAAATGTCTTTAAAATATTGTAATTAAACCTGCCTCTGGCAGCTCGTTCCACACACCCACCACCCTCTGTGTGAAAAACCTGCCCCTCAGGTCCCTTCTAAACCTTTCCCCTCTCACCTCAAACCTGTGTCCTCTCGGTTTAGACTCCCCCACCCTGGGAAAAGACTGTGACCATCTACTTTATCCATGCCCCTCATGGTTTTATAAACCTCTGTAAGGTTACCCCTCAGCCTCCTTCACTCCGGGGAAATCAGCTCCAGCCTGTCCAGTCTCTCCTTGTAACTCAAGCCCTCCAGTCCTAACAACATCCCTGTGAATGTTCTCTACACACACTTCAGCTTAATGACATCCTTCCTGTAGTGTGGCAACCAGAACTGCACACAATACTCCTAGTGTGCTCTCCACAACAACTTGTACATTTGAATCAATATGTCCCAACTCCTAGTACCCAATAACCCTGACCAATGAAGGCCCGCGTGCCAAACAACTTCACCACCCTGTCTGCCTGTGCCTCACTTTCAGGGAACTATGTACCTGTACCCCTAGGGCTCTCAGTTCTACAACACTCTCCAGGGCCCTACTGTTTACTGTGTAAGTTCTGCTCTGGTTTAACTTACCAAAGTGCAACACCTCACACTTGTCTGAGTGACCCTCACCAATTTTTACTGATGCACCATAGAAAGCATCCTATTCAGATGGATCATGGCTTGGTGTGGAAACTGCTCCGCCCGAGACCACAGGTAATTGCAGAGAGTTGTGGACACAGCTCAGCACATCACAAAAATCAGACTCTGTCTACACCTTCTGCTGCCTTGGAAGAGCAGCCAACATAATCAAAGACGCCTCCTACCCCGGAAATTCTCTCTTCTCCCCCCTCCCATCGATCAGAAGATACAAAAGCTTGAGAACATGCACAACTAAGCTCAAGGACGACTTCAATCCCGCTGTTATAAGACCCTTGAATGCACCTCTTGTATGATAAAGATGAACTCCTGACTCACCAATCTACCTCATCATGGCCCTTGCACATTATTGTCCAGCTGCTCTGCACTTTCTCTGTAACTGTAACACTTTATTCTGCATTCTATTATTACTCTTCCCTTGTACTGCCTCGATGTACTGATGTGATGGATTGATCTGTATTGAACAGCGTGCAAGACAAAGGCTTTCACTGTATCTTGGGACGTGTGACAATAATAAACCAATTACCAAATAAATTCCATTTGTCCCACTTCCCAAGTTGGTCTCGACCCCCCTGTAAACAGGCAGCCCTTTTCACTGTCCACCACACCACCAATTTTGGTGTCGTCTGCGGATTTACTGACCATGTTGGTAACATTGTCATTCAAACCGTTGATATAAATGAGAAACAACAGGGACCCAGCACCGATCCCTGCGGCACACCACTGTCACACGTCTCCAGTCTGAGAAACACCCTCCGATCCCACCCTCCACTCCCACACTCCAAAAACACCCCTCCACTCCCACCCTTTCGATTCCTTCCACCAAGCCAATGCTGTACCTAACTGGCCCACTCAGCCTGGATCCCATGTGCTCCAACCTCCCGGACCAGCCTACCATGCAGCACCTTGTTAGGAGGCCTTGCTAAAGTCCACGCAGAACATGCTGTCACCAATCCTCTTGCTCACCTCGAGCAAGAACTGAATCAAATTCGTGAGACAGGATTTTCCACCCACAAAGCCATGCTGAATATCCCATGGTATGAGGTGATGTCATTAACCACAAAATTGCCATAAAAATGACTTCACTACAGATAAAATCCAGGTAAATATTGAGTCAGTAAAAAAACTTCCACAGAGACTGGCAGGTGCCTGGAGCACATTGCCAGTGAGATGAGGGAACTGACACAAACAGCGGCATGTCAGGTATACAGAGAGGCAGGTGAAGACGCAGGGAATGGGGGATATGGACCCATGTGCAAACAGATGGGTTTAGTTTAATCTGCATCATGGTCAGCACAGATGTTGTGGGCTGAAGGGCCTGTTCCTGCGCTGTTCTGTTCTACATTTTGTGAGCCATTGGGTGTTGACACTGGTGCCTGACACACCCTGGGCCATAGTCCTTCAGTGTTGGGGAAATGAAGAAGCCGGGTGTTTGCCTGGATTAGGCCGAGTACGCTCTTCCACAAGGGGTGCCTGCTGATAACCTCCACCTGCCAGCAGCCCCTCCCTGCTCAGTGACGTCAGGAACAGGAGGGAACGTGCTGTATTCCTGCAGGAAATCCAGGATAAATGTACACACAACAAACTCCCCAACAGTAACGTGAGGAAGATCAGATCAGGTGTTTGTGATTTTCATACCCACAAAGTGAGCCCTCCTTCAGGTGTAACATCGTAGTGTAGTGGTTAGCGTAACGCTATTACAGCGCCAGCAACCTGGGTTCAATTCCGGCCACTGTCTGTGAGGAGTTTGTACGTTCTCCCCGTGGCTGCGTGGGTTTCCTCCGGGTGCTCCGGTTTCCTCCCACATTCCAAAGACGTACGGGTTAGGAAGTTGTGGGCATGCTATGTTCGCACCAGAAGTGTGGCGACACTTGCGGGCTGCCCCCAGAGCACTCTATGCAAGGATGCATCTCACTGTGTGTTTCGATGTACGTGTGACTAATAAAGATACCTTATCTTTAGAATCACCAGTGACATTTGTTCAAGGTGTCATCAGTGGCACAGACAGGCCCCCCCCCCCACGGTGAGGCACCGACACCCCACGGCCCCCCCTCCCACAGACCCCCACGCCCCCCTCCATGGTGAGGCACCGACACCCCACGGACCCCCACCACACCCTCCCTCACGGTGAGGCACCGACCCCACATGGCCACCCCCCCCAACAGTGAGGCACCGACAACCACGGGCCCCCCCATGGTGAGGCACTGACACCCCATGGCCCCCCCACGGTGAGGCACCGACAACCACGGCCCCCCCCATGGTGAGGCATGACACCCCATGGCCCCCCCACAACCTCCCCATGATGAGGCACTGACAACCACGGCCCCCCCACGATGAGGCACTGACACCATATGACCCCCACGACCCCCCCCCCCACGGTGAAGCACCGACACACCACGGACCCTCCTACAGCTTCTCACATCACTCCCCTTCATCACCCCTCCCCCATCTACCTGCCTTCCCCCCCCTCACCTGGACTCACCTGTCACCACCAGCTTGTGCTCCCTCTCTCCCCCTCTGCCCCTCCCCTCCCCCCTCCCTCACCCTCTCTCTCCCCCCCCTCCCCCTCTCCCCTTCCTCTACCATGTCCTCTTCCTTTCCAGTCCTGATGAATGGTCTCGACCCGAAACGTCGACTGTTTATTTCCCTCCACAGATGCTGCCCGACCTGCTGAGTTCCTCCAGCATTGTGTGTGTTGCTCCAGGTTCCAACATCTGCCGTCTCTTCTGTGTCTCAGTTCCATGGATGCAGTGGAAAATCTGGGGGTATTCTCAAAGCAGAGAAGTGTCAGGGAAGATTTGATAGAAGGGTTGAAAACCACAGAAAAATGTTAAATAAAGTGGATATTGCGAAACATTTGTAGTACAGCAGGTGGAGAAGACTCAGATCTGCGGTGCTGTTGACTCCAGCCACTGACTACCTGCTGTGTGCTGGAATCCAAACCTGAAGTCACTGGTCTCTGAGTCTGGCTCCATGCAGAGTGAAGAATAAGACAGAAAGTTTAGAAAGCGATAGATTTGAGAAGAAGGGTGGTGAACCCAGAACTGAAGATGTTATATTTGAATGCACGCAGTATATGAAATAAGGTAGATGAACTCATAGTGCAGTTAGAAATGGGCAGGTACGACGTTGTGGGCATCACAGAGTCGTGGTTGAAAGAAGATCAGAGCTGGGAGCTAAACATCCGAGGACACACATCCTATCGAAAAGACAGGCAGGTGAACAGAGAGGGTCAGGTGGCTCTGTTGGTAAACAATGAAATCAAATCCTTAGCAAGAGGATTTTATAAATGACTTAGATGAGGATGAGGAAGGGTGGTTTAGTAAGTTTGCTAATGATACAAAGGTTGGTGGTGTTGTGGATAGTGTAGAAGGTTGCTGTAGATTACAACAGGACTTTGATAGAATGCAGACGTGGGCTGAGAAGTGGCAGACGGAGTTCAACCCGGATAAGTGCAAAGTGATACACTTCGGGAGATCGAATAGGAAGGCAGAATACAAGGTTAATGACAGGACTCTTAGCAGTGTGGAGGAACAGAGGGATCTTGAGGTCCACGCCCATAGATCTCTCAAGGTTGCTGCGCAGGTCAATAGGGTTGTTAAGAAGGCGTATGGTGTGTTGGCCTTCATTAGTCGGGGTATTGAGTTCAAGAGCTGCGAGATGATGTTGCAGCTCTATAGAGCTCTGGTCAGACCACACTTGGAGTATTGTGTTCAGTTCTGGTCACCTCATTATAGGAAGGATGTGGAAGCTTTAGAGAGGGTGCAGAGGAGATTTACCAGGATGTTGCCTGTATTGGAGAGCATGTCTTATGAGGATAGGTTGAGTGAGCTGGGGCTTTTCTCTTTGGAGAGAAGGAGGATGAGAGGTGACTTGATAGAGGTGCACAAGATGATAAGAGGTATCGATCGAGTGGACAGTCAGAGACTTTTTCCTAGTGCGACAATGGCTAACACGAGGGGATATAATTTTAAGGTGATTGGAGGAAGGTATAAGGGGGATGTCAGGGGTAAGTTTTCTACACAGAGAGTGATGAGTGCATGGAATGCACTGCCTGCAGAGGTTGTGGGGGCAGATACGTTAGGGACATTTAAGAGACTCTTAGATAGACACATGAATGATAGAGAAATGGAGGGGTATGTGGGAGGGAAGGGTTAGATAGATCTTAGAGCAGGATAAAATGTTGGCACAACATTGTGGGCCGAAGGGCCTGTACTGTGCCGTAACGTTCTATGTTCCAAGTGACACCGGATCATTAGATGTAGAAAACTAGTGGGTAGAGTTAAGAAACTGCAAGGGTAAAAAGACCCTGTTGGGAGTTGTAAACAGGCCTCTGAATAGTAGCCAGGAGGTGGAGCACAAATTACAACAGGAGATAGAAAAGGCATGTAAAAAGGGCAATGTGACAGTGGTCATGGGGGATTTCAGGTAGACTGGGAAAATCAGGTTGGTACTGGATCCTAAGAGAAGGAATTTGATCATAATATGATAGAATTCACCCTGCAGTTTGAGAGGGAGAAGCTGAAATCGGATGTATCGGTATTACAGTTGAGTAAAGGTAATTACAGACGCATGAGAGAGGAGCTGGCCAAAGTTGATTGGAAGAGGACCCTAGCAGAGATGATGGTAGAGCAGCAATGGCAGGAGTTCTGGGAGAAATTCGGAAGATGCAGGATCAGTTCACCCCAAAGAAGCAGCAGCATTCTAAAGGGAGGATGAGACAACCGTGGCTGACAAAGGAAGTCAAAAACAGCATAAAAGCAAAAGAGAGGGTATACAATATTGCAAAAATTAGTGGGAAACTAGAGGATTGGGAAGCTTTTAAAAAGCAGCAGAAGGCAACTAAAAAAGCAATAAGGGGAGAAAAGGTGAAATATGAAGGTAAGCTGGCCAATAGTATAAAAGAGGATACCAAAAGATATATAAAGAGGAAAAGAGAGGCAAAAGTGGACATCGGACCACTGGAAAATGACGCTGAAGAGGTACTAATGGAGAAGGTGCTTGGGAAACTGAAAGGTCTGAAGGTGGATAAATCACCTGGACCAGATGGACTACACTCCAGGGATCTGAAAGAGGTAGCTGAAGAGATTGTGGAGGCATTTGTAGTGATCTTCCAAGAATCACCAGAGTCAGGAATGGTTCTGGAGGACTGGAAAATTGCAAATGTCACTCCGCTCTTTAAGAATGGAGGGAGGCAAAAGACATGAAATTATAGGCCAGTTAGCCTGACTTCAGTGGTTGGTAAGATGTTAGAGTCCATTATTAAGGATGAGGTTTCAGGGTACTTGGAAGCACGTGATAAAATAGGCCAAAGTCAGCATGGTTTCCTTAAGGGGAAATCTTGCCTGACAAATCTGTTGGAATTCTTTGAGGAAGTAACAGGCAGGGTAGACAAAGGAGAGTCAGTGGATGTTGTTTACTTGGATTTTCAGAAGACCTTTGACAAGGTGCCGCACGAGGCTGCTAAACAAGACAGGAGCCCATGGTATTACAGGAAAGGTACCAGCACAGTTAGAAGATTGGCTGATTGGCAGAAGGGAAAGAGTGGGAATAAAGGGGGTCTTTCCTGGTTGGCTGCCGGTGACTCGTGGTGTTCCACAGGGGTCAGTGTTGGGTCCGCTACTTTTCACCTTATATGATAATGATGACAGAATTGAAGGCTTTGTGTCCAGGTTTGCAGATGATACAAAGATAGGTGGAGGGGCAGGTAGTGCTGAGGAAGCAGGGAGTCTGCAGAAGGACGGTCAGGTTGGGAGAATGGGTAAAGAAGTGGCAGATGGATACAGTGTAGGGAAGTGTACAGTCATGCACTTTGGTAGAAGGAGTAAAGGCGAAGACTATTTCCTAAACAGGGAGCGAATTCAGAAATCAGAGGTGCAAAGGGACTTGGGAATCCTAGTGCTGGATTCCCTAAAGGTTAACTTGCAGGTTGAGTCGGTAGTAAGGAAGGCAAATGAATTGTTAGCATTAATTTTGAGACAGCTAGAATATAAAAGCAAGGATGTAATGCTGAGGCCTTTGTCAGACCACATTTGGAGTATTGTGAGCAGTTTTGGGCCCCATATCTAAGGAAGGATGTGCTGGCATTGGAGAGGGTCCAGAGGATGTTTATGAGAATGATCCTGGGGATGAAAGGGTTAATGTACAAGGTGCATTTGATGTCTCTGGGCCTGTACTCACTGGAGTTTAGAAGGATGAGGGAGGATCTCATTGAAACCTGCTGAATATTGAAAGGACTGGATAGAGTGGACATGGAGAGGATGTTTCCAGTAGTGGGAGAGTCCAGGACCAGAGGGGACAGCCTCAGTATAGAAGGATGTCCTTTTAGAACAGAGATGAGGAGGAATTTCTTTAGCCAGAGGGTGGTGAATCTGTGGAATTCATTGCCACAGACGGCTGTGGAGGCCAAGTCATTGGGTGTATTTAAAGCGGAGGTTGATAGGTTTTTGATTAGTAAGGGCGTCAAAGGTTACCATCGAACAGTACAGCACAATGCAGGCCATTCGGCCCACCATGTTGTGCTGACCTTTAAACCATGCCTAAGATTATCTAACCCCTTCCTCCCACATATCCCCCTATTTTAAATTCCTCCATATGCTTATCTAACAATCTCTTGAATTTGACCAACGTACCTGCCTCCACCACTGCCCCAGGCAGCGCATTCCGTGCACCAACCACTCTCTGCGTAAAAAACCTCCCTCTGATATTTCCCTTGAACTTCCCATCCATTACTTTAAAGCCATGCCCTCTTGTATTGAGCATTGGTGCCCTGGGAAAGAGGCGCTGGCTGTCCACTCTATCTATTCCTCTTAATATTTTGTGTACCTCTATCATGTCTCCTCTCACCCTCCTTCTCTCCGAAGAGTAAAGACCTAGCTCCCTTAGTCTCTCCTCATAATCCATACTCTCCAAACCAGGCAGCATCCTGGTAAATCCCCTCTGCACCCTTTCCAATGCTTCCACATCCTTCCTAGAATGAGGCTACCAGAACTGGACACAGTGCTCCAAGTGTGGTCGAACCAGTGTTTTATAGAGCTGCATCATTAACTCACGGCTCTTAAACTCGATCCCCTGACTTATGAAAGCTAACATCCCATAAGCTTTCTTAACTACCCTATCCACCTGTGAGGCAACTTCAGTGATCTGTGGATATGAACCCCCAGATCCCTCTGCTCCTCTACACTGCCCAGAATCCTGCCATTAACCTTGTACTCTGCCTTGGAGTTTGTCCTTCCAAAGTGTACTACCTCACACTTCTCCGGATTGAACTCCATCTTCCACTTCTCAGCCCAGCTCTGCATCCTATCAATGTCCTCCTGCAATCTTCGACAGCCCTCCACTCTATCCACAACATCACCAACCTTTGTGTCATCTGCAAACTTGCCAACCCACCCTTCCACCCCCTCATCCAAGTCATTAATAAATATTACGAAAAGTAGAGGTCCCAGAACTGATCCTTGTGGGACACCACTAGTCACAGCCCTCCAATCCGAATGCACTCCCTCCACCACAACCCTCTGCTTTCTACAGGCAAGCCAATTTTGAATCCACACGGCCAAGCCTCCCTGGATCCCTTGCCCTCGACCTTCTGAAGAAGCTTACCATGTGGAACTTTGTTAAACGCCTTACTAAAATCCATGTAAACCACATCTACTGCACTACCCTCATCAATCTTCCTGGTCACCTCCTCAAAGAACCCTATCAGGCTTGTGAGACATGATCTTCCCTTCACAAAGCCATGATGGCTGTCCCTAATCAGTCCCTGATTCTCTAAATGCTCATAGATCCTATCTCTTAGAATCCCTTCCAACAGCTTGCCCACCACAGACGTAAGGCTCACTGGTCTGTAATTCCTTGGACTATCCCTACTACCTTTTTTGAATAAGGGGACAACATTCGCCATCCTCCAATCCTCTGGTACCATCCCCGCGGACAACGAGGACTCAAAGATCCTAGCCAATGGTTCAGCAATCTCCTCCCTCACCTCACAAAGCAGCCTGGGGAATATTCTGTCAGGCCCTAGGGACTTATCTGTCTTAATATTTTCTAACAGCTCCAACACATCCTCTCTCTTGATATCAAGATGCTCTAGAACATTAACCTTACCAACACTGTCCTCAGCATCATCAAGGTCCCTCTCCTCGGTGAATACTGAAGAGAACCTCACCCACTTCCACAGCTTCCAGGCACATCCTCCCACCTTTGTCTCTAATAGGTCCAACCTTTACTCTCGTCGTCCTTCTGCTCTTCACATACGGGGAGAAGGGAAGAGAATGGGGTTGAGAGGGAAAAATAAATCAGCCATGATCGAATGGTGGAGCAGACTCAATCGGCTAAATGGCCAAATTCTGCTCCTTTGTCTTATGGTCAAATGAGGCAGGGTTCAGAGCAGAACTCGGGTAACAGACAACTCCAGTTACACAAGCTGCCTGTCGTTTTACAGTCTCCTCCTTCTCACTTACTGTACCTTTGCAGAACTTCCTCAGGCGGGAGGGCGAGCAGCCAGGGGTCAGCAGTGACAGCAGTGACATGGGCGGAGAAAGGGATGAGGTCCTGCAGGGTGAATGTACGGAGTTGTAGAAGGAGTTAACAAGCAGGACCAAGGGCAGTAATCTCCAGGTTACTGCCGGTGCCGCGTGCCGGTGAGGGAACGAATCGGAGGATGTGGCAGATGAATGTGTGGCTGGAGAGTTGGTGCAGGGGGCAGGGATTCCATGTTTTGGACCTTTGGGATCTGTCCTGGGACAGAGGCGATCTGTACAAGAGGGACCGGCTGCACCTGAACTGGAGGAGGACCAATATCTTGGCAGCAGATTTGCTGGCACTACCAGGGTGGGTTTAAACGTGTTTGGCTAGGGGGTGGGATCCCAAGCAGAAGCTGCATTCCCACAAGGAATATTCCCAATTCCTAGGGGATTTGAGGCATATCATTCAGGCCCAGGCAATGGACACAAAGATGGCCACACCCTTCCTGGATCTCGTTGTTCTGGAGTGTTCTCCCGTTCTAGAAACATCCCATAATATTACACTATGCCTCACCAGATCTGGAGGTCCTGGCATACTGTACCAATGTGGAGGTGACCAACACCACGACTGCCACATGACCATGTGTGGCATCACATCACGACTCGATGCCCTTCATCCTAGGTGGGCTTCCCATCACATAACACCCTGTTGCTCTCCCCTCCGCTGAAACACAGAAAGGCCATCACAACACTGTGTTTTGTGTTGTATAGTCACCCTGCTGTAGGAAAGATGCTATTAAACTGGAAAGAGTGCAGAAAAGATTTACAAGGAAGTTGCCAGGACTTGAGGGACTGAGCTATGGGGAGAGGTCGGACAGGCTAGGACTGTATTCCTTGCAGTGTAGAAGACTGATGGGTGATCTTATAGAGGTGTATAAAATCATGAGGGGCATAGATAAGGTCAATGCACTCAGTCTTTTTCCCAAGATTGGGGTATCAAGAACTGGGGGGCACAGGTTTAAGGTGAGAAGGGAAAGATTTAAAAGGAACATGAGGGGCAAAGTTTTTACACAAAGAGTGGTGTGTGTGTGTGGACTGAGCTGTCAGAGGAAGTGGTTGAGGCAGGTACAACAGACAGTTGGACAGGTACATGGGTTAGAAAGATTTAAGAGGGGTATGGGCCAAATGAAACTAGCTTGGATGGGGTACCTTGGTCAGCATGGACCAGTTGGGTCAAAGGGCCTGTTTCCATGCTGTGTGGCTCTATGACTCTCTCTATGACCCTCTAAGAGTTGACCAACAGCCAAGCTGTGAGCAATAATATTTTCTTCTGTCTTTGACTGACAGCCTCTGCTAACACTGCTGAACTGGCACCCACACAACCAGAGGCAGCCCCAGAGCTAGATTCACTTGCCGCTGATGGAGAATGCAAATCACATGGAGAATGGAAGGTCCACCTGCAACATCACAGAGCCTTGTTCCTCCACGACCAAGACTGATGGTGTCATCGAGGGATCCCCAGAGAACCCGACAACGGGCACTGTTACCGCAGGATCTCCCTCCCTGAACTTGGGAAGCAGCATTGCTGGACTCCTGATTCATTCAACCAATGAGAAGATGAGCATCTACCAGGCCTTCAGGAAGAATTTACTGCCACCAGGTGCAGCTCTGCTTCTGCTGGAGGCCCAAGCTGCCACCGGCTTTCTCATCGACCCAGTGACAGAGCAGAAACTGCCTGTTGATGAGGCTCTGCAGGCCGGGGTCATCGGTCCTGATGTGTACAATAAACTGCTGTCTGCTGAAAAGGCAGTGTCAGGTTACAGGGATCCCACCACAGGGAACACCATCTCCCTCTTCCAAGCCATGAAGGAGGAGCTGGTTGTGAGTTCCCATGGCATCCGTCTACTGGAAGCTCAGCTGGCAACAGGTGGAATCATCGATCCGACCTCTGGCCAGCGGATTTCTGTGGAAGTTGCCTACCAGAGAGGAATGTTTGATCAGGAGATGAACAAGATTCTCTCTGACCCCAGTGACGACACCAGGGGGTTTTTTGACCCTAACACCCAGGAGAACCTGAGCTATCTGGAGCTGAAGCAACGATGTGTGACAGAGTCCAGCTCTGGACTCTGCCTTCTGATCATCACAGATAAGGTGGTGAAAGGAATCCAAATTTCCACCGATGAACAAACCAAGAGCATCTTTCGAAAGACTTTAATGTCAGTGAAAGCCGGCAGGTTCAGAGGGCGAAAGGTGACATTATGGGAAGTCATCAATTCAGAATATTTCACTGCTGATCAAATCAGTGAGTTTATCAAAGATTTCAAATCAGGCAAAACCACAGTCGAGAAAATCATCACAGTTGTCACAACAACCATTGAACAAACAGAGAGGGAGAAGAAGGTAGCCACCTTTCATGGCCTGAGACGAAAGGTGACTGCCCAGGAACTGCTGGAATCCAAGGTCATTGATCAGAATCTCTACAACAAACTGGAGCAAGGGATCACCACGGTAAAAGACGTTACTGAACTCCAGTCTGTAGGTCAGTATCTAACAGGGACATGTAGCATCGCTGGGGTCCTTGTGGAGTCAACCAATGAGAAGCTGAGCATCTACCAGGCCATGAGAAAGCGTCTGCTGATGCCTGGAACAGCCTTGGTCCTGTTGGAAGCTCAGGCCGCAACTGGCTTTGTCATTGACCCAGTCAAGAATGTGAAGCTCACGGTTGACGAGGCAGTTCAGAGCGGACTTGTTGGCAAAGAGTTCCACGAGAAGCTGCTGTCTGCAGAAAGGGCAGTCACTGGTTACAAGGACCCCTACACGGGCAATGTGATCTCCTTGTTCCAGGCTCTGAAGAAGGAGCTGATTGTCCACGACCATGGGATTCGCCTCCTGGAGGCACAGATTGCCACAGGAGGCATCATTGACCCAGTGCACAGCCATCGCCTGCCTGTCGACGTGGCGTACAAGAGAGGGATGTTTGATGAGCAGATGAACAAGATTCTCTCTGATGCTGGTGATGACACCAAGGGATTCTTCGACCCCAACACTAAAGAGAACCTGACCTACCTTCAGCTGAAACAGAGATGTGTGAACGAGCAAGAGACTGGGCTCTGCCTGTTGTGTTTGAGAGACCTGCACTACATAGATAAGCAGACAGAAATGGTTTTCAAACAGACCAGCTTCTCCATTACTCTGGGCAAATTTCAGGGTCGGTCCCTGACAGTCTGGGAATTTCTCAACTCTGAATATGTCACAGATAGAAAGAGAAGAGAGATTATGCAACAGTACAGTTCCCACTCGCTAACAATCCAACAGATCATTACCATCTTTACCGGCATCATTGAGGAGAAGGAAAGGACATCTAGCTGCACTATTACTGTTGATGGCTTGCGAAAGAAAGTTCCCATTCAGGAACTTGTGAACTCCCAGGTTATTGGGAGTGATACATTCAAAGAATTACAGGAAGGCAAGACCACAGTGCAAGAGCTTCTTCAGACGGACTCAGTGATGAGGTACCTGCAAGGTTCCAGCAGCATTGCAGGCATACTTCTGGAAAATTCCAGTGAGAAGCTGAGCATCTACCAGGCCATGAAGAAGCGTCTGCTGAAGCCTGGAACAGCCTTGGTCCTGTTGGAAGCTCAGGCCGCGACTGGCTTTGTCATTGACCCAGTCAAGAATGTGAAGTTCACGGTTGACGAGGCAGTTCAGAGCGGACTTGTTGGCAAAGAGTTCCACGAGAAGCTGCTGTCTGCAGAAAGGGCAGTCACTGGTTACAAAGACCCCTACACGGGCAATGTGATCTCCTTGTTCCAGGCTCTGAAGAAGGACCTGATTGTCCACAACCATGGGATTCGCCTCCTGGAGGCACAGATTGCCACAGGAGGCATCATTGACCCAGTGCACAGCCATCGCCTGCCTGTCGACATGGCGTACAAGAGAGGGATGTTTGATGAGCAGATGAACAAGATTCTCTCTGATGCTGGTGATGACACCAAGGGATTCTTTGACCCCAACACTAAGGAGAACCTGACCTACCTTCAGCTGAAACAGAGATGTGTGAACGAGCAAGAGACTGGGCTGTGCTTGCTGAGGATATCAGATGGAAGTGTGAAGAATCGCCAGGGATACAGCATTGCAGAAGCACAGAGCACATTTCAGCAGGAGACCATACATGTCTCATGTGGCAGGTTCAAGGGTAGGTCTGTCTCAATCTGGGAAATCATCCACTCTGAGTATTTCACTGAGGAGAAGAGGAAGGAGCTGATCGAGAAGTACAGGTTGAAGGAGGTCGACATGAAGACCATCATCACAAGGATCACCACCACCATTGAGCAAACTGAAAGCCAGACCCACCCTTCAAGTCCCTCCATCGCTCTTTCATGTCAGGCTCCCCTGGCTTACACTGCAGAAGAGACTGAAGCCGCCTTTCGAAAGACAACCATCAGCTTCACAATCTGGAGTCTGCTTCATTCCAAGCTCTTCACTGAAGAGGAACGAAGATCATTGATAGAGAAATACAGCCGGAAGGAGATTGACATGGAAACCGTGATCAGAACCATTACCAGAATGATCGAGCAGACTCAATGCCTGGTGGACACCTCAATCACCTTCTCCGGCCTCCGAGCAGACATCTCTCTGGAGGAACTGGTGGAGTCAGAAATCATCGATCAAAAGACATTGCTGGATCTGCAGCAGGGGAAGAAGACTGTGCAAGATGTGAGTGAGCTGGACTCAGTGAAGGTCTATCTCAGGGGATCAGATAGCATCGCTGGGGTCCTTGTGGAGTCAACCAATGAGAAGCTGAGCATCTACCAGGCCATGAAGAAGCGTCTGCTGAAGCCTGGAACAGCCTTGGTCCTGTTGGAAGCTCAGGCCGCGACTGGCTTTGTCATTGACCCAGTCAAGAATGTGAAGCTCACGGTTGACGAGGCAGTTCAGAGCGGACTTGTCGGCAAAGAGTTCCACGAGAAGCTGCTGTCTGCAGAAAGGGCAGTCACTGGTTACAAAGACCCCTACACGGGCAATGTGATCTCCTTGTTCCAGGCTCTGAAGAAGGAGCTGATTGTCCACGACCATGGGATTCGCCTCCTGGAGGCACAGATTGCCACAGGAGGCATCATTGACCCAGTGCACAGCCATCGCCTGCCTGTCGACGTGGCGTACAAGAGAGGGATGTTTGATGAGCAGATGAACAAGGTCCTCTCTGATGCTGGTGATGACACCAAGGGATTCTTTGACCCCAACACTAAGGAGAACCTGACCTACCTTCAGCTGAAACAGAGATGTGTGAACGAGCAAGAGACTGGGCTGTGCTTGCTGAAGATATCAGATGGAAGTGTGAAGAATCGCCAGGGATACAGCATTGCAGAAGCACAGAGCACATTTCAGCAGGAGACCATACATGTCTCATGTGGCAGGTTCAAGGGTAAGTCTGTCTCAATCTGGGAAATCATCCACTCTGAGTATTTCACCAAGGAGAAGAGGAAGGAGCTGATCGAGAAGTACAGGTTGAAGGAGGTCGACATGAAGACCATCATCACAAGGATCACCACCACCATTGAGCAAACTGAAAGCCAGACCCACCCTTCAAGTCCCTCCATCGCTCTTCCATGTCAGGCTCCCCTGGATTACACTGCAGAAGAGACTGAAGCCGCCTTTCGAAAGACCACCATCAGCTTCACAATCTGGAGTCTGCTTCATTCCAAGCTCCTCACTGAAGAGGAACGAAGATCATTGATAGAGAAGTACAGCCGGAAGGAGATTGACGTGGAAACCATGATCAGAACCATCACCAGAATGATCGAGCAGACTCAGTGCCTGGTGGACACCTCAATCACCTTCTCCGGCCTCCGAGCAGACATCTCTCTGGAGGAACTGGTGGAGTCAGAAATCATCGATCAAAAGACATTGCTGGATCTGCAGCAGGGGAAGAAGACTGTGCAAGATGTGAGTGAGCTGGACTCAGTGAAGGTCTATCTCAGGGGATCAGATAGCATCGCTGGGGTCCTTGTGGAGTCAACCAATGAGAAGCTGAGCATCTACCAGGCCATGAAGAAGCATCTGCTGAAGCCTGGAACAGCCTTGGTCCTGTTGGAAGCTCAGGCCGCGACTGGCTTTGTCATTGACCCAGTCAAGAATGTGAAGCTCACGGTTGACGAGGCAGTTCAGAGTGGACTTGTCGGCAAAGAGTTCCACGAGAAGCTGCTGTCTGCAGAAAGGGCAGTCACTGGTTACAAAGACCCCTACACGGGCAATGTGATCTCCTTGTTCCAGGCTCTGAAGAAGGAGCTGATTGTCCACGACCATGGGATTCGCCTACTGGAGGCACAGATTGCCACAGGAGGCATCATTGACCCAGTGCACAGCCATCGCCTGCCTGTCGACGTGGCGTACAAGAGAGGGATGTTTGATGAGCAGATGAACAAGATTCTCTCTGATGCTGGTGATGACACCAAGGGATTCTTCGACCCCAACACTAAAGAGAACCTGACCTACCTTCAGCTGAAACAGAGATGTGTGAACGAGCAAGAGACTGGGCTGTGCTTGCTGAAGATATCAGATGGAAGTGTGAAGAATCGCCAGGGATACAGCATTGCAGAAACACAGAGCACATTTCAGCAGGAGACCATACACGTCTCATGTGGCAGGTTCAAGGGTAGGTCTGTCTCAATCTGGGAAATCATCCACTCTGAGTATTTCACCGAGGAGAAGAGGAAGGAGCTGATCGAGAAGTACAGGTTGAAGGAGGTCGACATGAAGACCATCATCACAAGGATCACCACCACCATTGAGCAAACTGAAAGCCAGACCCACCCTTCAAGTCCCTCCATCGCTCTTCCATGTCAGGCTCCCCTGGATTACACTGCAGAAGAGACTGAAGCCGCCTTTCGAAAGACCACCATCAGCTTCACAATCTGGAGTCTGCTTCATTCCAAGCTCTTCACTGAAGAGGAACGAAGATCATTGATAGAGAAATACAGCCGGAAGGAGATTGACATGGAAACCGTGATCAGAACCATTACCAGAATGATCGAGCAGACTCAATGCCTGGTGGACACCTCAATCACCTTCTCCGGCCTCCGAGCAGACATCTCTCTGGAGGAACTGGTGGAGTCAGAAATCATCGATCAAAAGACATTGCTGGATCTGCAGCAGGGGAAGAAGACTGTGCAAGATGTGAGTGAGCTGGACTCAGTGAAGGTCTATCTCAGGGGATCAGATAGCATCGCTGGGGTCCTTGTGGAGTCAACCAATGAGAAGCTGAGCATCTACCAGGCCATGAAGAAGCATCTGCTGATGCCTGGAACAGCCTTGGTCCTGTTGGAAGCTCAGGCCGCGACTGGCTTTGTCATTGACCCAGTCAAGAATGTGAAGCTCACGGTTGACGAGGCAGTTCAGAGCGGACTTGTCGGCAAAGAGTTCCACGAGAAGCTGCTGTCTGCAGAAAGGGCAGTCACTGGTTACAAAGACCCCTACACGGGCAATGTGATCTCCTTGTTCCAGGCTCTGAAGAAGGAGCTGATTGTCCATGACCATGGGATTCGCCTCCTGGAGGCACAGATTGCCACAGGAGGCATCATTGACCCAGTGCACAGCCATCGCCTGCCTGTCGACGTGGCGTACAGGAGAGGGATGTTTGATGAGCAGATGAACAAGGTTCTCTCTGATGCTGGTGATGACACCAAGGGATTCTTCGACCCCAACACTAAGGAGAACCTGACCTACCTTCAGCTGAAACAGAGATGTGCCAAAGATCCTGTGACTGATCTGTATTTCTTGTTGCTGAGAAAATAAATGGGTTGAATAAATTTGGACTGAGTCATTATTTCCATGACTATTTACTGCTCCATGAAGGAATCATAGAACTGTACAGCACAGAACAGGCCCTTCGGCCCACAATGTTGTCCGACATAGCTATTCCCTCCTACACACAGAATGCCCATATCCCTGTGTTTTCCTGTCATTAATGTGCCCATCCAAGTCCCTCTTAAAAGCCCCCAATGAATGTGCCTCCACCACCCTATCAGGCAATGCATTCCAGACATCCAGCACTCTCTCAGTAGAAAACGTACCCCTCACATCTGTTCTGAACCTACCCCCCTCACCTTAAGGCATGCCCTCTGGTATTGGATCGCTCAATAATGGGAAAAAGATATTGTTTGTCCACCCTATCTATGCCCCTCATCATTTTATACACTTCCGACAGATCACCCCTCAGCCTCCACCGCTCCAGAGAAAAGAGCCCAAGTTTGTCCAGCCTCTCCTGATAGCACATGCCCTCTAATCCAGGCAGCATCCGAGTAATCCTCCACTGAACCCTCTCTAAAGCCTCGACATCCTTCCTATAGTGAGGTGACCAGAATTGTATGCAATACTATAAATGCAGCCTTACCAGAGTTCTATAGAGATTCATCATAACTTCTTGACTCCTATACTCAATACCCCAATTAATAAGTGCAATCATTACATAAGCCTTCTTAACCAACCTGTCTACCTGTGTAGCCACTTTCAATGAGTCATGGGCTTGCACCCCAAGGTTTCTCTGCTCTTCAACACCGTTGAGGGTCTTGCCCTTCAGAGTGAACTGCCTCTTGACATTAGTCCCACCAAGGTGCAGCACCTCACATTTATCCGGGTTAAACTCCCATGTTACTTGATTTCCCGTCTTGTTGCCTCCACACCATTTCTCTCTACTCTGAGTTCTCTGATGTTGGAATGGGAACGGTTGATGCTTCATCTCCCTTTGTCCATGTTGTCCCAGTGTCTGAATTCATTGTACTTCCTTTTTCATTAACATAGAACAGAGAACATATTCTCCTTTCTCCCCCTTGATATCGAAATACTCCCATCCATCACACTCTGGAATTTGAGCAAGGCTCTTAGAATCCTCATGTGATTTGAAATCTCCTGACAAATTAGACCTTGCAACACCCTCCTCAGAAATGGGAAGGAGGCAAAAGAAGCTGGTTCTGCTGCAGGGAGGGTGGAGAGAGGTGATGTCACTCCCATTTCTCTCCCCACAGATGCCACCTGACCTGCTGAGTGTCTCCAGGATTTTACATTTTTATTTGAGATTTCAGCATCAGCGGTTTTTTAGGATTTTCACTTCCAGTGCCCTTCTTCGACCTGACAATGCCTTCCCAATAGTCAGTGGGAATGATAGGAACAGATGTGTTGAGAGATTGCAGATAGGAGCTAAAAACTAGAGGGCATAAGTTTAAGGTGAGAGGTGAAAGATTGAAAGGGGTCCTGAGGAGCAACTTCTTCACCCAGAGGGTGGTGGGAATGTGGAGCGAGATGCCAGAGGAAGTGGGTGAGGCGGGTCCAATAACAATATTTCAAAGACATTTGGATAAGTCCGTGGATAGAAGGGTTTGGAGGGATAGGGGCTGAATGTGGGCAAATGGGAGCAGCTTGGTGGGCACCAGGCCCTGCGTCCATGCTGTATTACTGTGTGATCTATGTGACTCCTGACCTCCAGTGCAGCTGATTCTGAACCAGCTTCAAAAACAGTCCAGGAATCCACTCAGTTATAGCATAAAAACTATGTTAACGTTGAACAAAGAATAAAACTGGACACTGCAAAACTGCTCCCTGCCTTGTCAACCTCAGAAACTCCTGGGACCTGGTGTCCAGCTGTAAAACAAGGGCCTGACATGGTCAGACTCACAGAATCATATCTGTCTACAGAGGATAAGAACGGAGAGCAGGAGTTGCCCACCGGCCCCTCCATCCTGCTGCACCAGTCATTAAGATCACGGCTGATCTGCAACCCAGCACCATTTTCCAGCACTGTCCCCACACTCCCTGATTCCCTTACTGCTGTGAACTCTGTGTCTGAACCTCCGTGCTCTCCAGGGTAGAGAATTCTAAAAATTCGCTGCCCTCAGAACAGCCTGATTTTCTATCAAATGGGACTAGCTTAGGTTGGCACCTTGGTCAGCATGGACCAGTTGAGCCAAAGGGCTTGTTTCCATGCTGTATGACTCATTGACCCAATGACTCAGTGAAGCAATTTCTCCTCTGCTCAAACCTTGCCCCCTGATCCCAGACTCCTCAATCAAGGGAAACATCCCTGCTGGAGTCACCATACAGGATACTGGGGGATAGGATTTATGCACATTGGGAAAGACATGGCTTGGTTAGGGACAGTCAGCACGGTGTTGTGCGGGGCAGGTCATGCCTTACAAACTTGAGCGAACATTTTGAGGAGGTGACAAAGGAGCTTGGTGAGGGTACGATAGTGGCCGTTAACTACGGGGACTTCGGTAAGGCATTTGATAGGGTCCCTCATGGTAGGTTGATTCAGGAGATAAAACTAGAGGGCATGGCTTTAAGGCGAAAAGGAGAAAGTTTAAAGGAGGTGTGCGAGGCAGCAGCTAGAGTGGCAGAGGGGAGGAGCTAGCAGTTTTCTTTAAAGTTGTGTGATTGGCTAAGTGTGTGGCAACTCAACCAATGAAAGGAAGGTAGGGGAAAGCGGAGTGGCCTCTGTGTAGGAGTGGGAATCCGAGGCTTTGGCGAGGAGGCACAAGTGAGTAGCAGGTAAGAAAAAGTAAAGTTTTTTAAATAAAAAGACATCAAATTGCTACTAATTAAATAAAGTAGGGATGCAGGATCAGGTGATGTGTTGTAGCTGCAGGATGTGGGAACCGGTGGACCCCACTGTGGTTCCTGGTGACCACATCCGCAGCAAGTGTGCAGATTGGCATCTTGGTCAGCATGGGTGAGTTGGGCCGAAGGGCCTGTTTCCGTGCTGTATGACTCATTGACCCTATGACTCAGTGAAGCAATTTCTTCTCTGCAGTCACACCCGTTAGATTAACTACTTCATATTTGGACTGTGGTCAGAGACAAGAGGGTGTGACTGCGAGTGAGGCAGGTAGGGGGGGAATCCAAGAGATAGTGTTGGAAGAGCCTCAGCCCTTGAGCTTGTCCAACAGGTCTGAGATTCTTGCTCCCTGTGTGGATGAGAGTGGGGGCTGTAGGGAGGATGAGCAACCGAACTGTGGATCCGTGGTTCAGGGAGCCATTCAAGAGGGGACAGAGAAGAGAAATGTAGTTGTGATTGGGGACAGTATAGTCAAGGGAATGGACACAATTCTCTGTCGCAAGGATCGAGAGTCCCAAAGGCTGTGTTGTTTGCCTGGTGCCCGGGTTCAGGACATCTCATCTGACCTGCAGAGGAATTTGGAGTGGGAGGGGAAAGATCCAGTTGTCACGGTCCATGTGGCTACCAACGATGTGGGTAGAACAAGGAAGGAGGTTCTGCTGAAGGAATCTGAGCAGCCAGGGACTAAAATAAAAAGCAGAACCAAAAAGGCAATAATCTCTGGATTGCTGCCTGATCCACTTGCAAATTGGCACAGAGTCAATGAGATCAGAGAGTTAACTGTGCAGCTCAAAGATTGGTGTGGGAGAAGTGGGTTTGAACTCGTGGGACATTGGCACCAGTATTGGGGAAGGAGGGAGCTGTTCCAATGGGACGGGCTCCACCTGAACCATGCTGGGACCAGGGTCCTGGCGAATTGCACAACTAGGGCTATAGATAGGGCTTTAAACTAAATAGCAGGGGGGTGGGTACAGGACTGAAGGTGTTATATTTGAATGCACACAGTATATGAAACAAGGTAGACGAGCTTGTAGCGCATTTAGAAATGGGCAGGTACGACGTTGTGGGCATCACAGAGTCGTGGCTGAAAGAAGATCAGAGCTGGGAGCTAAACATCCGAGGACACACATCCTATCGAAAAGACAGGCAGGTGGGCAGAGGGGGTGTTGTTGGTAAAAAATGAAATCAAATCCTTAGCAAGAAGTGATGTAGGGTCAGAAGATGTAGAAAACTTATGGGTCGAGTTAAGAAACATCAGGCGTAAAAAGACCCTGATGGGAATTGTAAACAGGCCTCCAAACAGTAGCCAGGATGTGGGGTACAAATTACAACAGGAGATAGAAAAGGCACGTAAAGAGGGCAATGTGACGGTGGTCATGGGGGGTTTCAATATGTAGGTAGATTGGGGAAAATCAGGTTGGTACTGGATTCCAAGAGAAGGAATTTGTAGAATGCCTACAAGATGGCTTTTTAGAGCAGCTTGTGGTTGAGCCCACCTGGGGAAAGGGCAATTCTGGATTTGGTGTTGTGTAATGAACCAGATTTGATTAGGGAGATTAAGGTAAAGGAACCCTTAGGAGGCAGTGATCATAATATGATAGAATTCACCCTGCAGTTTGAGAGGGAGAAGCTAAAATCAGATGTATCGGTATTACAGCTGAGTAAAGGCAACTAACAGAGGCATGAGAGAGGAGCTGGCTGAAGTTGATTGGAAGGGGACCCCAGCAGGGATGACGGTAGAGCAGCAATGGCAGGGGTTTCTGGGAGTAATGAGGAAGACACAGGATCAGTTCATCCCAAAGAAGAAGCAGCATTCTAAAGGGAGGATGAGGCAACCGTGGCTGACAAGGGAAGTCAAAGACAGCATCAAAACATAGAAGAGGGCATTCAATATTGCAAAAATTAGTGGGAAGCTAGAGGATTGGGAAGCTTTTAAAACCAACAGAAGGCAACTAAAAAAGCAATACGGGAAGAAAAGATGAAATGTGAACATAAGCTGGCTAATAACATAACAGAGGATACCAGAAGTTTTTTAGATATATAAAGAGCAAAAGAGTGGACATCAGACTGCTGGGAAATGTGGATGGAAAGGTAGTAATGGGGAAACAAAGAAATGGCGGATGAACTGAATAAGTATTTTGCATCAGTCTTCACTGTGGGAGACACCAGCAACATGCCAGATATTTGAGAGAGTCAGGGGGCAGAAGTGAGTGTGGTCGCTATTACTGAGGAGAAGGTGCTTGGGAAACTGAAAAGTCTGAAGGTAGATAAGTCACTGGATGGACTACACCCCAGGGTTCTGAAGGAGGTAGCTGAAGAGATTGTGGAGACATCAGTAGTGATCTTTCAAGAATTAGAGTCAGGAATGATTCCAGAGGACTGGAAAATCGCAATGTCACTCCACTCTTTAAGGGAAGGAGGCAAAAGACAGGAAATTATAGGCCAGTTCGCCTGACTTCAGTGGTTGGCAAGATGTTAGAGTCCATTATTAAGGATGAGGTTTCGGATTACTTGGAAGCACATGATAAAATGGGCCGAAGTCAGCATGGTTTCTTTAACAGGAAATCTTGTTAGACAAATCTGTTGGAACTCTTTGAGGAAGTAACAGGCAGGAGAGACAAAGGAGAGTCAGTGGATGTTGTTTACTTGGATTTTCAGAAGGCCTTTGACAAGGTGCCGCACATGAGGCTGCTAAACAAGATATTACATAGAGCCCATGGTATTACAGGAGAGGTACCAGCATGGATAGAAGATTGGCTGACTGGCAGAAGGGGAAGAGTGGGAATAAAGGGGGCCTTTTCTGGTTGTCTGCTGATGACTGGTGGTGCTCCACAGGGGTCGGTGTTGGGTCCGCTACCTTTCACGTTATATATTAATGATCTGATTGACGGAATTGATGACTTTGTGGCCAAGTTTGTGGATGATACAAAGACAGGCGGAGGAGCAGGTAGTGCTGAGGAAGCAGGGAGTCTGCAGAAGGACTTGGACAGGTTGGGAGAATGGGCAAAGTGGCAGATGGATACAGTGTAGGGAAATGTACAGTCATGCACTTTGGTAGAAGGAATAAAGGTGTAGACTATTTTCTAAATGGGGAAAGAATTCAGAAATTGTAGGTGCAAAGGGACTTGGGAGTCCTAGTGCAGGATTCCCTAAAGGTTAACTTGCAGGTTGAGTCGGCAGTAAGGAAGGCAAATGCAATGTTAGCATTCATTTCGAGAAGACTAAAATATAGAAGCAAGAATGTAATGCTGAGGCTTTATAAGGCATTGGTCAGACCACATTTGGAGTATTGTGAGCAGTTTTGGGCCCCAAGGATGTGCTGGCATTAGAGAGGGTCCAGAGGAGGTTTACAAGAATGATCCAGGGGATGAAAGGGTTAATGTATGAAGAGAGTTTGATGTCTCTGGGCCTGTACTCACTGGAGTTTAGAAGGATGAGGGGGGATCTCATTGAAACCTACCAAATTTTGAAAGGACTGGATAGAATAGATGTGGAGAGGATGTTTCCATCAGTGGGAGAGTCTAGGACCAGAGGGCACAGCCTCAGAATAAAAGGACGTCCCTTTGGAACAGAGATGAGGAGGAATTTCTTTAGCCAGGGGGTGCTGAATCTGTGGAATTCATTGCCACAGAGGGCTGTGGAGGCCAAGTCATTGGGTGTATTTAAAACAGAGGTTGATAAGTTCTTGATTAGTAAGGGCATCAAAGGTTACGGGGAGAAGGCAGGAGAATGGGGTTGAGAGGGAGAAATAAATCAGCCATGATTGAATGGCGGAGCAGATTCAATGGGCCGAATGGCCTAATTCTGCTCCTATGTCTTATGGTCTAAGGGTTTTCCAGAGTTATTGGTGCCTGGATTGTTGCAGATATGAGAGCAATGTTTAGGAGGCAACTAGACAAATGCATGAACAGGCAGGCAATGTAAGGATACAGACTATATACAGGCAGACGGGATTGGTTTAGATTGGCACCATGGTCAGCACAGACATAGTGGGCTGAAGGGCCTGTTCCTAAGCTGTACTCTGTGTTCTATGTTACGTTTCTTCACAAAGGTGGTTGATATTGGAAGCCACTGCCAGAGGAGGTGTTGGAATAAGATTGTTTAAGAGATATTTAAACTATCTTTAAATAGGCAAAGCATAGAAGGATACAGATGTTACCTATTTTGTGCTTGTGTCTAATGCAGGCAAATGGGATTAGTGGAGATGAGCTGAAAATTCGGAATGGACATGGTGGGCCGAATGGCCTGTTTCTTTGCTGTATGACTCAATGACTCTTGGGGACCAGGTGGCTATTGGTATGTTTTCATGTTCACACTGATTATAAAGGCAATGTGAGTTTCTTATTGAAACAGGAGAAATTATACTGGGGAGTAAGGACACAGTCACGAGGAAGGCACGCCAGCAGCTCTACTTCGTTAGGAGTTTGAGGAGATTTGGTCCATCACCAAAGACTCTTAAAGATTTCTACAGATGTACGGTGGAGAGCATTCTGACTGGTTGCATCACTGCCTGGTACGGAGCCTCCAATGCACAGGATTGCAAGAGGCTGCAGAGGGTTGTAGACTCAGCCAGCTCCATCATGGGCACAACCCTCCCCACCATCGAGGACATCTTCAAGAGGTGATGCCTCAAGAAGGCAGCATCCATCACTGAGGACCCTCACCACCCGGGACATTCCCTCTTCTCATTACTACAATTAGGGAGGATGTACAGAAACCTGAAGACCCACACTCAACAATTCAGAAACAGCTTCTTCACCTCTGAAGGATCAACAAACACTACCTTGTTATTCCTCTGTTTTGCACTATTTATTTATTTTTGTAATTCCTGATAATTTTATGTCTTTGCACTGTTGCCACAAAACAACAATTCCATGTCATAAATCAGTGATAATAAACAGGGTACTGATCCTGAAATGGCTGAGAAAGATTTTGCATCTGATGAAGGGTCTACAACCTGAAACTTTAACTGGTTTCTCTCTCCACAGTTAGAACCATAGAACCATAGAAAAACTACAGCACAGAAAACAGGCCATTCGGCCCTTCTAGTCTGTGCTGAAACATTATTCAGCTAGTCCCACTTACCTGCCCCCAGCCCATACCCCTCCAGACCTCTCTCGTCCATGTATCTATCTAATTTACTCTTAGAAGTTAAGAGCGAGCCTGCATTTACTACATCAGATGGCAGCCCGTTCCACACTCCCACCACTCTTTGAGTGAAGAAGTTCCCTTTAGTGTTCCACCTAAACCTTTCCCCTTTCACCCTAAAGCCATGTCCTCTCATACTTATCTCTCCTAATCTAGGTGGAAAGAGCCTACATGCATTAACTCTGTCTATGCCCCTCATCATTTATAAACCTCTATCATATCTCCCCTCATTCTTCTCCGCTCCAAGGAATGAAGTCCTAACATGCTCAATCTTTCCTTATAACTCAAATCCTGAAGACCCGGCAACATTCTTGTAAATCTCCTCTGCACTCTTTCAATCTTACTGACATCCTTCCTGTAGTTTGGTGACCAGAACTGCACACAATATTCTAAATTTGGTCTCACCAATGACTTATACAACCTCACCAAAACATTCCAACTCCTCTACTCAATACTTTGATTTATAAATGCCAGGATTCCAAAAGCCTTTTTTACAACCCTGTCTACCTGTGACTCTACTTTCAGGGAATTATGTACCTGAACTCCCAGATCCCTTTGTTCCTCTGCACTCCTCAGTGCCCTACCATTTACTGTGTATGTCCTCCCTTGATTCGTCCTTCCAAAATGCAACAAAATGCCGGACTGGCTGAGTTCTTCCAGCATTTCTGCTTTTGTTTCCCATTCTATCATCTGTAGTTTTATTTGTGTTCCAAGATTGTGAGTGTATCTTTTCAGAAGACACAGAAAACATTCCAGAAATAGTGGAGAACTATTGTGTCTAATATCAACAAGTAATTCAAATAAATTAGCACAGAGGAAAAAGTGAAACTTCAAGGCAATCAGGACCTGATGACCTGCATCCCAGGGTTCGGAAGGGGATGACTTTTAAGATAGTGGATACTCTGGATGTCATCTTCCAAAATTCCAAATATTATACAGTACTTCCCAAAGATTGCAAGGCAGCAAATGTATGCACACTATTTTGGAAAGGAGGGCGAGAAATCAGGGGCCTATGGCTCAGTTAGCCTGGAATCAGTGGCTTGGAAAATGTTGAAATCTATTGTAAGGAAGTGGTAACAGCTCCCTCAGAACATAATAATGGGACTGGGTGGTCACTGTAGATCTAGCAAGAGGAAATCACGTTTGGCAAATCGTAGAATCACAGAACGTGGAAACATACCGCACCAGATTCCAAATCCATTGGAATCTTCAGAGGTTTTAACTCACAAAATCACCATGGGAAATGAGCTGTGATGTTTGGACTTTTACAAAATGTTGACAGGAAGATAAACTCTAGACTATGTAACAAAATTAGAAAACACAGAGTAGGGATGAATACAGGGTTAACATTTCAGGCTGAGATTCCTTCATCAGAACTGGAAAAGTGAGAAAACAAGCAGGTTTGAAGTTGCAGTGATGGCGGGCGTAGGGTGCATAGGGCAAAGGGAACTCTCTGATAGGTTGAGGCCACAGTTACTGTGGCGACGTGCAATTTGTGAAGCTATCTGGTTGATGGGTTAATGAGAGCTGTTACCCAGAAAACAAACAAAGTATGTTTCAGATAATGAAAGGCAGCTCAAAGTTGCAGTGGAGAAGTGAAATGAAAAGAATGTTGGAAATACCAGAGAGATTAGGCAATGCCTCTGGAGAGAGAAGAACTGAGTTAACTTTACAGATGAAAGGTCTTCCAGCAGGTGAAAATTAGGGAAAAAAAATTGCAGATGATGGAAATCTGAAATAAAAACAAAGAATGCTGGAAACTCTCAGCAGGTCAGGCAGCATCTGTGGAGAGAGACAGTTAATGTTTCAGGTCTGGGACCCTTCATCAGAACTGGGAAGGAGAAAGAAATGTCAGTTTTAGGTAGCAGAAAAGGTGATGTTGTGCCTCTCCCACATCCCTTCCACATCCCTCTGAGGATTCTGAAGCTGTGGTCCCCATTACTCACTGGTCCACAATTTCAGAGAACTGGCTTTACCTGTTTGCTGAAGTACTAGTCAGTTCTGCTGAGAAGCATGTGAACATTGAGTCAACAACAAACAACCTGCTGCAGGACAGCAACGTCGGTGGGAGGAAAGGAACTGTTGACCATTTGGGTCGAAACCCTGCATCAGGGCAGAAATAGGACCTTCTCCCCAAATGGTCCACGCCAACCAAGTTGCCCACCTATAGAACCATAGAACAGTACAGCACAATACAGGTCATTCGGCCCACAACGTTGTGCTGACCTTTAAATCTCATTTAAGACTATCTAACCCCTTTCCCCCACATATCCCTCTATTATAAATTCCTCCATATGCTTACCTAACAATCTCTTGAATTTGACCAACGTATCAGCCTCCACCACCACCTCAGGCAGCACATTCCATGCACCAACCACTCCCTGGGTAAAAAATCCCCCCTCTGACATCTCCCTTGAACTTCCCACCCATTACCTTAAAGCCATGCCCTCTTGTATTGAGCATAGATGCCCTGGGAAAGAGGTGATGGCTGTCCACTCTATCTATTCCTCTGAATATTTTGTACACCTCTATCATGTCTCCTCTCATCCTCCTTCTCTTCAATGAGTAAAGCCCTAGCTCCCTTAGTTTCTCCGCATAATTCATACTCTCCAAACCAGGCAGCATCCTGGTAAATCTCCTCTGCATCCTTTTCAACACTTCCACATCCTTCCTATACTGAGGTGACCAGAACTGGACACAGTACTCTTAAGTGTGGTCTAACCAGAGTTTTGTAGAGCTGCATCATTACCTCACGGCTCTTAAACTTGATCCCACGACTTATGAAAGCTAACATCCCATAAGCTTTCTTAACTACCCTATCTACCTGTGAGGCAACTTTCAGTGATCTGTGGATATGAACCCCCAGATCCCTCTGCTCCTCCACACTACCCAGAATCCTGCCATTAACTTTGTACTCCGCCTTGGAGTTTGTCCTTCCAAAGTGTACCACCTCACACTTCTCTGGATTGAACTCCATCTGCCACTTCTCAGCTCAGCTCTGCATCGTATCAATGTCCTCCTGCAATCTTCGACAGCCCTCCACACTATCCACAACACCACCGATCTTTGCATCATCTGCAAACTTGCCAACCCAGCCTTCCACCCCCTCATCTCAGTCATTAATAAATATCACAAAAAGTAGAGGTCCCAGAATTGATCCCTGTGGGACATCACTAGTCACAGCCCTCCAATCTGAATGCACTCCCTCCACCACAACCCTCTGCTTTCTACAGGCAAACCAATTCTGAATCCACACAGCCAAGCTACCCTGGATCCCATGCCCTCTGACCTTCTGAAGAAGCCTACCATGTGGAACCTTGTCAAACGCCTTACTAAAATCTATGTAGACCACATCTACTGCACTACCTCATCAATCTTCCTGGTCACCTCCTCAAAGAATCCAAACAGTCTTGTGACACATGATCTTCCCTTCACAAAGCCATGCTGGCTGTCCCTGATCAGACCAGGATTCTCTAAATGCCCTTAGATCCTATCTCTAAGAATCCTTTCCAACAGCTTGCCCACCACAGACATAAGGCTCACTGGTCTATAATTCCCTGGACTATCCCTACTACCTTTTTTGAATAAGGGAACACTTGCCACCCTCCAGTCCTCCAGTACCATTCCCGTGGACAACAAGGACTCAAAGATCCTAGCCAAAGGTTCAGCAATCTCCTCCCTCACCTCGCGGAGCAGCCTGGGGAATATTCCGTCAGGCCCCGGGGACTTATCTGTCCTAATATTTTCTAAGGGATAGGGAGGGGAAGAGAAGAGGAGGAGGGGTGGCGATACTGGTCAGGGACACTGTTACAA
Source organism: Pristis pectinata (assembly GCF_009764475.1). Taxonomy (NCBI): domain Eukaryota; kingdom Metazoa; phylum Chordata; class Chondrichthyes; order Rhinopristiformes; family Pristidae; genus Pristis; species Pristis pectinata. The sequence continues at coordinate 505,709 of NC_067409.1, read as the reverse complement.
TTGCAGAAAGGGTGGATAATGTAGAAGGATCCTCTCTAGACTCAATATGGGTGGAAGTTAGGAACAAGAAAGGAGCAGTTACTCTACTGGGAGTATTCTATAGGCCCCCTGGTAGCAGCAGGGATACTGAGGAGAAGATTGGGAGGCAGATTTTGGAAAGATGCAAAAATAACAGGGTTATTATAGTGGGAAACTTCAACTTCCCAAATATTGATTTTCACCTACTTTGTGCCAAAGGTTTAGACGGGGCGCAGTTTGTTAAGTGTGTCCAGGACAGATTCCTGATGCAGTATGTTGACAGACTGATTAGAGGAAATGCCATATTAGATCTAGTTTTAGGTAACGAACTGGGTCAGGTGACAGATCTATCGGTGGGTGAGCATTTAGGGGACAGTGACCATTGCTCCATAGCCTTTAGAATTGTTATGGACAGGGATAGGAGCAAAGAGGACGGGAAGATATTTAATTGGGGAAAGGCGAATTATGAGGCTATAAGGCGAGAACTTGAGAGTGTAAATTGGGATGACACTTTTGAAGGGAAATATACTATGGAGATGTGGTCGATGTTCAGGGATCTTTTGCAGAATGTTTGGGATAAATTTGTCCTGGTGAGGCAGAGAAGGAATGGCAGGGTGAAGGAACCGTGGGTGATGAAGAGAGGTGGAACGACTAGTTAGGAAGAAGAGGTTAGCATACATAAGGTGTAAGCAGCAAGGATCAGACAGGGCTCATGAGGAATATAGAGTAGCAAGGAAGGAACTTAAGAAGGGGCTGAGGAGAGCGAGAAGGGGACATGAAAAGGCTTTGGCAAGTAAGGCTAAAGAGAATCCCAAGGCCTTTTACTCATACGTGAAGAGCAGAAGGATGGCTAGAGTAAAGGTAGGTCCTATTAAAGACAAAGGTGGGAGGATGTGCCTGGAAGCTGTGGAAGTGGGTGAGGTTCTCAATGAATACTTCTCTTCAGTATTCACCAAGGAGAGGGGTCTTGATGATGCTGAGGACAGTGTTGGTGAGGGTAATGTTCTAGAGTATGTAGATATCAAAAGAGAGGATGTGTTGGAGCTGTTAGAAAATATTAGGACAGATAAGTCCCCGGGGCCTGACGGAATATTCCCCAGGCTGCTTCGTGAGGCAAGGGAGGAGATTGCTGAACCATTGGTTAGGATCTTTGAGTCCTTGTTGTCAACGGGGATGGTACCGGAGGATTGGAGGGTGGCGAATGTTGTCCCCTTATTCAAAAAAGGTAGTAGGGATAGTCCAGGGAATTACAGACCAGTGAGCCTAACATCTGTGGTGGGTAAGCTGCTAGAAAGGATTCTACGAGATAGGATCTATGATCATTTAGAGAATCATGGACTGATTAGGGACAGCCAGCATAAATTTGTGAAGGGAAGATCTTGCCTCACTAGCCTGATAGGGTTCTTTGAGGAGGTGACCAGGAAGATTGATGAGGGTAGTGCAGTGGACGTGGTCTACATGACAAGGTTCCACATGGTAGGCTTCTTCAGAAGGTCAGAGGCCAAGGGATCCAGGGAGGTTTGGCCGTGTGGATACAGAATTGGCTTGCCTGTAGAAAGCAGAGGGTTGTGGTGGAGGGAGTGCATTCAGATTGGAGGGCTGTAACTAGTGGTGTCCCACAGGGATCGGTTCTGGGACCTCTACTTTTTGTGATATTTATTAATGACTTAGATGAGGGGGTGGAAGGGTGGGTTAACGAGTTTGCAGATGACACAAAGATCAGCGGTGTTGTGCATAGTGTGGAGGGCTGTCGAAACTTACAGAGGGATATTGACAGGATGCAGAGCTGGGCTGACAAGTGGCAGAAGGAGTTCAATCCGGAAAAGTGTGAGGTGGTACACTTTGGAAGGACAAACTCCAAGGTGGAATACAAGGTAAATGGCAGGATTCTGGGCAGTGTAGAGGAGCAGTGGGATCTGGGGGTTCATATCCACAGATCACTGAAAGTTGCCTCACAGGTAGATAGGGTAGTTAAGAAAGCTTATGGGATGTTAGCTTTCATAAGTCATGGGATCAAGTTTAAGAGCCGTGAAGTAATGACGCAGCTTTACAAAACTCTGGTTAGGCCACACTTAGAGTACTGTGTCCAGTTCTGGTCGCCTCATTATAGGAAGGATGTGGAGGCGTTGGAAAGGGTGCAGAGGAGATTTACCAGGATGCTGCCTGGATTGGAGAGTATGGATTTTGAAGGGATACTAAAGGAGCTAGGGCTTTACTCATTGGAGAGAAGGAGGATGAGGGGAGACATGATAGAGGTGTACAAGATATTAAGAGGAATAGATAGAGTGGACAGCCAGCGCCTCTTTCCCAGGACACCAATGCTCAATACAAGAGGGCATGGCTTTAAGGTCATGGGGGGGAAGTTCAAGGGAGAAGTCAGAGGGAGGTTTTTTACCCAGAGAGTGGTTGGTGCATGGAATGCGCTCCCTGGGGTGGTGGTGGAGGCTGATACGTTGGTCAAGTTCAAGAGATTGTTAGATAAGCATATGGAGGAATTTAAGATAGAGGGATATGTGGTTTGAAGTTCAGCACAACATGGTGGGCCAAAGGCCCTGTATTGTGCTGTATTATTCTATGGTTCTATGGTTCTAACAGCTCCAACGCATGCTCACTCTTGATATCTACATGCTCTAGAACATTAATCTTACCAACACTGTCCTCAGTAACATCAAGGCCCCCCTCCTTGGTGAATACCTGAGCTGGTTCCATTTGCCACGTGCTGCCCATATCCCGCTAAAACTTTCTCATCCATGTAACTGTCCAAGTGTCCTTTCAGTGTCAATGTGCCTGCTTCAAATATTTCCTCTGGCAGCTTGTTCCATATATGGATCATCCTCTGGGTGGAAAAAGTTGTCCCTCAGGTCCCTATTAAATCTTTCCCCTCTCACCATAAACCTGTGCCCTCTAGTTCTTGATTCCCCAGCCATGGGAAAAAGACTGTGCACATTCACCCTGTCTGTGCCCCTCATGATTTTATACACCCCTATAAGATCACCCCTCATTCTCCTATGTCTAATGAATAAAAGTCCTAGCCTGCTCAACCTTTTTCCGTAACTCAGTCCCTTGAGTCCCAGCAACTTCCTCATAAATCTCCATTGCATTCATTCCAGCTTAATGACTTCTTTCCTGTAGCAGGGTAATCAAAACTGAACACAATATTCCAAATGTGGCCTCAACAACATATTGTACAACTGCAACGTAACCTCCCAACTTCTATACTCAATGTCCTGAGTGAGGGAGGCCACTTTGAAGGCCCGATGAATGCTGTCTACCTGTGACGCCACTTTCAGAAACTATTACTTGCACTCCATGGTCCATGGTCCCTCTGTTCTACAACCCTCCCCAGGGCCCTACCATCTCTCATTTGTCCTCCCAAAGTGCAACACCTTGCACTTATCCAAATGAGGCTTCATTCACCATTGCCCGGCCCACTAACCAGCTGATCAGGATCCTTCTGTAAATCCCGATAACCATCTTCAGTGTCAACACCACCATCTATTTTAGTGTTGTCTGCAAACTTACTGTCCACGCCTTGTACATCCTCATCCAAATCATTGATATCGTTGACAAGCAACAATGGGCCCATCACCAGCCCCTGGGGAACACCACTGGTCACGGGCCTCCAGTCCGAGAAACAACCTTCAACCATCACCCTCTGCTTCCTACCAACAAGCCAGTTGTGCATCCAATCAGCCAGCCCTCCCTGCATCCCGTGTGATCCAACTTTCCAGAGCAGCCTACCATGTGGAACCTTATCAAAGGCCTTACTGAAGTCCATATGGACCACATCATCGACCTTCTTGGTTACTTCAAAAGACTTTCTTGTCTACAATTCCCAGGTTTTTCTTTGCAGCCCTTCTTAAATAAAGGCACAACATTCGCCACCCTCCAGTCTACTGGTACCTCACCGATGGCTAATGATGATGCAAGTATCTCCTGCAATTTCTCCTCTAGCTTCCCACAGCATTCTTGGATATACCTACTCAGACCCCACAAAGTCATCTACCTTCATACACTTTAAGACATCCAGCATTTCCTCTGCTGCAATGTAGATTATCCTCAAGACCTCCCCATTAACTATCTCAAGTTCCAAAGTCTTCATGTCCTTCTCCATAGTAAAAACAGAGGAGAAATACTCATTGAGGCCCTCACCCATCTGACTCCACACAAAGGTGTCCACTTTGGTGTTTGAAGGGTCCTATTCCCTACCTAGTTACGCTTTTTCCCTTAATATACTCATACCATCCCTTTGGATTTTCCTTCACCTTCGATGTGAGGTGTCCAGGATATGCTGGGAAGGGACTGGACTGGGGGGACAAGATGAAGCTGAGGTGTGAGGAGATGTTGAGTTCGGTCGGAGAGGAGACTCAAAAGACCACTGTTCTCATTCAATCTCTTTATTACTGGATCCGAGGAGAGGGCACCAAGCCAGGCACCTACGTTCCGGACCGGGTGGTCTCTGAGATACATTGATCTACATACATTCTTATACTTTTTCAGAGGTGCAAAAAATTACCATGCAAGGAATGATCATGCATTAGTCAAGCAGCATGGCACTTATTTTCTACATCGTGATTGGTTACAGACAAAGGAAGTTACTTAAAAAAAAATTTCTACTAATGCTATAGTTCCTTAATCTTTTCAGACCATCTTGTTTCACCGGTTATCTTTGTATACATAAGGTTTCTCATGGTGGGCTCAGGGTCAGTTTAGTGAAGCAAGACTCAATTGTGCAGACTTGCTGAGACAGGAACTGATTGTACTGGTACTATCATACCTCAAGGCTGCAGAAAACTAGCTGAAGCAAGCAAAATCTCTGGAGCAAGGCACTGCAAAGCGAAGCACAGCTATTTCAAGCAGTCTATTACAGCCATAGAGATGTACCCTTTAATTCACGTCTCAGGGCTCACAATCTTTTACTCTCCTAACCTTTCCTTAAACCTTATACACATTCTCAGAGATGGGTTAGTGTTGAGTGCGTCACACGCATTGTGCATTTCAAGGGAAAATTGGAATAATTGTTTGCATTGGGGATATCCAGGGAGGGTTGGTGAGGGTGCCTGAGAGAAGTGGAAATTGACACAGGACTGTGGGGAGAGAACTGGGCAGTGGGATGGTGGCTGGGGTGGTGGTGGAGGCAGATACATTGGACAGGTTCAAGAGTTTGTTGGATAGGCACATGGAGGAATGTGAGATAGAGGGATATGCGGGAGGAAAGGGTTAGATAGTGTGAGGGTGGTTTGATGGACGGCACAACATGGTGGGCCGAAGGGCCTGTTTTGTGCTATATGGTTCTTTGGTTCTATGGTTCTATGGATTAATGTGTGACTGATACAGGACTGTGGGGAGAGCGCGGGGCAGTGGGATTAGTTTGGGGCTGACACAGGGCTCTGGAGAGACAATGGGGCAGACTCGGCCAACAGCACTGGTGTTTTCTGTGAACTTATAGATGTTATTGGAACAGTGCTTAGCCACACAGTCATGTGTGTAAATGAGTTGAGCAGACGTCTAGGCACACCCCCTTGAGATCCACTGTGATGATGATCAGTGAAGAGGAGATGTTGTTCCCAATCCTCACTGACTGAGGAAGTCAAGGGCCCAGCTGCGGAAGGAGGTACAGAGGCCCAGGTCTTGGAGCTTGGTGATAAGTTTGGATAAGATGATAGTGTTGAACTCCGAGCTGCAGTTGATGAACAGCAGCCTGACATCAGAACATAAGAAACAGGAACAGGAGGCGGCCATCTGGCCCGTCGAGCCGGCTCCACCATTCAATAAGATCATGGCTGATCTGCCCGTGGACTCAGATCCACCTGCCTGCCTTTTCCCCATTACCCTTAATTCCCCAACTATGCAAAAATCAATCTGTGTCTTAAATATACTTAATGAGGTAGCCTCTACTGCTTCCCTGCCCGACGTGTTCCTGTTGTCCGATGATCTAGAACTGAGTGGAGGCACTGAAGTCGCATCTGCTGCTGACCTGTTGTGGAGGTGGGCAAATTGAAGGGGAACCAGGTCACCTCTGAGGCTGGAGTTAATTGGCACCATCACCAACCTCTCCAAACACTTCATTACAGTGGATGCAGGTTAGCAGAAGATATGAAAATGGGTGGTGTTGGCAGCGAGGAGGAGAGCCGCAGGTTACAGGTTGAGAGGGTGGGCAGAGCAATGGCAGATGGAATTTAATCCGTCAGGTGTGAGGTGCTGCCCTTTGGGAGGAGTGATGAGGCTCAGACAAAACACAATGAACTGAGAAACAGAGGGACCTGGTCGTGTCGTCGGATCCCAGAAGGTGGCAGCACTGGTGAATAAGGTGATGAAGAACACATATAATCCATTGGTTCAGCTGGAAGTGGAGCACCGAGTGATTGCACTGGAGAGGGTGCGGAGGATCGTGCCCAGGACGGAGCGTCCAAATGATGAGCAGACACTGGAGAGGCTGGTGTTGTTTACCTTGAGGCAGAGGATGCTGAGGAGGGACCTGATAGAGGTATTCAAAATGACAAGCGGGGTAGTCAGTAGAAGTGTTTCCACATTGCAGAGGTAACTCAAACTAAAGAGGATAAGTTTCGTCACAGAGTCATACAACAGAGAAACAGGCCCTTTGGCCCACTGTGGCCATGCTGACCATCGTGTATACACCTATCTATTTACCTATACTTGGTCTGGTGCCCCCAGACCCTTTGACTCACAGACACCAGCCTCCCCTCCTTGGACTCTGTCTTTACCTCTCATTGCCTTGGTGAAGCAACCAGCATAATCAAAGACCCCACCCACCCTGAACATTCTCTCTTCTCTCCTCTTCCATTGGGTAGAAGATGCAGGAGCCTGAGGGCACGTACCACCAGACTTAAGGACAGCTTCTACCCCACTGTGATAAGACTATTGAATGGTTCCCTTATACGATGAGATGGACTCTGACCTCACGATCTACCTTGTTGTGACCTTGCACCTTATCGCACTGCACTTTCTCTGTAGCTGTGACACTTTACTCTGTACTGTTATTATTTTTACCTGTACTACATCAATGCACTCTGTACTAACCCAATGTAACTGCACTGTGTAATGAATTGATCTATACGATTGGTTTGTAAGACAAGCTTCTCACTGTACCTCAGTACAAGTGACAATAATAAACCAATACCATTACCAATACCATGGTGATTCAAGTCTTCATCCAGATAGTCGTTAAATGTGTTGAGAGTATCTACCCCCACCACCTCCTCAGGAAGACCACTCCTGATCATTCGGGTCACCCATCACAGGAAGGGTGTGGAGGATTTGGAGAGGGTGCAGGAGAGGTTTACCAGGATGCTGCCTGGATTAGAGGGCATGAGCTATAAGGAGATGTTGGACAAACTGGGGTTGTTTTCTCCGGAGCGGCAGAGGCTGAGGGGAGACTTGATAGAAGTTTATAAGATTATGGGAGGCATAATCTTAGACAGTTAGACTGTAGGATCTGTTTCCCCGGGGTAGAAGTGTCAAGTACGAGAGCACAAGGCATTTAAGGTGAGAGAGAGAAAGTTTAAAGGAGATGTGCGGGGCAACGTTTATACTCAGAGAGTGGCGGGTGCCTGGAACAAGCTTACAGAGGTGGTGTTGGAGGCAGATATGATAGAGGCGTTCAAGAGGCTATTAGATAGACACATGAATATGCAGGGAATGGATGGATATGGATTACTTAGAGGCAGAAGAAATTTAGTTTAATTTGGCATCCTGTTCAGCACAGACATGGTGGGCGAAGGGGCCAGTTCCTGTGCTGTACTGTTCTATATTCTATTCCACACACCCTTTAGAGTCATACTGATGCCATACAGACACAGACTCTTCGGCCCAACTGGTCTGTGCCAACCAAGACTCCCATCTAAGCCAGTCCCATTTGCCTGCATTTGGCCTGTATCCCTCGGAACCTTTCCCATCCATGGACCTGTCCTAGTGCCTTTTAAATGTTGTTAATGTTCCTGCCTCAGCCGGGTTCGGGTTCCGGTTCAGGTTTAGGTTTTATTATCAGTGTCTTGTATGACGTAAAATTTGTTGTTTTGCGGCAGCAGGACAGTGCAAAGACATAAAATTACTATAAATTACAAAATCAATAAAGTTCCAACAAAAAATGAATAACGAGATAGTGTTCACAAGTTTATGGACCATTCAGAAATCTGATGACAGAGGGGATGAGGGTTGATGAAGGGAAGGTGGTGGACGTTGTCCACACGGACTGTAGCAAGGCCTTTGACAAAGTCCCACATGGGAGGCTGCTCCAGAAGGTTAAGTCGCTCGGCGTTCAGGATGAAGTAGTCTATTGGATTCAACATTGGCTTAGCGGGAGAAGCTGGAGATGGTTGTCTCTCTGACTGGAGGCCTGTGACTAGTAGTGTGCCACAGGGATCAGTGCTGGGCCCATTGTTGTTTATCATCTATATTAATGATTTAGATGATAATGTGGTAAACTGGATCAGCAAATTTGTGGATGACACCAAGATTGGGGGTGTAGTGGACAGTGAGGAAGGCTATCAAAGCTTGCAAGGTGATCTGGACCAGCTGGGAAAATGGGCTGAAAAATGGCAGATTAATGCTGACAAGTGTGAGGTGATGCACTTTGGGAGGACAAACCAGGGTTCAGATCATTCAGATGGAGGACAAGGCGATGTGCTGCAGCTGCTTGATGTGGAAGCTAATGGACCTTGCTGTGGTGCACTGTGACCACATCTGCAGTAAGTGCTTGAGGCTGGAGGAACTTCAGCTCAGAATTGATGAGCTGGAGTCGCAGCTTCGAACACTGTGAAGCATCAGGGAGGGAGAGAGTTATGTAGATGCTGTGCATCGGGAGGCAGTCACTGCCCCCTCCTTAGAGCAGGTACTTCTATGGTCCAGGAGGCAGATAGATGGGTGACTGTCAGGGGAGAGAGAGAGAAAGGGAACAGGCAGACAGTGCAGAAGACCCTGGAGGCTGTTCCCCTCAAAATCAGGAATTCCGCTTTGGATGCTGTTGAGGGGGATGACCTACAGGGATCAAGCAGCAGTAGCCAGGTGTCTGCACTGGGACTGGTCCTGCTGCTCAGAAGGGAAGGGAGAAGAGGAGGGCAATAGTGATAGGGAACTCAATAGTCAGGGGAACTGATAGGAGGTTCTGTGGCCATGAGCGAGAATCCCGGATGATATATTGACTCCCAGGTGCCGGGGTCTGGGATGTCTCTGATCAGGTCCACAGCATTCTTGTGCGGGAGGGAAAGCAGCCAGAAGTCGTGGTACATGTTGGTACCAATGACATAGGTAGAAAGACGGATGAGGTCCTGAAAAGTGAGTTTAGGGAGCTAGGCAGAAGGCTGAAGAACAGGACATCAAGGGTAGCAATCTCAGGATTGCTGCCAGTGCCACGCGATAGTGAAGGTAGGAATAGGAGGAGATGACAGATGAATGAGTGGCTGAGGAGTTGGTGCAGGAGGGAAAGTTTTAGATTTTTGGATCATTGGGATCTCTTCTGGGGAAGGTGGGACCTGTACAGATTGGATGGGTTACACCAGAACTCGAGGGGGACCAATATCCTTGCAGGCAGGTTTGCTAGTGTGGTTCAGGAGGGCTTACCTAGTTTGCGAGGGGGATGGGAACTGGAGGGATAGGTCAATGGAAGAAGTGCATGGAGTAAAGTCAGATCTAACATATAGAGAGGCTTTGAGGAAGGAGAAGCAGGGTATGAAAGTAGTAAGGTGGATGGGCTAAAGTGCATTTACTTAAATGCAAGAAGTATCAGGAATAAGGGTGATGAACTGAGAGCTTGGATAAATACATGGAACTATGATGTTGTGGCTCTTTCAGACTTGGCTGTCACCAGGGCAGGAATGGATACTGAATATTCCTGGTTTTCAGTGTTTTAAAACGGATGGGGGGGGGGGGGGGGGGGGGAGGAGAGGAGGAGGGGTGGCGTTACTGGTCAGGGACACTATTACAGCTGCAGAAAAGGTGGATAATGTAGTAGGATCCTCTCTAGAGTCAGTATGGGTGGAAGTTAGGAACAAGAAAGGAGCGGTTACTCTACTGGGAGTATTCTATAGGCCGCCCGGTAGCAGCAGGAATACTGAGGAGCAGATCGGGAGGCAGGTTTTGGAAAGGTGCAAAAATAACAAGGTTGTTATCACGGGAGACTTCAACTTCCCAAGGATTGATTGGCACCTGCTTAGTACTAAAGGTTTAGATGGGACAAAGTTTGTTAAGTGTGTCCAGGACGGATTCCTGTCACAGTATGTTGACAGGCTGACTAGAGGGAAAGCCATATTTGATCTAGTATTAGGTAATGAACTGGGTCAGGTGACAGATCCCACAGTGGGTGAGCATTTGGGGTACAGTGACCACTGCTCCCTAACCTTTAGCATTGTCATGGACAGGGATAGGAGCAAAGAGGACAGGAAGATATTTAATTGGGGAAGGGCAATAAGGCTAGAAGGCTAGAACTTGCGTGTGTGAATTGGGATGACATTTTTGAAGGGAAATGTACTATGGGGATGTGGTCGTTGTTCAGGGATCTCTTGCAGGACGTATTCTGAGCCCAGGCTGCTACTTGATGAGCATCCCTTTAAGATGCCTGAATGGTAATGTGCGGGCTGTATCTGACTACTGAGAGTGAAAAAAAATGACCATAACTGGAATGCTCTGGCAATTGCACAGACAGACAGAGAGCAAGAGAGAGAGAGAGACAAAGACAGAGACAGAGAGAAAGACAGAGACAAGACGTTAGAGAGAGAGAGAGAGAGAAGGAAAGACGTGAGAGTTGGTAGCACTGACTGCCGGTCGCTGTATCTATGGGTGAAGAACAATCATTGCGACTGTCACTTTAAAATCCATGTGTGGACTTTTGGAGCAATCTGTGGAGTCCACTTTGTCGTTAACCTGTACTGGAAAGCAGGTATATCAGTGGGCAGCCACGTATTGAGTGCCCTCGGTGTGGCAGATACTTCGGATCAAAGCGATGGAGATCTTCGGTGACTGAGGTTTCGTATTGTTCCATCGTGGAACTTGTGGATTTCGTAAACTCCTTCTCTCTATTTTCTCTATATTCTACTGTGGTTTTCAGAAGCCTTTGCTCATCGTTCTACTTCATGACTTTCTGAACTGAACTGGTTTGCCATCATAAAACTTTGAGAACTATTCCTAAACTGGGTGGTTTGGTAACTAGCCACACACACACTTTGGTTTAGTATGAGCAATATCTAACATCTAACATTTTATTTTCTCTTAATATTACAAGTGGTTATTAATAAATAGATTTTAACGTGGAAACCTGGCTTGTTGTGTTTCTATTGTTGCTGGTACATAACAGATGTTAGGGATAAATTTGTCCCGGTGAGGCAGAGAAGGAATGGCAGGGTGAAGGAACTGTGGGTGACAAGGGAGGTGGAACATCTAGTTAGGAAGAAGAAGGCAGCATATATAAGGTGTAAGCAGCAAGGATCAGATAGGGCTCATGAGGAATATAGGGTAGCAAGGAAGGATCTTAAGAGGGGCTGAGGAGAGCAAGAAGGGGACATGAAAAGGCCTTGGCGAGTAGGGTTAAGGAAAAGCCCAAGGCATTTTTCACTTATGTGAAGAGCAGAAAGATGACGGGAGTAAAGGTAGGACCGATTAGAGACAAAGGTGGGAGGATGTGCCTGGAAGCTGTGGAAGTGGGTGAGGTCCTCAATGAATACTTCTCTTCAGTATTCACCAAGGAGAGGGGCCTTGATGACGCTGAGGACAGTGTTGTTAAGGTTAATGTTTTAGAGTATGTAGATATCAAGAGAGAGGATGTGTTGGAGCTGTTAGAAAATATTAGGACAGATACAGTAAGTCCCCGGGGCCTGATGGAATATTCCCCAGGCTGCTCTGCGAGGCAAGGGAGGAAATTGCTGAGCCTTTGGCTTGGATCTTTGAGTCCTTGTTGTCCACAGGAATGGTACCGGAGGATTGGAGGGTGGCAAATGTTGTCCCCTTATTCAAAAAAGGTAGTAGAGATAGTCCAGGGAATTATAGACCACTGAGCCTTACGCCTGTGCTGGGCAAGCTGTTGGAAAGGATTCTTAGAGATAGGATCTATGGGCATTTAGAGAATCATGGTCTGATCAGGGACAGACAGCATGGCTTTGTGAAGGGAAGATCATGTCTCGGAAGCCTGATAGTGTTCTTTGAGGACATGACCAGACAGATTGGTAAGGGTAGTGCAGTAGATGTGGTCTGCATGGATTTTAGTAAGGCATTTGACAAGGTTCCACATGGTAGGCCTCTTCAGAAGATCAGAGGGCATGGGATCCAGGGAAGCTTGGCCATGTGGATTCAGAATTGGCTTGCCTGTAGAAAGCAGAGGGTTGTGGTGGAGGGAGTGCATTCAGATTGGAGGGCTGTGACTAGCAGTGTCCCACAAGGATCGGTACTGGGACCTCTGCTTTTCGTGATTTTTATCAATGACTTGGATGAGGGGGTAGAAGGGTGGGTTGGCAAGTTTGCAGATGACACAAAGGTTGGTGGTGTTGTGGATAGTGTGGAGGATTGTTGAAGATTGCAGAGGGATATTGATAGGATGCAGAGCTGGGCTGAGAAGTGGGAGATTGAGTTCAATCCAGAGAAATGTGAGGTGGTAAGCTTTGGAAGGACAAACTCCAAGGCAGAGTACAAAGTTAATGGAAGGATTCTTGGTAGTGTGGAGGAGCAGAGGGATCTGGGGGTCCATATCCACAGATCCCTGAAAGTTGCCTCGCAGGTGGATAGGGTAGTTAATAAAGCTTATGAGATGTTAGCATTCATAAGTTGTGGGATCAAGTTTAAGAGCCGCGAGGTAATGATGCAGCTCGACAAAACTCTGGTTAAACCACACTTAGAGTACTGTCTCCAGTTCTGGTCACCTCATTCTAGGAAGGATGTGGAAGCATTGGAAAGGGTGCAGAGGAGATTTACCAGGATGCTGTCTGGTTTAGAGAGTATGCATTATGAGGAGAGACTAAGGGAGCTAGGGCTTTGGAGAGAAGGAGGATGAGAAGAGACATGATAGGGGTGTACAAAATATTAAGAGGAATAGATAGACAGCCAGCACCTCTTTCCCAGGGCACCAATGCTCAATACAAGAGGGCATGGCTTTAAAGTAATGGGTGGGAAGTTCAAGGGAGATATCAGAGGAGGGTTTTTTACCCAGAGAGTAGTTGTGTCATGGAATGCGCTGCCTGGGGTGGTGGTGGAGGCAGGTACATTGGTCAAATTCAAGATTGCTAGATAAGCATATGGAGGAATTTATAATAGAGGGATATGTGGGAGAAAGGGGTTAGATAGTCTTAAGCGAGGTTTAAAGGTCAGCACAAGATTGTGGGCCAAAGGGCCTGTACTGTGCTGTACTGTTCTATGTTCTATGATTCTATGAACTTGGAAAGTACCTTTCTCCGCTTGGGTTCTTTTCAGGGATCCTGCTAAATAGTGTCCGTCCAGTAGTTCCTCCCCGAACTTGGAAGGTGTTAGGACACTAAGAGGATCCCATCCTCGTCGCCAATTGTTGTGGAAAAGTATTAAATTACACGGACTCGGAAGGCATCTGCTTCATAAATCTTTATTGTAGCATGATATCATGGAGAGCTCAGACTCCTAAAAGTGGAGTTCTGCAGCTCTGCCCCACCAAGAGATTACCTTCATTTATCTTACAAGCGTACGTGACTAAGAGCATCCAAGCACAAATAGCAGAAGTGAGCAATCATGGCTTCAGTCTAGCACTTTTAAGGAACAGAGTACAATTATATCGCCACATCCTGCTGGGATGTGACAGACAGGACACAGAAGCCTGAGGCAAATTTCATCACCTAAATCCTTAGTTATCAGCAGAACAAAAGGTCACCCTCTTGCTCCCCTCCTGCAGAAATTCGAGAACATTCTCAATTTTCTTTCACGTTTCTCCCACAATAGGTTAGGACTTTATTCCCTGGAGTGCAGGAGACTGAGGGGAGATCTTCTGACCTCTCTCTGGGGAAAAAGTTGTCCCTTAGGTTCCTATTAAGTCTTTCCCCTCGCAGCTTAAACTATGCCCTCTAGTTCTTGATTCCCAACTTTGGGAAAAAACTATGTGCTGTGTGTATCTATGCCCCGCATGATTTTAGTCATGGGATCGAATTTAACAGCTGCAAGGTAATGTTGCAGCTCTATAGAACTCTGGTTAGACCACACTTGAAGTATTGTGTTCAGTTCTGGTCACCTCATTATAGGAAGGATGTGGAAGCTTTAGAGAGGAGATTTACCAGGATGCTGCCTGGATTGGAGAGCATGTCTTATGAGGATAGGTTGAGTGAGCTGGGGCTTTTCTCTTTGGAGAGGAGGATGAGAAGTGACTTGACAGACATGTGTAAGATTATGAGGAGCATAGATAGTGAACAGCCAGCACCTTTTCCCCAGGGCAGCAATGGCCAATACCAGAGGGCATCAATTTGAGGTGAGCGGAGGAAAGTTTAGGGGCAATGTCAGAGGTAGGTTCTTCTTAATATACACACAGAGAGTGGTGGGTTCCTGGAACACACTGCCAAGGGTGGTGGTAGAGGCTAATACAACAGGGACATTTAAAAGACTCTTATATAGGCACATGGATGTCAGACAAATGGAAGGTTATGGGCTGTGTAGGTGGGTTAGGTTGATCGTGGAGTTGGTTTACATAGGTCGGCACAACATAGTGGGCCGAAGGGCCCGTACTGTGCTGTACTCTTCTATGTACCTCTATAAGACCACCCCTCGTTCTCCTACGCTCCAATGAATAAAGTCCCAACCTGCTCACCCTCTCTCCATAACCCAGTCCACTGAGTCCCTGTAACATCCTCATCAATCTCCTCTGCACGCTTTCCTGCTTAATGGCATCTTTGCTATTGCAGGGTGACCAAAACTAAACACAATATTCCAACTGCAGCCTCACCAACCTCTTGTACATCTGCAACATAACATCCCAACTCCTGTACTCAGTGCCTGACTGGTGAAGGCCAGCGAGCCAAATACCTTCTTCACCACCCTGTCTACCTGTGACACCACCCTCATGGAACCATGTACCTGTACTCCTAGGTCCCTCTGTTCTATAACACTCCCAGGGGCCCTACCGTTCACTGTGAATGTCCTACCCTCATTTGCCTTCCTAAAATGCAACACCTCACACTTATTTGAATTAAACTCCATTTACCATTTCTCAGCCCACTGACCCAGCTGATCAAGGACCCTCTGTAAATCCTGATAACTGTTTTCGGTGACATGTATTTAAGGTGAGGGGGGAAAGTTCAAAGAAGATGTGTGGGGCAGGTTTTTACACAGAGAGCGGTGGGTACCTGGGGTGGGGGTGGAGGCAGATACTATGGAGGGGTTTGAGGATGTTAGGCACATGAACATTCAGAGAATGGAAGGGTCGGGGCCATGTGCAGGCAGAAAGGATTCGTTCAGTTGGGTGTTCTTAGTTTAATTATGGCGGGTCGAAGGGCCTCTGCTGTACTGTTCCATGTTCTCTGCCTCGATGACTGTGGATAACAACGATGCAGCCTCGATGCCTGGTCGTCCCCATGGTGTTCATGACCGGCATCAGCGTGTGAGGAACAGTTACCAGACGTTGAGCCTTTCATACGTTTATTCAGCACATTCCCGAGCACACGAACAACCAGCTTCGTTCCCACAGTCCCAAGCAAGCATTTTAATCAAAACCCAGCAACCACACCAATTACTCGCAAAGCTTGCAGGATATCCGATTGTGGCTGTTCCGTGGTTACAGACTGAGCAAGCGGCAGAGATCAGATTCCGGCGGAAACAAACAACAAGTGAATCCCCCTCTGGCGGGGAAGGTGGTCCCCGGCCTGACAGACTTACAGCCTGTCCCCGCTTCTCCAGTGTGGGTCTGCGGAGTGTTCCTCCCTCCTCCCGCACCACAGCGTTAAACCCCGCACCCCCTCGGGATGTGGGGCTTTGGAGATGCGTTGGTGGGAACAGGGTGAATATCTGGGGAGAGAAGCTGTGGACAGGACCTTGATCTGTCCGTCAGTAGCCGGCTGTGGCAGACACGGGCCAGCCCGCCTTCATCAGCCCCGTCGCCGTGGGCTCGGACTGTGCTCTGACCTCCCCTGTGACAACATGTAGGGGAGAGGTGTGCGGGTTTCCGGGGGAGCCCTGTCCTCGGGCCGGATTTGGGAGCTGTATCCGCTCTCCCCTCCTCACTGACAGTGAAGGTGGGAGCGTTCGCCTCACCGTGAGCGGAGACCCCCGGACCCAGGCGGGGTGGGTCTGATGCTGAGGGCACAGAGAGGGTGGGGTGGGGGAGCTGAGGACTGCACAGCCCGAGCCTTATAGAGTGACACGGGGGGTACATTCGGTCCAGGGTGGGCGCGGGGAGGCGGCAGCGTCAGGCCGACTAACCCGGGGTTTCACAGCGTTGGCGGCAGCGCAGAAAGGAAGCGTCTCCGGGACCAGAGTCAGGGGTGTCCTGGCTCCGGGGGTCGGGTCCCAGGGCCGAATGGGGAGGGGGGAGAGGGGTGGGTAGGTACTGGAGGGTGTTGGTGATACTGGGGGCTCCGTGGGGACAGTGGGGGGGTTATATAGTGTCCCGGGACAGTGTGGGGGGTTACACGGAGTGTTCCACAAGATCACAAGACAAAGGAACAGAAGTAGGCCATTCGGCCATCAAGTCCGCTTCATGAGCTAAACTAAAACTATTCCTATCTAGCCCCAATTTCCAGCCTTGTCCCCATATCCCTTGATACTTTGACTAATTTGATACCTATCAATCTCCTCCTTAAATGCCCCCAGTGATCGGGCCACCACAGCTGTATGTGGCAAAGAACTCCATAAATTCACTACCCTCTGGCTAAAGAAATTTCTCCTCATTTCTGTTTTAAACTGAGACCCTCTAATTCTAAGATTGTGCCCTCTGGTCCTGGACTCACCCACCAAGGGGAACAGCTCGGCCACATCTGCTCTGTCCAGTCCTTTCAACATTCAAAATGTTTCTATGAGGTCCCCTCTTATTCTTCTGTACTCCAGTCAGTACAGGCCAAGAGCCGACAAACTCTCATCAATGTAAGCCATTTCGTTCCGGGAATCATCCTTGTAAATCTTTTCTGAACCCTCTCCAGCATCAGTACATCCTTCCTAAGGGGCCCAAAACTGCACACAGTATCCCAAATGAGGTCTCACCAGTGCCCCATAGACCCTCATCAACACTTCCTTACTTTTATATGTTATACCTCTCGAAATGAATGCCAACATAGCATTCACTTTTTTCTTACCCCTGATCCGACCTGGTGGTTAACCTATAGGGTATCCTGCATGAGGACCCCCAAGTCCCTTTGCACTTCTGTACTTTGAATTTTCACCCCATCTAGATAATAATCTGCCCGTTTACTTCTTCTTCCAAAGTGCACAACTGCACATTTCTCAACACTGAATCTCATCTGTCATTTCTTTGCCCATACTCCTAAACTATCGAAGTCTCTCTGCAACCTTCCTGTTTCTTCAATACTCCCTACTCCTCCACCTATCTTGGTGTCATCTGCAAACTTAGCCACAAAACCATTTACTCCATAATCCAAATCACTGATGTACAATGTAAAAAGAAGCAGCCCCAACACCAACCCCTGCAGAACACCACTGGTCACCGGCAGCCAACCAGAACAGGATCCCTTTATTCCCACCCTTTGCTTTCTGCCAACCAGCCAATGCCCCACCCATTCTAATATCCTACCTGTAATTCCATGACCTCTCATCTTATTAATCAGTCTCTTGTGCACCACCTTGTCAAAGGCCTTTTGAAAGTCTAAATACACAATATCCACAGCCTCTCCCTTATCCACCCTACCTGAGATTTCCTCGAAAAACTCCAATAGGTTGGTCAGACAGGATCTTCCCTTCATGAAACCATGCTGGCTTGGACCTATCTTGCTTCGCACCTCTAGGTATTCCATAACCTCATCCTTGAGGATCGATTCCAATAACTTACCAACCACCGATGTCAGACTAATAGGTCTGTAATTTCCTTTATGCTGCCTCCCACCTTTCTTATACAGCGGAACTACATTTGCGACCCTCCAGTCCTCCGGAACCATGCCGGAGTCTATTGATACCTGGAAAATTATCACCAACACCTCCGCAATCTCTAAAGCCACCTCCTTCAGAACCCGAGGGTGCACTTCATCTGGTCCAGGAGACTTATCTGTCTTTATTCCATTTAGTTCCCGTGCACCTTCTCTCTAGTAATCTTGACTGAACTCAGTTCTATCCCGAGACCCCTGACTATCAGGTATATTGCTGATGTCCTGCACAGTGAAGACCGATGCAAAATACACATTTAGTTCCTCTGCCATCTCTATATCATCCATTATAATCTCTCCTGCACCGTTTTCAATTGATTCTATATCAACCCGTGTCTCTTTTTTACTCTTCATATATTTTTAAAAAACTTAGTATCCTTTTATATATTACTGTATTTGCCAACTTCCTTTCATAATTCATCTTTTCTTTCCTAATGACCTTCTTAGTTTCTTTCTGTAAGTTTTTAAAAGTTCCCCAGTCTTCTGTTTTCCCCACTAACTTTTGCTTCCTTGTATGCCCTCCCTTTTGCTTTTATTTTAGTATTAACCTCTTTCATTATCCACATTTGTACCATTTTTCCATTCAAAACCTTCTTTTTTCTTGGAATATATCTGTCCCACACTTTTCTTATTTCTTGTAGAAATTCCATCCATTTCTGCTCTGCCGTCCCTCCAACTAGCTTACTTTTCCAATCAATTTGGGCCAGTTCCTCTCTCATGCCACTGCAATTTCCTTTGTTCTGCTGAAATATTGATACACTAATTATCAGCTTCTCCTTTTCAAATTTAAAACTGAACTCAATCATATTGTGATCGCTAGTTCCTAATGGTTCATTTACCTTTAGTTCCCTGATCACCTCCAGTTCGTTACACAGCACCCAATCCAAAACAGCCAATCCCCTGGTGGGCTCATCAACAAGTTGCTCCAAAAAACCATCCCGTAGACATTCCACAAACTCGCTCTCCTTAGATCCACTGCCTTTTTGGCTTTCCCAACCCACCTTCATGTTAAAATCCCCCATAATTATCTTGATGTTGTCTCTCTGACACGCTTTTTCTATTTCTAACTGTAACTTATAGTCCACATCCCGGCTGCTGTTAGGGGGCCTATATATCACTGCTATTATTGTCCTTTTACCCTTGCCATTTCTTAGCTCCACCCATACAGATTCCACTTCTTCCGACCCTATGTCCCTTCATTCTATTGATTTTATGTCATTGCTAACCACCAGGGCCACACCACCCCCTCTGCCTACCCGCCTATCTTTCCTATACACTGTGTACCCCTGGACATTCAGTTCCCAATCACATCCGTCATTAGGCCATGACTCGGTGATTGCCAATGTCATATTTTTTCATCGGTAGCTGTGCCACTAGGTCATCCACTTTATTTCTAGTGCTACGTGCATTTAAATACAGTACATTTAGACCAGTATCTGCTACTGATTTCGCTGTATTTCTATTGTTCAGCAAATTATCCTGACTTTTCACCTGCCTGTCCCTCTTACCATCTTTGCTGCACACTGTCTCGGACCTGTTTCTATATACCTCTTCCTCTATCCTAACATCCTGGTTTCCTTCCCCCTGCCAAATTAGTTTAAACCCTTCCCAACAGCTATATTAAACATTCCCGCCAGGATATTGTACCCCTTGGAGCTCAGGTGTAACCCATCCTTTGTGAATGGGTCATACCTCTCCCAAAAAAGGTCCCAATGATCCAAGAATTTGAAGCCCTGCCCCCTGCACCAGTTACTCAGCCACGCATTCATCTACCTGATCTTGCTATTCTTACTTTCATTAGCATGTGGCACAGGTATTAATCCTGAGATTACTGCCCTGGAGGTCCTGCTTCTCAACCTTCTTCCTAGCTCCCTATAATCTTCCTTCTGGATCTCCTCTCTTTTTCTACCTATATCATTGGTACCTACATGTACTAAGACTTCTGGCTGATCACCCTCTCCCCTCAGAATATTCTGGACCCAGTCCAAGACATCCCATACCCTGGCACCAGGGAGGCAACACACCATCTGGGTTTCGTTGTTGGGTTCGCAGAATCTCTTATCTGTTCCTCTCACTATAGAATCCCCAATAACCATTGCATTACTCCTTCCCCGCTGGACCACAGCACCAGGCACGGTGCCAAAGTCCCGTTTGCCGTGGTCTTCCTCTATCAGGTCATCCTCTCCAACAGAATCTAAAATGAGATACTGATTTTTGAGGGGGACTGCCACAGAGGTACTCTCTACAAATTCTTTATAGCTTCTGTCTATCTCCTCCTCACTCTCCCTAATCAACCGAAGGTCATCGAGCTGCAGCTCCAGATCCCTGACATGGTCCCTGAGCAGCCACATCTCAATGCACTTTGCGCAGATGTAGTCCTCGGAGAGGCTGGTAGTCTCCCAGGGTCTCCACGTCTGGCACTCCAAACATAATACTAATCCCAGATGCATACTGCTATGGCACTGTCTAATGTTACTAAAATAAATAAATAAACTAGTAACTTACCCTTCTCTATAACTCCCACCTCCTACCTGGTCTCACTGAAGTCCGTTGAGCCAAAGCCCAACCACTCTGCTCCCTCTCACTCCACTGCCCATTCCGAGTGCTGCCCGCTGGATATGGCAGTCTTCTTTTTAAACTGGACAGTGGGGGACAGTGGGGAATTATATGGAATGTCCTGGGACAGTGGGGGGGGGGGGGGGGTTTACACAGAGTGTTCCGGGACAGTTGGGGGTTATATAGTGTCCCAGGACGGTGGGAGGGGGGGTGTTATACGGAGTGTCCCGGGACAGTGGGGATCATCTAGAACATAGAACAGTGCAGCACAGTACGGGCCCTTCAACCCACAATGTTGTGCCGACCGATATAAACCTACACCACAATCAGTCTAATCCTTCCCTCCCACACAGCCCAGAAACCTCCATTTTTCTTACATCCATGTGCCTATCCAAGAGTCTTTTAACTGCTCCTATTGTATCAGCCTCTCCCACCAACCTGGCAGTGCATTCCAGGCACCCACCACTCTCTGTGTAAAGAACCCACCTTTGACATCTCCCCTGAACTTTCCTCCTCTCACCTTGTCCTCTGGTCTTGGTCATTGCTGCCCTGGAAAAGTGGAGTGTCCCGGGACAGTGGGGATTATACTGAGTGTCCCGGGACAGTGGGGATTATACTGAGTGAAAAATAGAGTGACACTAAAATAGGTGGTGTTGTTGACACTGAAGATGGTTATCAGGGTTTACAGAGCTTGGTCAGTGGGCCAAGGAATGGCAAATAGAGTTTAATTTGGATAAGTGCCAAGTGTTTCATTTTGGGAAGACAAATGAGGGTAGGACTTTCACAGTGAATGCTCCCCGGGGAGTGTTGTAGAACAGAGAGACCTGGGAGTACAAGTACATGGTTCCTTGAAAGAGGCATCACAGGTAGACAGGGTGGTGAAGGTGGTTTTTGGCACACTGGACTTCATCAGTCAGGGCATTGAGTGCAGAAGTTGGGAGGTCATGATGCAGTTGTTTAAGACATTGGTGAAGCTGCATTTGGAATATTGTGTTCGGTGTTTGGTCACCCTGCTACAGGAAAGATGTCATTCTGCTGGCAAGAATACAGAGGAGATTTACAGGGATGTTGAGGGTCTGAGTTATGGAGAGAGGTTGAGCAGATTTGAACTGTTTTTACTGGAATGTAGGAAAATGAGGAGTGATTTATAGAGGTATATAAAATCATAATGGGCATCGATAGAGTGAATGCACACTGTCTGTTTCCCAGGGTTGGGGAATCAAGAACGAGAGGGCACAGGTTTAAGGTGAGAGGGGAGAGACTTAATAGGACCCAGAGAGTGGTCAGTGAGCTGCCAGAGGAAGTGGGTGAGGCAGGTACATTGAGAACATATAAAAGACATTTGGACAGGAAAGGTTTAGAGGGATATGGGCCAAACATGGGAAAGTGGGACTAGCTTAGATGGGAATCTTAGTCAGCATGGACTAGTTGGGCCGAAGGGCCTGTTTCCGTGTTGCGTGATTCTATGACTATGATCCTGAGTGCATCCAGCCCCAGCTCCACTCCCTTTACGGGGGCAGCAAGGAGCTGGAGCTGGAGCTGGGCACTCTTCCCACAGGTGTAGTCACCAGGGACACTGGACGTCTCCCTGATCTCCCACATCCTGCAGGAGGAGCACACCACTGCCTAACTGACATCCGACAACACTAAGAGTGAATAACAGAGTTAAGCGACCGTACCCGTTCTTCCCTCTACCTCTGCTCAGCCTCAGAACCAAAGCCTCGGCACTGCTTTCCTCCAACACAGCCGCTCCCAAAACGGCCACTGCGCTAGACCCTGACTTCCTTTTATTCACGACCAGCGGCTGAGAGTTAAAGGTCCCCTTTTCAATCTCCTGCGCCCCTCTTCCTTGTTACAACTCACCAGTCGCTTCTGAAGCAGCACTGTTAATTCAGAGGGCGATGAGTTAGAGCGAAGGAGGGGAGTCAATGTCCGGCTGGCAGAGAGCAACCAGGAGATGGAGAGACGATAAGAGGCCAGAGATCCAGGTGGACACAGAATGCTGGAGAGGGAGAGGGTCCACCGACAGAGGTGGTGTGATCAGGGACACCCCACCTGATGGGCAGCACAAGAGGCTTCAACAGCAGAAGGGCCCGGGGTGGGGAGTGAATCTGGGTGGAGAGTCCACTCTCTCTCCCTCTCAACCATCGCCCCACTGCCTCCCTCCAACAGAATCCCCTACCCACCTTACCCAGGTCTGACCAGGGTCACACACCACATGGAAACAGATTGGGAGACAACACAACATACAACCTGTGGCAGGGGGTGATCACCTCCGGCTAACTCTTGCCCGAACCTTGAGCTGGATCTTCGAGTTCCCACCGACTGTGGCTCGAGAAGCAGTGCAAGGGCTCCTATATATACAGGGGCAGAGGCAGGCGGAACTGGATTGACAAGCACCACCCCCTTTCGAAATCCTGATGCCTTGGGCACACCAGCGATGACTCTGTCTCCAGTAGATTCCAGGAAAAATATCACAAGTTCATGAATTAAATTGAAATGTGTGAAAATGAAGTCAGCTCTTTGAAGGGCTTCTCCAATTCCCTCATGCAACCAAACCACACAAGGAGAAATTGCAGAATCCATGCGTCCTAATTTTCTGGATGAGCCTACCATGTGGGACCTTGTCCAATGCCTCACTAAATGCCATGTAGACAATATTCTCTGCTGTCGCTTCATCAATCACTTTGGTGACATGCTCAAAATCTCAACCAGATTAGTCGTGCGTGAACTGCCTATGAGGGGAACCCTGGATGATGAGGGATATTGAGGCTTGGGTCAGGAAAAAGGAGGAGGCATGGGTCAGGTATCAGTGGCTGGAATTAAGCAGATCTCTTGAGGATGCAGGAAAATCCTCATGGACGAAATCAGAAGGGCCAAAGGGGGCAGGGGGCAGCGTTGGCAGAGAAGATTAAGGAGAATCCGGATAGATTTTATATGTATATAATGGAAAAAAGTAACTCGGGAGAGAACAGGAGCAAAGTGGACATCTCTGTGTGGAGCCACAGGAGGTGGGTGAGGTCCTCAATGAATATTTCCCCTCTGTTTTTACCTTGGAGAAGGACATGAAGACATTGGAACTTGAGACAGTTAATGGACAGGTGTTGGGCACAGTCTGCATTACAGCACAGGAGATACTGGATTCGTTAAGATGTATGAAGATAGATAAATCTCCAGGGACTAACCAGGTATGGCCAAGAACACTGTGGGAAGCTAGAGAAGAAATTGTGGGAACTCTGGCAGAGATATTTGCACCGTTGTTAGTGACAGGTGATGTGCCGTAAGACTGGAGGTCGTGAATGTTGGCCTTTATTTCAGGATAACTACAAAGAAAAACCTGGGAACTGCAGACCTGTAAACCTAAAATCTGCAGTGGGTAAGTTCATGAAGGAGTTTCTGAGCGAAAAGGTATACGTGCATTTGGAAAGACAGGGATGGTCAGCACGGCTTTGGTGAGGTTCCACACGGTAGGCTGCTCTGGAAGGTTCAGTTGCATGGAATCCAGGAGAGCTGGCTAACTGGATACACAATTGGCTTGCTGGTAGGAAGCAGAGGGTGTTAGTGGAAGGTTGATTTTCAGACTGGAGTCCCGTGACTCAGGGGTCGGTACTGGGTCCATTGCTATTTGTGATCTATATCAATGATTTGGATGAGAATGTACAAGGCAGGGACAGTAAGTTTGCAGATGACACTAAAATAGGTGGTGCCATTGACAGCAAAGATGGTTATCAGGATTTACAGGGGGATGTTGATCAGCTGGGTCAGTGGGTCGAGGAGTGGCAAATGGAGTTTAATTCAGATAAGTGCGAGGTGTTTTATTTTGGGAAGACAAATGAGGGAAAGACTTTGACAGCGAATGCTCCCTGGGGAGTGTTGTAGAACAGAGGGACCTAGGAGTACAAGTACATGGTTCCCTGAAAGGGGTATCACAGGTAGACAGGGTGGTGAAGGCGGCTTTTGGCACAATGACCTTGAACAGTCAGGGCATTGAACTTAGAAGAAGTATGTATGTCTTAAGACTTACAGGGAGGTTAACATGTGTTTAAAATGGGTGGTGTGAACGCGGGCCGGAAGGGCCTGTTACGGTGCTGGATAAATAAAGTTTATCTTAAAAGTTTGGATGTTATGTTGCAGTTGTATGTCGGTGAGGCCACATTTGAAATATCATGTTCTGTTTTGGTCACCCTGCTATACGAATGACTTTTAAAGATGGAAAGAGTACAGAGGAGGTTTACAAGGATGTTGCCAGGACTCAAGGGACCCAAGTATGAGAGAGTTTGAGCAGGTTGGAACATGTTCCATTGTAGCACAGATGAATGACAGGTGATCTGACAGAGGTGTGTGACATGAAGTGGGGCAAAGATTTAATGGGAACCTGAGGGGCAACGTTTGAGAGAGGGTGGTCAGTATATGGAATGATCTGCCAGAAGAAATGGTTGAGGCAGGTACATTAACAGCATTTAGAAGGCACTTGGACAGGCACAAAGGTTCAGAGGGATACGGGCCAAACGCGGGAAAATGAGACTAGCTTAGATGAGAATCATGGCTGGCATGGAACAGTTGGGCCGAGGGGCCAGTTTCCATGCTGTATGACACTGTGACACGATGTCAACAAGTACTCTTACTAACTCCTACAGATGCACTGTCGAAAGTATCCTGGTTGAATCATGGCCTGGTATGGCAATTCCAATGCATAGGAGCACAAGAGGCTGCAGAGAGTAGTGGACACAGCCCGGTCCATCACGGGTACAGCTCTCCCCACCACTGACAACATCTATAGGAGGTGGCATCTATCATCAGGGATCCCCACCATCTGAATCCTGCCCTCTTCTCGCTGCTACCGGACAGAAGCTTGAAGTCCCGTTCCACCAGCTTCAGGAATGGCTACGTTCTGACAAAATTCAATGCATCAGATTCCACTCCAGATGTGCACTGTGCTGGCATGGATTCACCCTCCAGCAGCTGCTCACTGCCCATGGGGAGGGGCGCCCACAGCAGTTGTGCCAGTAGGTTTACCATTGCTTTTGAGAGCGTGGAAGCCTGGGGAAATCAGAGTACGGCGGAACTATGGGCACGCTATGTCGGCGCCAGAAGCGTGGCGACACTTGCGGGCTGCCCCCAGAACACTCCATGCAAAAAGATGCATTTCACTGTGTGTTTCAATGTACATACATGTGACTAATAAAGATATCTTATAACTGTTACAGGGCAGGAGAGGCCATTCAGCCCATCCAGTCAGTGCTGGCTTCCAGCAGAACCATCCTCTCAGTCTGATCTCCCTTTTGTATACTAATTCTGAGAAATATTAGGGAACTGGAGCTGCAGCTGGATGACCTTCAGTTCCTATGGGAACTGAAGTTCATATACAAGAGCTACAGGGAGGCAGTCACTCCTAAGCTGCAGAAGGCAGGTAGCTGGATCTTGGACTCCAGGTACATAGCTCCCTCAAAGTGGCCACACTGGTTGACAGGGCAGTAACAAAGGCATATGACATGCTTGCCTTCATTAGTCGAGGCATTGAGTTTAAGAGTCAGGAAGTTATGTTACAGCTTCATAAAACTCTGGTCAGGTCACATTGAGAGTATTGTGTTTAATTCTACTCACCTCATGGGAAGGATGTGGAGGCTTTGGAGAGGGTGCAGAGGAGGTTTACCAGGATGCTGCCTGGTTTGGAGGACATGTGCTGTGAGGAGAGGTTGGACAAACTGGGGCTGTT
This sequence comes from Pristis pectinata, assembly GCF_009764475.1. Taxonomy (NCBI): domain Eukaryota; kingdom Metazoa; phylum Chordata; class Chondrichthyes; order Rhinopristiformes; family Pristidae; genus Pristis; species Pristis pectinata. The sequence goes on along the minus strand of NC_067409.1, from coordinate 479,381 downwards.
TTCTCCAGAGCGGTGGAGGCTGAGGAGCGATTCAATAGAAGGTCAAGCTTTCCCTCTCCCTAGTCGGGCCTTCCATGTTTTACCATCTAACATTCTTCTGCCGACTTTCCCAGTTGACCTTAGTCATGTTCTAACCTCAGACAACCTCCTTCATTGTTCATTATACCACCAGTTTTGGTGTCATCTGCAAATGTATTAAGCGTGCTACCCAAATTCTGATCCAAGTCATTAATATACATGAGAAACAACAGAGAGGCTGGGACCAATCCCTCAGCACACCACTGGTCATGTGCCTCCAATCTGAAAACCAACTCTCCGCACCACAGTAACAGTTCTCCAATCCACACAACATCTTGGTGACAAGTCAATCGACTGCAGGACCTGCGAGACTCAGGCACCATCAGTGGAGGCAGATGGATAGTTGACGTTCTGAACCAAGACCTTGCATCAGGACTGAGTGTGTGGAGGAGAGATTGCCAGTATAAAGAGGTGAGGGGAGGGGTGAGACAGTGGCTGGTAGGCGGTGAGTGGAATTAGGTGGAGGAGCGCGATGGGTAGATGGTGCCAGGAGGAGGGAGGGGAGGCGGAAGTAGAGATAGAGGCTGGAAGGCGATGAGGAGACACAAGGGGCCGCAGGTGCTGGAATCTGATAAGTAAGGAAGGTGATAGGTGAAAGCGGAGAAGAGAGAGATGATGGGTAGATGGCACCAGTATGGAAGGGGATAGGAGACCAGGAGGCTTGATTGTGTGGGTGTGAGGCAGATGAAGGACAGGTGGGTGAGGTGGAGGTCAGGGGGCTGGGAGATTGGAAAGAAGGGGCTTTGGAGAGACCTTGTTGAATCAGCCAGCGAGAGGGAGGAGGTCACTGGTGAGCATCTGAACCCTGAACCCAGGTGGCAACTCTGCACCTTGGGACCCTGCAGATATACCTGTACTTTGAGCATCCTCATACACCAGGGGCACTGCCTTCAGGACAACACGCAGCTCCCAGTCAGAATCCCCCCACACCCCTCACCCTCTCGATGCCCACTGTGATGGGGATTGCCAGAGGCTTCAGCATTAACACCCAGCGTCCTGCAGCTCCTTCCTTCACCCCCCAGTCTGTCCCTACGTCCAGCCGCTGGGAAGACAAAGTGCCTCCCACCACTGGCAGGCGAATGCTCTGATGGAGGTGATCATGTCCCAGTTCCATCTTTTACAGGGACCTTTCCAGAGGCTGGAAGGTGCTTGACTGAGCACAATTGTTGGGACATCATGTTATAGCTGTACAAGATGTTGGGGAGCCTGCACTTAGACTACTGCAGTAGATTCTTCCTTTCATGTTCTAAACATGTATATCAGAGCCATAGAGCACAGATACAGGCCCTTCAGCCCAACCAGCTAGTCCCAATTTCCTGCGTTCGGCCCATATCCCTCCAATCCACGCCCATCCATGTACCTGTCCAAGTGCTTCTCAAATGACTCTGTTGTACCTGCCTCACCCACTTCCTCTGGCAGCTCGTTCCACATACTCACCACCCTCTGTGTGAAAAAGTTGCCCCTCAGTTCCCTTTTAAATCTTTCCCCTCTCACCCTAAATCTATGCCCCCTCATTCTAGACTCCCCTACCCTGGGAAAAAGACTGTTATCATCCATCATATCTATGCCTGTCATAACTTTAAACACTTCTATAAGGTCGCCCCTCATTCTCCTATCTTCCAGGGACGTAGGCAGATGGGTTAACAGATAAGGTGGATGAACACAGGGCACGGATCGGCTCTGGGAACTAGGATATTGTGGCCATAACAGAACCATGGCTGAGAAAAGGGCAGGACTGGCAGCTCAGGATATGTTCCAGGATACAGATGCCAAAGGCATGACAGAGGTACATGTAAGCGAGGAGGGGGTGTTGCCTCCCGCACAGCCCATAACCCTCTACTTTTCTTGCATCCACGTACCTATCTAAGAGCCTTTTAAATGTCTCCATTGTATCAACCTCTACCACCACCCCCAGCAGTGTGTTCCAGGCACCCACCACTCTCTGTGTAAAGAACTACCTCTGACATCTCCCCTGAACTTTCCTCCAGTTTAAGGTCAGAATGTCCTCTGGTATTGGCCATTGGTGCCCTGGGGAAAAGGTGCTGGCTGTCCGCTCTATCTATGCCCCTCAATCTTATACACCTCTATAAATTCACCTCTCATCCTGTGTCGCTCCAAAGAGAAAAGCCCTAGCTCGCTCAACATTTCCTCATAAGACACGTTCTCCAATCTAGGCAGTGTCCTGGAAAATCTTCATTGCACCCACTCTAAAGCTTCCACTTCCTTCCTATAATGAGGCGACCAGAACTGAACACAGTGCTTCAAGTGTGGTCTAACCAGAGTTTTATAGAGCTGCAACATCACCTCCCAGCTCTTGAACTCAATACCCCAACTACTGAAGGCCAGCACACCATGTGCCTCCTTAACCTCCGGCAATCTTGAGGGATCTATGGACGTCAACCACAAGATCCCTCTGTTCCTCCACACTGCTAATTATCCTGCCATTAAACTTGTATTCTGCCTTCAAATTCGATCTCCCACTTCACGGCTTAAAGGTCGGCACGACATGGTGGCCGAAGGGCTTGTATTGCGCTGTATTGTTCTATGGTTCTGTGGTGAAGAAGGTTATCGTAGATTACAGGGGGATCTTGATCAGTTAGGGAAGTGGGCCGGGGAGTGGCAAATGGATTTCAATACAGAGAAGTGAGAGCTGATGCATTTTGGAAACTCAAACCAGTGTAGGACGTGTACTATGAATGGTAGGGCTCTAGGGAGTGTAATGGAACAAGGGACCAAGGAGCACAAGTGCATAGTTCATTGAAAGCAGCGTCACAGGTAGACGGGGTGGTGAAAAAGCCATTTAGCACGCTGGCCTTCATCAGTCTGGGCGCTGAGCATAGGAGTTGGGACATTATGTTGCAGTTGTACAAGTCATTGGTGAGGCTGCACTTGGAGTACTGTGTACAGTTCTGGTCACCCTGTTATAGGAAAGACATTGTTAAACTGGAAAGAGTGCGGAGAAGATTTACAAGGATGTTGCCAGGACTCGAGGGCCTGAGTTATAGGGAGAGGTTGGCCAGGCTGGGTCTTTATTCCTTGGAACGCAAGAGATTGGGGGGTGACCTTATAGAAATGTTTAAGATTATGAGAGGCATAGACAAGCTGGATGGAACAGTCTTTTCTCCAGGGTAGGGGTGTCCAGAACGAGGGGGCATAAGTTTAGGGTGAGAGGGGAAATATTTAAAAGGGACCTGAGGGGCAACTTTTTCACGCAGAGGGTGGTGAGTGTGTGGAACGAGCTGCCAGAGGGAGTGGGTGAGGCAGGTACAACAGTATCATTTAAGAAGCACTTGGATAGGTACATGGAGGGGCGGGGCTTGGGGGATATGGGCCGAATACAGGAAATTGGGACGAGCTGGGTGGGGACTGTGGTCAGCGTGGACTTGTTGGGCCGGAGGGCCTGTATCCGTGCTGTATTGCTCTGTGACTCAAGGTTTTTATTGTACCTGCCTCAGCCACTTGCTCTGGCAGCTCGTTTGGGCAGGCACATTAGTGTAGCGGTTAGCGTAATGCTTTACAGCGCCAGTGACCCGGGTTCAATTCCGGCCACTGACTGTAAGGAGTTTGTACGTTCTCCCCGTGTCTGCGTGGGTTTCCTCCGGGTGCTCCGGTTTCCTCCCACATTCCAAAAGGCGTCCAGATTAGGAAGTTGTGGGCAAACCACGTTAGTGCCGGAAACGTGTGACACCTGCGGGCTGCCCCCAGATCTCTCTGCACAAAAGATGTATTTCACTGTGTGTTTCGATGTACATGTGACTAATAAAGATATCTTATCTTATACTGACCACCCTCTGTGTAAATAAGTTGCCCCTCAAGTTTCTCATGACACCTCGATAAGATCAGCCCTCAGTCCCTTTTGCTTCCAGGGAAACAGTCATAAAGCACTGTCAATTCTCCTGCCAACTTCTCCTTTCCTAGAACCAGCCCAACACAAAGCGAGTGATGAATGATCTCCTGAAACAATTGGCCCTTGCTTCACATCTGAGCTGAGAACCAGCAGGCATTGCCAGATTGTCATGGGAATGGGTGTGGGGAGAACAGACAAACCTCAGAGCAGCCGTGCTGCTGGTGCAGAGGCGTGTGACAGGTGTTTGTTTGCCAGAGCCAACCTCGGGCTGGTAACCTTCCCTACTGCTGATGCTGCCTTCTCACAGCTGGGACCTTGCTAAATGGGGCAGACTGATCAGCGGAGGGTGCAGGTAGAACACAGAACAGTACAGCACAGGAACAGGCCCTTCAGCCCACAATTGTCTGCACCCAACACGGTGCCGAAAGAAACTAAATCCCTTCTGCCTGCACATGATCCACGGCCCTCCATTCCCTGCACAGTCACGTATCTGTCTGACTGCCTCTTAAACACCTGTCGTATCTGCTTCCACCATCCCTGGCATCCTGTTCCAGGCACCCACCATTCTCTCTGTAAAAATTCTTGCCCACACAGCTCCTTTAAACTTTTCTCCTCTCACCTTAAGTGCATGTCCTTCAGTGTTTGACATTTCTACCCTGGGAGTAAGATTCTGACCGTCTACCCTAACTATACCTCTCATAATTTCATACTTTTCTGAAAGGTCCCGTCAGCCTCCAGAGAAAACAACCCAAGCTTGTCCAACCGCTCTTATAGCTCATCCAGGCAGCATCCTGGTGAACCTCTTCTGCACCCTCTCCAAAGTCTCCACATCCTTCCTGTAATAGGGCGACCTGAACTGCACACAGTGCTCATGGTGCAACCTAACCAAAGTTTTACACAGCTGCAACATAACTTCCTTACTCTTATACTCAATGCCCCAACCAGTGAAGGCCAAGCATGCCGTATGCCTTCTTTACAACTCTGTCTGCTTGTGTGGCCACTTTCAGGTATCTATGGAGTTGGAGGCCAAGATACCTCTGCACATCAACACTGTGAAGGGTCCTGCCATTAACTGCATACTTTCCCCTTGCATTTTACCTCCCAAAATGCAACACCTCACACTGACTCAGATTAAACTCCATCTGCCATTTCTCTGCCCAGATCTGTCACTGATACATATCCATCTGACAGCCCTCTACACTGTCCACAACTACACCAATCTTTGTGTCGTTCCAAACTTCCTAACCCACCATCTACATTTTAATCCAAATCATTCATATGCTTCACAGACAACAGGGGTCCCAGCACCGATCCCTGCAGAACACCACTAGTCACAGACCTCCAGCCAGATCAACACCCCTCTATCACTACCCTTCTGTGGCCAAGGCAATTCTGAATCCAAACTACCGAATGCCGTGGATCTTGTGAACCTTCGCTTTCTGCACATTGATGTGCGTATGTAACAGCCTCATAAACGCTACCATCGTACAGCTGCGCAAGTGGACTCTGTGGTTACGAAGGCATACTGTGTATTGTCCTTCATCATTTGGGGAATTGAACTTAGGAGCCAAGAGGTATTGTTGCAGCTATATAGGTTCCTGGTCAGACCCCACTTGGAGTATTGTGCTCAGTTCTGGTCGCCTCACTACAGGAAAGATGTGGAAGCCATAGAGAGGGTGCAGAGGAGATTTACAAGGATGCTGCCTGGAATGCGGAGCATGCCTTATGAAAGCAGGTTGAGGGAACTTGGCCTTTTATCCTTGGAGAGACGGAGGATGAGGGGGGACCTGATAGAGGTGTATAAGATGATGAGAGGTATTGAGCGGGTAGATAGTCAGAGGCTTTTCCCCAGGGCTGAAATGGACATAGGTTTAAGGTGCTAGGGAGTAGGTACAGAGGAGATGTCGGGGTAAGTTTTTTTACTCAGAGAGTGGCGAGTGCGGGGAATGGGCTGCCGGAAACGGTGGTGGAGGCTGATACGATAGGGTCTTTCAACAGACTGTTAGATAGGTACATGGAGCTGAGTAAAATAGAGGGCTATGGGTAAGCCTAGTAATTTCTAGGGTAGGGACATGTTCGGCACAGCTTTGTGGGCCGAAGGGCCTGAATTGTGCTGTAGTTTTTCTATGTTTCTATGTAACAGCCTCAAACGCCACCATCGTATCAGGTATAGGGCGTATCGGCCAAGGTATGAGGTGGCCAGAGGAGCTGAGATAAGCTGCACATGTATCCACAACTCAATCAGGATTAAGGGGACCTTTAACAGTGTTGCAGCTGCTGTCGTCAGACTGTAGGAGCAGAATTAGGACATTTGGCCCATCGTGTCTGCTCTGCCATTCAGTCATGGCTGATCTTTTCCTGAACCCCATTCTCCTGACTTCTCTGCATAACTCTTAACCCCCTCACCCATCAAGAACCCATCAAGCTCTGCCTTAAATACACCCAATGACTTGGCCTCCACAGCACCCTGTGGCAACGAATTCCACAGATCCACCGCCCTCTGGTGGAAGAAATTCCTTTTCATCTCTGTTCCAAAGGGACATCCCTTTATTCTGAGGCCGTGCCCTCGGATCCTGGACTCTCCCACTGATGGAAACATCCACTCCGCATTCAGTAGGTTTCAATGAGATCCCCGCTCATCCTTCTGAACTCCATCAAGTACAGGCCCAGAGATATCAAAAGCTCATCGTATGTTAAGCTATTTATTCCTGGGATCATTCTTGTCAACCTCCTCTGGGACCTCTCCAGGGCTAGCATACATTTCCTTAGATATGGGGCCCAAAATTGCTCACAATATTTCAAATGCGGCCTGAACAACTCCTTATAAAACCTCAGCAGTACATCCTTGCTTCTATATTGTTGTCCTCTGTGGCCATCCCCCTCACTAACATGTACCTTCTTTTGGACAGTGTTGGCAGAACGGCCTTTCAGAGGAGAGCAGAAGCAGCAAGGTGTGTGCACAACAACTGGCTCCAATGGACGAAAGGGGGGGTGTGGAGACAAGGAGAGCTGTGCTGACAGGAGCCTCGATGGTTCAGGAGAGAGAGGAGATTTTTGGTTGTGCATGAGGCTCCAGGATGGTGTGTTGCCTCCCTGGTACCAGGGTTAAGGACAACTCTGAATGTTGTAGAACATTCTCAAGGATGCGGGCGAGCAGCCAGAGGTTGTTTTGCACATTTGTAGCAACAACATTGGTAGAAAAGGGGTGGATGGCCTGCAGAGTGAATGCAGGGAGTTAGGCAGAAGGCCAAAAAGCAGGTTCTCAAGAGCTATAATCTCTGGGTTACTGCCAGTTCCATGTGCCAGCGAGAGCAGGAGTAGGAGATGAATGCGTGACTGAGGAGTTGGTGCAGAAGGGAGGGTCTCAGGTTCCTGGATGGTTGGTATCTCCTCTGCGGCAGAGGGGACCTGCATGGTGGGGGGGGGGGGGAATGTGTTGCACCTGAAATGGAGGGGGGGGACAAACAATCTGGCAGGGACATTTGCTCTTGCTACTTGGGAGGGTGTGGACTCGTCTGGTGGTGTCAGGGAGGGTGGGATTGGTGGGAACCAAAGCAGTAATGTGGCAGATGGGGAAGCTGAGGCAAATATAGAAACTAAAATGAGCTGGAGGTGGAGGCACAGGTAGAGAAGGCGGTGAAGGTGCTTGACTGAGTACAATTTTGGGACATCATGTTATAGCTGTACAAGATGTTGGGGAGCCTGCACTTAGAATACTGCAGTAAATTCTTCCTTTCATGTTCTAAACATGTATATTGGAGCCATAGAGCAATACAGGGTTGTATCAGTGGGAGGTATTAATTTTCCCCGGTATTGACTGGGCCACCCAGAGTTTAAAGGGCCTGGATGGGGTGGAATTTGTGAAATGTGTCCAGGAAAGTTTCCTGAGTCAATATCTAGAGGGCCCTACTCGGGAGGATGCTATACTGGAACTCCTCTTAGGGAACAAGGCCGGGCAGGTAACTGCAGTGGCAGTGGAGCAGAACCTTGGCTCTAGTGATCATGGTGACACACACAAAGCACTGGAGGAACTCAGCAGGTCAGGCGGCATCTATGGAGGGAGATGGACAGTCGACGTTTCAGGTCGAGACCCTTCATCAGGACTGGAAAGAACATAAAACATAGAACAGCACAACACAGTACAGGCTCTTCAGACCACGGTGCTGTGCTGATCTATATAAACCTACGCTATGATCAGTCTAACCCTTCCCTCCTGCACAGCCCATAACACTCCATTTTTTATTTTAAAACATCCATGTGCTTGTCTAAGAGCCCTTTTAAATGTCCCTATTGTATCAGCCTCTCCCACCACCCCTGGCAGCGTGCTCCAGTCACTCACCACTCTGTGTACAGAACCTACCTCTGACAGCTCCCCTGAACATTCCTCCTCTGACCTTAAATATATTCTGATATTGGCCATTGCTGCCCTGGGGAAAAGGTGCTGGCTGTCCACACGATCTATGCCTCTTATCATCTTGTACACCTCTATCAATTCGCCTCTCATCCTGCGTCACTCCAAGGAGAAAAGCCCTAGCTTGCTAAACCTATCCTGATAAGACATGCTCTCCAATCCAGGCAGCATCCTGGTAAATCTTCACTGTACCCCCTCTAAAGCTTCTACATCCTTCCTATAATGAGGCGACCAGAACTGAACACAATACTCCAAGTGTGGTCTAACCAGAGTTCTGTAGAGCTGCAACATTACCTCACAGCTCTTGAACTCAATACTCCGACTAAGGTAGGCCAGCACACCATAGGCCTCCTTAACTATTGGCAACATTGAGGGACGTGGATCCCAAGATCCCTGTTTCTCCACACTGCTAAGAATCCTGCCATTAACCTTGTATTCTGCCTTCAAACTCGATCTCCCACTTCACACTTATCCAGATTGAACTCCATCTGCCACTTCTCCACCTAACTCTGCATCCTGTCTATATCTTGTTGTAACCTACCACAACCTTGTGCACTATCCACAATACCTCCAACCTTCATGTCATCTGCAAAATTACTAACCCATCCCTCTACTTCCTCATCCAAGGCATTTATAAAAATCACAAAGAGCTGGGGTCCCAGAACAGATCCCTGCGGAACACCACTGGTCACCGACCTCCAGGCAGAATACGTTCCATCTACCACCACCCTCTGCCTTCTGTGGGAAAGTCAATTCTAAATCCATGCAGCCAGGTCTCCATGGATCCCATGCCTCATGACTTTCTGGATGAGCCAACATGGGGAACCTTGTCAAATGCCTTACTGAAGTCCATATACACCACATCCACTGCTCTACCTTCATCTATTTGTTTAGTCATCTCCTCGAGAAACTCAGTTAGTCTCGTGAGGCACGACCTGCCCCTCACAAAGCCATGCTGACTATCCCTAATAAGACTATGCTTCTCCAAATGCTCACAAGTCCTGTCACAAAGAATCCTTTCCAATAGTTTGCCCACCACTGACGTAAGAGTCACTGGTCTATAATTCCTAGGATTATCCCTATTACCTTTCTTGATCAAGGGAACAACATTTGTCATCTTCCAATCCTCATCATTCCCACTTCCACCCCTTCCCCCACCTACTCATCCTCCCCCTCTCACCTGGATTCACCTATCACCTGTCAGCTCGTGCTCCTCCCCCTCCCTCCACCCTTTTATTCTGGCTTCTGCCCTCTTTCTTTCCAGTCCTGATGCAGGGTCTCAGCTCAAAATGTCAACTATGATGGGATTGTACTACAGGACCCCCAATAGTCAGCAGGAATTAGGGGAACAAATATGCAGGTAGATGGCAGGGAGATGCAGGGATAACAGAGTTTGAGAGTCACAGAGCCTTTCAGTATTGAGTCAGGCCCTTTGGCCCCACTCATGCATGCCGACCAAGTGCTATCTCTCCATGTTTAGCCTATTGCCCTCCAAATCTTTCCTCTCTATGTAACTGTCGGAATGAGTTTTAAATGTTGTAGTTGTACCCATCTCTATAGCTTCCTCTGGCAGCTCGTTCCACACACTTACCACCTGTGTGAAACTGTTGCCCCTCAAGTCCCTTTTAAATCTTTCCCCTCTCACCCTAAACCTTTGCCTCCTCACTTTGGACTCCCCTACCCTGAGGAAAAGACTGTTACCGTCCACCTTATCTATGCTTCTCATAATTTGAAACAATTCTATAGGGGGCCAATATCCTTGCGGCTAAGTTTGCTAGGGTGGTTCGGGAGGGTTTAAACTAGATTGCGAGGGGGAAGGGAACCAGAGGAGTAGGTCAGAGGAAGAAGGGGATGGGGAAAAGTTAGATCAAACAGGTAGAGAGGCTTTGGGGAAGGAGAAGCAGAATACAGGCTATAAAAGTAGTAAGGTAGATGGACTGAAGTGTGTTTACTTAAATGCAAGAAGTGTCAGGAATAAGGGGGATGAACCGAGGGCTTGGATAAGTATGGGGGACTATGATATCGTGGCTATTACTGAGACGTGGCTGACATCAGGAGAGGAGTGGATATTGAATATTCCTGGTTTTCGGTGTTTTAGGAGGGATAGGGAAGGGGGGAGAAGAGGAGGGGGGGTGGCGATACTGGTCAGGGACACTGTTACGGCTGTGGAAAAGATGGATGTTGTAGAAGGATCATCTCTAGAGTCCGTATGGGTGGAATTAAGGAACAAGAAAGGAGCAGTTACTCTACTAGGAGTATTCTATAGGCCCCCCGGTAGCAGTAGAGATATAGAGGAGCAGATTGGCAGGCAGTGTTTGGAGAGAAGCAGAAATAACAGGGTTGTTATAATGGGAGACTTCAACTTCCCAAATATAGACTGGAACCTGCTTAGTGCCAAAGGTTTAGATGGGACGGAATTTGTTAAGTGTGTCCAGGAGGGATTCCTGACGCAGTATGTTGACAGGCCGACTAGAGGGAATGCCATGCTAGATCTAGTTTTAGGAAATGAACCGGGACAGGTGAAGGATCTATTGGTGGGTGAGCATTTGGGGGACAGTGACCATTGCTCCATAACCTTTAAAATTGTCATGGACAGGGACAGGTGCAGAGAGGACAAGAGGTTTTTCAATTGGGGAAGGGCGAACTACGAGGCTATAAGGAGAGAACTTGGGAGTGTAAATTGGGATGTCCTTTTTGAAGGAAAATGTACCATGGAGATGTGGTCGATGTTCAGGGATCTTATGCAGGATGTTAGGGATAAATATGTCCCGGTGAGGCAGAGAAGGAATGGCAGGGTGAAGGAACCGTGGGTGACGAGAGAGGTGGAACGACTTGTTAGGGAGAAGAAGGTAACATACGTGAGGTCTAAGCAGCAAGGTTCAGACAGGGCCCGTGAGGAATATAGGGTAGCAAGGAAGGAACTTAAGAAAGGGCTGAGGAGAGCTAGAAGGGGACATGAAAAGGCTTTGGCTAGTAGGGTTAAGGAAAATCCCAAGGCCTTTTTCAAGTACGTGAAGGGTAGGATGGCTAGGGTAAAGGTAGGTCTGATTAAAGACAAAGGTGGGAGAATTTTCCTGGAGGCGGCGGAAGTGGGAGAAGTTCTGAATGAGTACTTCTCTTCGGTATTCACCAGGGAGAGGGGTCTTGATGACGCGGAAGGGAGTGCCGGTAGGGGTAATGTTCTCGAGGTTGTTGATATCAAGAGGGAGGATGTGTTGAAGTTGTTAAATAATATTAAGACAGATAAATCTACGGGGCCTGACGGGATTTTCCCCAGGCTGCTTTGAGAGGCTAGGGAGATTGCTGAACCTCTGGTAAGGATCTTTGAGTCTTCGTTGTCCACGGGGATGGTGCCGGAGGATTGGAGGGTTGCGAATGTTGTCCCCTTGTTCAAAAAAGGTAATAGGGATAGGCCAGGGAATTATAGACCGGTGAGTCTCACATCTGTGGTGGGTAAGCTGTTAGAAAGGATTCTAAGGGATAGGATTTATGAACACCTTGAGAATCATGGACTGATTAGGGACAGCCAGCATGGCTTTGTGAAGGGAAGATCTTGCCTCACAAGTCTGATAGAGTTCTTTGAGGAGGTGACCAGGAAGATTGATGAGGGCAGTGTGGTGGATGTGGTTTACATGGATTTTAGTAAGGCATTTGATAAGGTTCCTCATGGTAGGCTTCTTCAGAAGGCCAGAGGCCAAGGGATCCAGGGAAGCTTGGCTGTGTGGATTAGGAATTGGCTTGCCTGTAAAAAGCAGAGGGTTGTGGTGGAAGGAGTGCCCTCGGATTGGAAGGCAGTGACTAGTGGTGTCCCGCAGGGATCGGTTCTGGGACCTCTACTTTTTGTGATATTTATAGATGACTTAGATGAGGGGGTGGAGGGCAGGGTTAGTAAGTTTGCAGACGACACTAAGATCGGTGGTGTTGTGGATAGTGTGGAGGGCTGTCGGAGCTTACAGAGGGATATTGATAGGATGCAGAGCTGGGCTGACAAGTGGCAGATGGAGTTCAATCGGGAGAAGTGTGAGGTGGTACACTTTGGAAGGACAAACTCCAGGGCAGAGTACAGGGTAAACAGCAAGGTACTTGGCAGTGTGGAGGAGCAGAGGGATCTGGGGGTTCATATTCACAGTTCATTGAAAGTTGCCTCACAGGTGGAAAGAGCAGTTAAGAAGGCCAATGGGATGTTGGCTTTCATAAGTCGCGGGATTGAGTTTAAGAACCGCGAGGTGATGATGCAGCTTTACAAAACTCTAGTTAGGCCACACTTAGAGTACTGTGTCCAGTTCTGGTCGCCTCATTATAGGAAGGATGTGGAGGCATTGGAGAGGGTGCAGAGGAGATTTACCAGGATGCTGCCTGGATTGGAGAGTATTGAATATGAGGAGAGGCTTAAGGTGCTAGGGCTTTATTCACTGGAAAGGAGGAGGATGAGAGGAGACATGATAGAGGCATATAAAATATTGAGAGGAATAGATAGAGTAGACAGTCAGCGCCTCCTTCCCAGGGCACCAATGCTCAAGACGAGAGGTCATGGCTTTAAGGTTATGGGTGGAAGGTTCAGGGGAGATGTCAGAGGGAGGTTTTTCACCCAGAGAGTGGTTGGTGCATGGAATGCACTGCCTGGGGTGGTGGTGGAGGCAGATACATTGAACAGGTTCAAGAGCTTGTTGGATAGGCGTATGGAGGAATGTGGGATAGAGGGATATGTGGGAGGAAAGGGTTAGATAGTGTGAGGGTGGTCTGATGGACGGCACAACATGGTGGGCCGAAGGGCCTGTTTTGTGCTGTATGGTTCTATGGTTGCTCCTCATTCTCCTATGTTCCAAGGAATAAAGACCCAGCCTGCCTAACCTCCCCCTATAACTCAGGCCCTCGAGTCCTGGCAACATCCTCGTAAATCTTCTCTGTGCTCTTTCCAGTTTAACCATGTCTTTTCTATAGCAGGGTGACCAAATCTGTACCCAGTGCTCCAAGTGTGGCCTCACCAATGACTTGGTGTCCCAACATAATGTCCCAACTCCTATACTCAGTGCCCTGACTGATGAAGGCCAGCGTGCTGAATGCCTTTTTCACCACCCTGTCTACCTGTGCATCACTCGTGTCCCACCATTCACAGTAAAGTCCTATCTTTGTTTACTTTCCAAGATGCATCACCTCACACTTATCTGTATTGAAATCCATTTGCCACTCCAGAAGAGGAAGAGGACACAGAGAGGAAGCTTCCAGCAGTGGGAGAGTCCAGGACCAGAGGGCACAGCCTCAGAATAGAAGGATGTCCCTTTAGAACAGAGATGGAGGAATTTCTTCAGCCAGAGGGTGGTGAATCTGTGGAATTCATTGCCGCAGGCAGCTGTGGAGGCCAAGTCATTGGGTATATTTAAAGCAGAGGCTGATAGGTTCTTGATTAGTGAGGGCATCAAAGGTTACAGGGAGAGGGCAGGAGAATGGGGTTGAGGGGGAAAAAAATGAATCAGCCATGATTTAATGGCAGAACAGTCTCAATGGGCTGAATGGCCTAATTCTACTCCTATGTCTTATGTTCCCCAGAGGTCAGTACCAGGCCCATTACTAATGGTGATCTATAGCAATGACTTGTATGAAAATGTACAAGGCGTGGTTAGTAAGTTTGCAGATGACACTAAACTAGGTGGTGTTGTTGACACTGAAGATGGTTCAGGATTTACAGGGGGATCTTGATCAGCTGCGTAAGTGGGCTGAGGAATGGCAAACGGAGTTTAATTCAGGAAGACAAATGAGGCTAGGACTTTCACAGTGAACAGTAGGGCCCCAGGGACTGTTGTAGAACAGAGGGACCTAGGAGTACAGGTACATGGTTCCCTGAAAGTGGAGTCACAGGTAGACAGGCTGGTGAAGAAGGGTTTTGGCATGGTCACTTTCATCAGTCAGGGCATTGAGTATAGAAGTTGGGATGTTATGTTGCAGTTGTACAGGATGCTGGTGAGGCTGCATTTGGAATATTGTGTTCAGTTTTGGTCACCCTGCTATAGGAACGACGCCATAAAGCTGGATGGACTGGAGAAGAGGATGTTGTCTGGACTCCAGGGATGATGATATGGAGACAGCTGAGCAGATTGGGACTTTTTTCATTGGAGCACAGGAGAATGAGGGGGTGATCTTATAGAGGTGCATAAAGTCATGAGGGGCAATGCGCAGAGGGTTGGGAAATCAAGAAATAGATTTAAGGTAAGAGGTGAAAGATTTAAAAGGGAACTGGGGAGCAATTTCTGCAGACAGAGGGTGGTGCGTATATGGAACAAGGCTTAAGGTGAGGGGGAGACATTTGACACAAACATCAGGAGCAACTTTTTCACCCAGAGGGTGGTCTGTATCTGGAACAAGCTGCCAGAGGGAGTGGGTGAGGCAGGTACATTAACAATATTTAAAAGTCACTTGAACAGGTGCATGGATGGGAAAGGTTTTGAGGGATGTGGGCCAAATGCAGGAAATAGGATTGGCTTTGACAGGAATCTTGGTCGGCATGGACCAGTTGTGTCCAAAGGCTTGTTTCCGTGCTGTGGGACTCCATGTATCTATAACTCTACTGCTTTGAATCCCACCCTGCTGCCAGACTATTGTGTGCTGACCTGGTCACCCCATTACAGGAAGGATGTGGAGGATTTGGAGAGGGTGCAGAGGAGGTTCACCAGGATTAGAAGGTATGAGAATTAACGGAGGTTGGAAAAATTTGGATTATTTTCTCTGGAGAATCGAAGGCTGAGGGGAGATTTGATAGAAGTTTATTAAATGGTGAGATGCATAGACAGGGTAGATAGTCTTTTTCCCCAGGGCAATCATGTCAAATACTACAGGTGAGAGTGGGAAAGTTTACAGAGATTTAAGTGTTTCGTTTTACACAGAGGCTGGTTTGTGCCTGGAACGAGCTGCCAGGGGAAGTGGTAGAAGCAGAGGCAAAAGCAATGTAAAGGAGATAATTAAACAAACACATGAACAGGCAGGGGATAGAAGGGTTATGGTCAACACAGACATGGTGGGCTGAAGGGCCTGTCCCTGTGCTCCATTGTTCTGTATTCTGTGTCCAACTATCTACACGATACAAGATGTAGGAAGTTCAGAGGAAATTCCCTGGAAACTTGTTTTCTCCTGAGGGTGGTTGGAATCTGGAACACTGGCTGAGGGAGTGGAGGAGGCAGAGACTCTCACAACAATTCACTTGAGGTACCTTGAGCCCTCGAATCACAAACCAGTGCCCAGGACAAGGTGGCAGACGTTGTCCATGTGGATTTCAGCAAGGCCTTTGACAAGGTCCCACATGGTAGGCTGGTCCAGAAGGAATATTCACTTGGTGACAGGAATCAAAGGGTTGTTTCTCAGATTGGAGGCCTGTGACCAAAGGTGTGTTGTACAGACCGGTGCTGGGTCCCCTGTTTGTTTGTCAAGTATATATCTGGATGGGAATGTTGCTGGAATGATTTGTTAAGTTTGTGGATGGCACAAAAATTGGTGGTATAGTGAACAATGAAGATTATCTAAGGTTAAAACAGGATCAACAGAACTTACAGTAAGTGGTAGGGTCCTGGGGAGCATTGTAGAATAAAGAGACCTAGAGGTGCAGGTACATAGTTCATAACTACACAGGGTAACAAGGAAGAGAATAGATCTCCTTCAGGGTCAATGTATCTTTCGTATGTGGAGTCACAGAAGATAGGCGAGGTGTTAAATCTCTGGATTACTCCCAGTGCCATATGCTAGTGAGGACAGAAGTAGAGAGATCAGCTAGATGGATGAGTGTTTGAGGAGCAGAGGGAGGGATTCAGGCTCTTGGATCATTGGGAACCCTTCTGAGGCAGCAGTGACCTGTAGAAAAGTGAGGCTGTAGCAGAACTGGAGGGGAACCAACATCCTGGGAGTGAAGTCTGAGAGTGCTACTCAGCAGGGTTTAAACTAGATTGGAATTGGGGTGGGTCCCTGAGCAGAAATGAGGCAGTTGAGATGTTGGGGACAAATGGGGTGGCACGGTAGTGTAGTGGTTAGCGTAACGCTATTACAGCACCAGTGATCGGGGTTCAATTCCAGCCACTGTCTGTAAGGAGTTTGTACATTCTCCCCGTGTCTGCACGGGTTTCCTCCGGGTGCTCCGGTTTCCTCCCACATTCCAAAGACATACAGGGAGGTTAACGTGGGTTTAAATGGGCAGCGTAGACTCGTTGGGCCGGAAGGGCCTGTTACCGTGCTGTGTAAATAAAAGTTTTAAAAGAATGCTGCAGTCAATGAGAGCAAGATTGGCGAACAGGACTCAGGAGCACAGCAAAGAGAGAAAATGCAATTTAAACTAATCGGTATTTATTTAAAGGTCACCCCCACTGATACTTCAGACACTTGCCCTATGGGAAGGAGGCAGAGCAAGTGATGAAGCATCAGTGGGGAGCACTTTGCAACCAGTGACCATAGTTCTATCAGCATTAAAATAGTTACGGAGAAAGAAACGACTGTTCAGCAACAGTGACTGGGATTTCCTTCATGCAAAAGGCACAGATAGGGCAGAATTTGTTCAGTGCGTTCCTGAAACAGACCTTGTTCTGGGAAATGAGCCTGGCCAGGTAAGAGAGCATTTTGGGAACAGTGATCACAACTCTAAGTTTTAAGATACTTATGAATATGGAGAAGTCTGGGCCTTGTGGGAAAGTTCTAAACTGGGGAAGGACAAATTACAGCATTATTAAACAGCAGCTGGGGCAGTTAATTGGGAGCAGCTGTTTTTGGGCAAGTCCACATCTGACATGTGGGAGTTGTTTAAAGACCAGCTGATCAGAGCTCAGGACCAGCATGTTCCAGTTAGGAGCAAGGACAAGGATGGAAAGGCAATGGAACCTTGGATGATGAGAGGTTAGGAACGTAATCAGGAAAGGAAACATGGGAGCCAATACCTTCGCCAGGAGGTTCACTAGTGCTACTCGGGAGGGTTTAAACCAGAGCACCGGGTCAGAAAGTGGAGGGATTGAGAGGAAGGTCGATGTCATGATCAGTAAGTCTGTAAGGAAGGAGAGGCAGGAACAAGGTAATAGACACGATGGGACGATGGTTTGCAGTTTGTTTATTTTAATAGGAGTATTAAGGGTAAGGGAGATGAACTTAGAGCACGGATCAGCACCTGGAACTGTGTTGTGGCCATTACAGAGACTTGGTTGAGAGAGGGACGGGAATGGGTGCTTAATGTTCCAGGGTTTTGATGCTTTAGAAAAGATAGAGAGGGATGCAAAAGAGTGGGAGGAGTTGCACTATTAATCAGGGACAATATCACAGCCGCACTCAGAGAGGACGTAATGGAGGCTCATCCACTGAGTCTACATGGGTAGAACTCAAAAATAAGAAAGATGCAATTACTCTGATGGGATTATACTACAGACCTCCCCAATAGGCACTGGGACATTGAGGAACAGATATGCAGGCAGATTAGGGAAAGGTGTAAAAACAACAGGGTTGTCATAGTGGGTGACTTCAACTTCCCCAATATCGACTGGGACCTCCATAGTGCAAGAGTTTTAGATGGAGCAGAGTTTGTTAGCTGCATCCAGGAGGGTTTTTTTTAAATCAGTGTGTAGATAGTCCAATTAGAGGAGTGGCCATACTGGACCTGGTGTTGGGAAATAAGCCTGGCCAGGTGACCAACCTTTCAGTGGGAGAACATTTAGGAAACAGCGACCACAACTTCTTACATTTTAAGGTGGTAAATTGGTTTATTATTGCCACATGTACCGAGGTACAGTGAGAAACAGATCATTTCATTACTCAGTGCATTAAGGTAAGACAAGGGAAAACAATAACAGAATGCAGAATAAAGTGTTAGATAAGGATAAATATGGACCTTGCGGGAGAGTACTAGATTGGAGCAGGGAAAATTACAAGAGCATTCCGCAGGAATTGGAGAGAGTTAATTGGGAACAGCTGCTTCTGGGCAAGTCCACATCTGACATGTGGAGGGTGTTTAAAGACCAACTGCACGGAATACAGGACAGGGATGTTCCAGTAAGAAGGAAGGACAAGGATGGCAAGGGAAGGGAACCTTGGATGTCGAGAGAGGTAGTGAATTTAGTCAAGAAGAGAAAGGAAGTGCATGTATGGTTTAGGAAGCTAAAAATCAAACTGAACCCTCGATTATAAAGAAGCCAGGAAAGAATTCAAGAAGGGAATTAGGAGAGCCAGGAGGGTCCATGAAAAGTCCTTGACAAATAGGATTAAAGAGAATCCAAGGCATTCTATACATACATCAGGAGCAAGAGGATAACTAGGGAGGGTAGGACCACACAAGGATAAATGAGGGAGCATGTACTTGGAGGCAGAGGATGTGGGCAAGTTTCTAAATGAGTACTTTGTGTCAGTGTTTACCAAGGAGAAGGATGTGGAGGGGAGTGAGATCTATGTGGAGCATGCTAATATGCTAGGGCACTTTGAGACAAAGATGGAGATAGTGTTGGGTCTCTTAAAGATCATTAAGGTGGACAAGTCCCCAGGTCCTAATGGGATATACCCCAGGTTATTGAGAGAGACCAGAGATGACAATGCTAGGGCCTTGATCAAGATCTTAGTGTCCTCTCTAGCCACAGGTGAGGTCCCGGAGGACTGGCAAGTAGCTAATGTTGTTCCATTATTCAGAAGGGAAACAGGGATAATCCTGGAAACTATAGACCGGTGAGTCTCACGTCAGTGGTAGGGAAGTTACTGGAGAGGACTCTTAGGGAAAGGATTTATGAGCATTTGGAAAACAATGGTCTAATTATGCCTCTCATAATTTTATAAACTTCTGTCAGGTCTCCCTTCAGCCTCTGACACTCCAGAGAAAACAACCAATGTTGTCTAATCATTCCTTATAGCTCATACCCTCTATTCCAAGCAGCATTCTGGTGAACCTCTCCTGCACCCTCTCCAAAGCCTCACATCCTTCCTGTAATGGGGCGACCAGAACTGCACTCAATACTCCAAGAGTGGCCAAACCAAAGTTTTATACAGCTGCAACTTGACTTCCTTTGACATCTCTCTACTCTGTCCACAACACCACCAATCTTTGTGTCATCCACAAACTTCCTAACCCACCATCTACATCTTAATCCAAGTCATTTATACGTCACAAACAGAGGTCCCAGCACCGATCTCTGCAGAACACCACAGGTCACAGACAGTCAGAAATGTCAAACACTGAAGGACATGCACTTAAGGTGAGAGGGGGAAAGTTTAAAGGAGCTGTGTGGGCAAGAATTTTTACAGAGAGAATGGTGGTTGCCTGGAACGGGATGCCAGGGATGGTGGAAGCAGATACGACAGAGGTGTTTAAGAGGCGGTCAGACATACGTGACTGTGCAGGGAATGGAGGGATGTGGATCATGTGCAGGCAGAAGGGATTGTTTCTTCTGGCACCGTGTTGGGTGAAGGGCCTGTTCCTGTGCTGTACTGTTCTGTGTTCTACCTGCACCCTCTGCTGATCAGTCTGCCCCATTTAGCAAGGTCCCACTTGTAAGAACGCAGCATCAGCAGTAGGGAAGGTTACCAGCCCGAGGCTGGCTCTGGCAAAAACCTGTCACACGCATCTGCACCAGCAGCACAGCTGCTCTGGGCTTTGGCCATTCTCCCCACTTCCATTCCCATGATAACCTGGCAACGTCTGCCAGCTCTCGGCTCAGACATGAAGAAAGGGCCGATTGCTTCAGGATATCATTCACCACTTGCTCAGTGCTGGGCTGGTTCTGGGAAAGGAGAAGGCAGGAGAATTGACAGTGCTTCACAACTGTTTTCCTGGGACCAAAGGAGACTGAGGGCTGACCTTATCGAGGTGTCATGAAGGGCACACATGGACTGAATTTCTGTTAGAACATAGAACATTACAGCACAGTTCAGGCCTGTTGGCCCACAATGTTGTGCCAACATTTTATCCTGCTCTAAGATCTATCTAACCCTTCCCCCCCCAACATAGCCCTCCATTTCTCTATCATTCATGTGGCTAAGAGTCCCTTAAATTTCCCTAATGTATCTGCCCCCACAACCTCTGCAGGCAGTGCATTCCACACACCCACCACTCTCTGCATAAAAAAAAACTTACCTCTGACATCCCCCTTATACCTTCCTCCAATCACAAAATTATGCCCCCTCATGTTAACCATTTCTGGCCCTGAGAAAAAAGTCTGACTGTCCACTCGATCGATGCCTCTCATCATCTTGTACACCTCTATCAAGTCACCTCTCATCCTCCTTCTCTCCAAAGAGAAAGGCCCTAGCTCACTCAACCTATCCTCATAAGACATGCTCTCCAATCCAGGCAGCAACCTGGTAGATCTCTTCTGCACCCTCTCTAAAGCTTCCACATCCTTCCTATAATGAGGCGACCAGAACTGTATACACAATACTCCAAATGTAGTCTGACCAGAGTTCTATAGAGCTGCAACATCACCACGTGGCTCTTGAACTCAATACCCCGACTAATGAAGGCCAACATGCCATACGCCTTCTTAACAACCCTATCGACGTGTGACAACCTTGAGGGATCTATGGACATGGACCCTAAGATCCCTCTGTTCCTCCACACTGCTCAGAGTCCTGCCATTAACCTTGTATTCTGCCTTCAAATTTGATCTCCCAAAGTGTATCACTTCACACTTATCTGGATTGAACCCCAGCTGCCACTTCTCAGCCCAGCTCTGCATTCTATCAATATCCCATTGTGATCTACAGCAACCTTCTACATTATCCACAACACCACTAACCTTTGTGTCATCAGCAAACTTACTAACCCACCCTTCCACATCCTCATCCAAGTCATTTATAAAAAGCACAAAGAGCAGGGGTCCCAGAACAGATCCGTGGACCACTGGTCACCGACCTCCAGGCAGAATACACTCCTTCTACCACCACCCCGTCTTCTATGGGCGGGCCAATTCTGAATCCACACAGCCAAGTTTCCCTGGATCCCATGCCTCCTGACTTTCTGAATAAGCCTTCAATGATACAGATGCCTGAGGGCACATACCACCAGACTTAAGGACAGCTTCTACCCCACTGTGATAAGACTATTGAACGGTTCGTTATACAATGAGATGAACTATGACCTCATGATCTACCTTGTTGTGACCTTGCACCTTATTACACTGCACTTTCTCTGTAGCTGTGACACTTTACTCTGTACTGTTATTATTTTTACCTGTACTACCTCAATGCACTAACTCAATGTAACTGCACTGTGTAATGAATTGACCTGTATGATCAGTTTGTAAGACAAGCTTTTCACTGTACAAGTGACAGTAATAAACCAATACCAAGGAACCTTATCAAACGCCTTACTAAAATCCATGTACACCACATCCACTGCTCTACCTTCATCAATGTGCTTTGTCACATCCTCAAAGAATTCAATCAGGCTCATGAGGCACAACCTGCCCCTCACAAAGCCATGCTGACTGTCCCTAATCAGCCTATGCTTCTCCAAATGCCCATAAATCCTGTCTCTAAGAATCTTCTCCAGTAATTTGCCCACCACTGAAGTCAGACTCACTGGTCTATAATTCCCAGGGTTATCCCTACTCCCTTCTTAAACAAAGGAACAACATTTGCCACCCTCCAATCATCTGGCACTACTCCTGTGGCCAGTGAGGACGCAAAGATCGTCGCCAAAGGTGCAGCAATCTCTTCCCTCACTTCCCATAATACCCTTGGATTTATCCCGTCCGGCCCCGGTGACTTATCTATCCTAATGTTTTTCAATAGTTCCAGCACATCCTCTTTCCTCACATCGACATGTCCGAGCGTATCAGCCTGTCGTACACCATCCTCACAAACGTCAAGGTCTCTCTCTGGTGAATACTGAAGCAAAGTATTCACTAAGGAGCTCCCCTACCTCTTACAACTCCAGGCACATTTCCTCTTTTATCCCTGATCGGTCCTACCCTCACTCTAGTCATCCTCTTATTCTTTACATAAGTGTAGGACACCGTGGGGTTTTCTTTGATCCTACTCGCCAAGACCTTCTCATTTCCCCTTCTAACTCTCCTAAGTCCATTCTTAATCTCCCTCCTGGCTACCTTGTAACTCTCCAGAATCCCATCTGATCCATGCTTTCCAAACCTTAGGTAAGCTTCTTTCTTCCCCTTGACAAGATATTCTACAACTCGTGTCAACCACTGTTCCTTCACTCTACCATCCTTACCCTGCCTCAATGGGACAAATTTATCCAGAGCCCCATGCAAGTATTCCTTAAACAACCTCCACATTTCTGCTGTGCACTTCCCCTAAGACCATCTGTTCCCAATTTACACTCCCAAGTTCCTGCCTAATAGCATCATAATTCCCCCTCCCCCAGTTAAATACTTCCCTATATCATCTGTTCCTATCCCTCTCCAAGGCTATGGTAAAGGTCAAGGAGTTACAGTCACTGCCTCCAGAATGCCCTCCCACCGAGAGATCAGAAACCTGATCAGGCTCGTTGCCTAGTACCAGGTCCAGAATGGCCTCTCCTCTAGTCAGCCTGTCCACATACTGTCTCAGGAATCCTTCCTGGACACACCTAACAAACTCCATCCCATCTATCCCCTTTACACTAAGGAGGTGCCAATCAATATTAGGGAAGTTGAAATCACCCATGACAACAAACCTGTTATTTTTGCACCTCTCCAAAATCTGCCTCCCGATCTGCTCCTCAGTGTCTCTGCTGCTATTGGGGTGTCTGTAGAATATTCCCAATAGAGTGATCACTCCCTTCCTGTTTCTGACTTCCACCCACACTGACTCAGTGGACGATTCCTCCAGGACATCCTCCCTTTCTACAGCTGTGACACTATCCTTGATCAGCAAAGTCACTCCCCCACCTCTTTTACCTCCATCCCTGTCCCTTTTGAAACATCTAAACCCCAGAATATCCAGTAGCCATTCCTGCCCTTGCGACAGCCAAGTCTCTGTAAAGCTAGGGCTTTACTCATTGGAGACGAGCAGGATGAGGGGAGACATGATAGAGGTGTACAAGATATTAAGAGGAATAGATAGAGTGGACAGCCAGTGTCTCTTTCCCAGGGCACCAATGCTCGATACAAGAGGGCATGGTTTTAAGGTAATGGGTGGGAAGTTCAAGGGAGATATCAGAGGGAGGTTTTTCACCCAGAGAGTGGTTCGTGCATGGAATGCGCTGCCGGGGGTGGTGGTGGAGGCTGATACGCTGGGCAAGTTCAAGAGGTTGTTAAGCTATGGAGGAATTTAAGATATCCCTCTGATATGTGGGAGGAAGGGGTTAGATAGTCTTAGGTGTGGTTTGAAGGGCAGCACAACATGGTGGGCTGAAGGGCCCATATTGTGCTGTATGGTTCTATGGTAACTCCTCGTTATCTCATAGGAGCCAAAGGTCACCCAGCTGCAACTCCAGTTTCCTAACAGTCTGTAAGGAGCTGCAGCTGGATGCACCTCATGCAGATGTAGTTATCAGGGAGACTGGATGTCTCCCAGAACTCCCACATCTCACAAGCTGAACACACCACTTACCCTGGAGCCATTCTCACTACTCTGCACTACAAGGAACAGCAAATCAAAGAAAGAAAGAAACTTACCAGAGACTTAGCTTCACCTCTTGAACCAAAGCCTCAGCTCCCCCACTCCAAACACTTGCCACCACACAATGGCTGCTCCGCTTATACCTGCCTTACCTTTATTTGCTGCTGTTAATAAGCCAATTAGCAGGTAACAATTTGCAAATGTGCCTCGTTTAGACTCTTGCAAGGTGAAACTCACCAGCTCAGGCACAGACACTCACCTCTTTTCAAACGTACCGCTCCAAATCTCACTCCAACTGCTGACTCTGCAAGTGAAACTCACCAGCTCAGGCACACCACTCATCCATTGGTATTGGTATTGGTTTATTATTGTCACTTGTAACAAGGTACAGTGAAAAGCTTGTCTTACAAACCGATCATACAGGTCAATTCATTACACAGTGGTTACATTTAGTACAGAGTGCATTGACGTAGCAAAACAATTTCCCAAATCCCCTCTAATCCTTTTACCAGTCAACACAGATCCATTCCTCTCGCGTTACTGACGCTCTGCGGAGGATATCTGTTCTGTCTATTGATCACATATGGGCCTCTGATAATTATAAACGCCTCAGCCTTGTCGCCTTTGTTCCAACCTCCCATCAGCTGCCTGCCCAGTGTGGGTAATGGGATCGACTGAGGACGACAGCACCAGTGGCGAGGACCACGAAGGTCTGATCAGGGGAGGCGGAGGAGCGTTTACAGGACTGCTTTGAATCGGTGGACTGGAACATATTTAGAGATTCATCTTCGGATCTGAATAAGTATACCACAGCCGTCGAGAACATACCGAGTCTTCCCAAACCAGAAGCCATGGATGAACCAGGAGATTTGCAGTCTGCTGAGGGCTAGATCTGTGGCATTCAAGACTGGTGATCCAGAACACTACAAAAGGTCCAGGTGCAA
The DNA here is from genome assembly GCF_009764475.1 of Pristis pectinata. NCBI lineage: Eukaryota > Metazoa > Chordata > Chondrichthyes > Rhinopristiformes > Pristidae > Pristis > Pristis pectinata. Next base: position 454,603 of record NC_067409.1, on the reverse strand, counting down.
CCTACAGAAGGCCATCATGAAAGCGGAAAGGCAATTCTGAGTGAAGTTACAGACACAATCAGACACACGACAGCTGTGGCAGGGTTTGCATGCCATCATTTCCTACAAGGCGAAACATAACAGCATAAGTGGCAGTGACGCTTCACTCCTCGATGAGCTCAATGCCTTTTATGCACGCTTTGAAAGGGAAAATTACACTACACCTGTGTGAATCCCCACAGAATCCAGTGACCCTCTGATCTCTATCTTGGAGGCCAATGTCAGAACATCCTTCAAGAGGGAGAAGGCGTCAGGCCCTGACAGTGTACCTGGCAGGGTTCTGAAAATCTGTGCTGACCAACTGGCTGTAGTGTTTAAGGACATCTTCAACTTCTCACTGCTGCGGTCTGAGGTTCCTGCCTACTTGAAATGGGCAGCAATCACATTGGCCTAAGAAGAGCAGGGTGAGCTGCCTCAACAACTGTCGACCAGTAGCACTCACATCTACTGTGATGGTGCTTTGAGAGGTTGGTCATGCCTAGAATTACCTCCTGCCTGAGCAAGGACCTGGACCCACCGCAATTTGCCTACCGCTACAACAGGTCTACAGCAGACAATCTCACTGGCTCTCTACTCGGCTTTGGAGACTCCGGCATGGTTCCGGAGGACTGGAGGGTCGCAAATGTAGTTCCGCTGTATAAGAAAGGTGGGAGGCAGCATAAAGGAAATTACAGACCTATTAGTCTGACATCGGTGGTGGGAAAGTTATTAGAATCGATCCTCAAGGATGAGGTTATAGAATACCTAGAGGTGCAAGGCAAGATAGGTCCAAGCCAACATGGTTTTGTGAAGGGAAGATCCTGCCTGACCAACCTATTGGAGTTTTTTGAAGAAATCTCAGGTAGGGTGGATAAGGGAGAGGCAGTAGATGTTGTGTATTTAGACTTTCGGAAGGCCTTCAACAAGGTGCCACACAAGAGACTAATTAATGAGATGAGAGGTCATGGAATTACAGGTAGGATAACAGAATGGGTGGAGCATTGGCTGGTTGGCAGAAAGCAAAGGGTGGGAATAAAAGGATCCTGTTCTGGTTGGCTGCCGGTTACCAGTGGTGTTCCGCAGGGGTCGGTGTTGGGGCCGCTTCTTTTTACCCTGTACATTAACAGTTTGGATGATGGAGTAAATGGTTTTGTGGCTAAGTTTGCGGATGACACCAAGATAGGTAGAGGAGTAGAGAGTATTGAGGAGACAGGAAGGTTGCAGAGAGACCTAGATAGTTTAGGAGAATGGGCAAGGAAATGGCAGATGAGATTCAATGTTGAGAAATGTGCCGTTGTACACTTTGGAAACAGAAATAAACTGGCAGATTATTATCTAGAAGGGGAGAAAATTCAAAGTACAGAAGTACAAAGGCACTTGGGGGTACTCGTGCAGGATACCTTAAAGGTTAACCACCAGTTCGGATCGGTGGTTAAGAAAGCGAAAGCTATGTTGGCATTCATTTCGAGAGGTATTGTGTATAAAAGTAAGGAAGTGTTGATGAGGCTCTACGGGGCACTAGTGTGGCCAAGCTGTTTCCCTTGGTGGGTGAGTCCAGGACCAGAGGGCACAATCTTAGAATTAGAGGGTACAGGTTTAAAACAGAGACGAGGAGAAATTTCTTTAGCCAGAGGGTAGTGAATTTATGGAGTTCCTTGCCACGTACAGCAGTGGAGGCCAGATCACTGGAGGCATTTGAGGAGGAGATAGATAGATAGATAGATATCTAATTAGTCAAGGGATATGGGGATAAGGCTGGAAATTGGGGTTAGAATAGTTTTTTTTTATTGCCCCCCCCCCCCCATTTCTCATTCTTTTTCTTTTTTTCCCCCTTTTCTTTGGAGCAGACTTGATGAGCCGAATGGCCTACTTCTGCTCTCTTGTCTTGTGATCTTGTGATCACGACAACAGCAAAACATACATTAGGCTGCTGTTTATCGATTACAGCTCGGCGTTCAACACCATCACCCCCTCAGTATTAATCACCAAGCTTTAAAACCTGGGCATCTGTACCTCCCTCTGCAACTGGATCATGTACTTCCTTATCAGGACACCACAGTCAGTGCAGATTGGGAATAACACCTCCTCCTCACTGACAATCAACATTGGTCCACCTAAAGGATGTGTCCTTAGCCTACTGCTCTACTCTCTCTATACTCATGACTGTGTGGCTTAAACACGATCTATAAATTCACAAATGACACCATTGTTGTTGGTAGAATCTCAGATGTCGATGAGGAGGCGTACAGGAGTGAGATAGATTGGTTGGTTGAGTGGTGTCACAACAACAACCTCGCACTCAACATCAGCAAGACCAAGGAATTGATTGTGGACTTCAGGAAGGGGAAGTCAGGAGAACACACACCAGTCCTCACTGAGGGGTCAGTGGTGGAAAGGGTGAGCAGCTTCAAGTTCCTGGGCATCAACATCTAGGAAGATCTATCCTGGACCCAACACATTGATGCAATCATGAGGAAGGCACGCCAGCGGCTCTACTTCATTAGTAGTTTGAGGAGATTTGGTCTGTCACCAAAGACTCTTGCAACTTTCTATAGATGTACGGTGGAGAGCATTCTGACTGGTTGCATCACAGCCTGATATGGAGCCTCCAATGCACAGGATCACAAGAGCTGCAGAGGGTTGTAGACTCAGCCAGCTCCATCAGGGGCACAACCTTCCCCATCATCAAGGACATCTTCAAGAGATGGTGCCTCAGGAAGGCGGCATCCATCACTAAAGACCCTCACCATCCAGGACATGCCCTCTTCTCATTACTACCATGGGGAGGAAGTACCCACACTCAATGATTCAGGAACAGTTTCTTCCCCTCCGCCATCATATTTCTGAATGGTCCATGAACACTACCTTGTTATTCCTTTTTTGCACTATTTATTTTTGTAATTTCTAGTAATTTTATGCCTTGCACTGTACTGCTGCTGAAAACAACTCATTTCACATCATATGTCCGTGTTAATAAACCTGATTCTGACTGCGTCACTGGCCTGTGATAGAGAGCTATTTCATCTTGTGCTGTGGGATCTGAGTGTAGGAGGCAGCTGAGGCTGGGTAGGGTCTGCAGCTCACGTGGGGAAAGGGGCTTGTGAGTGGGGAGCCCTGTCACAGGAGGGAAAGGAGGGGTCCACAGTCAGGAAAGGGGGATCAGATGCAATGGAAAGGCACGGGTAGCAGGGGAAGACTCCCCAGGGGATGGTAAGGAGAAGCTTATCAGTGGTCTTGGAGGTGGATCAGGAGGTTAGGGTGGGTGTAGTTATGGGGGTGGGGTCAGGAGGTTAGGGTGGGTGTAGTTATGAGGGTGGGGTCAATTGGCCACTTCTTCAACCACAAAGAGTGTAAATTGTTGAGTTTTATTAAAAATCCATTAAGAAGACCAGCATGGTCTGGCATATCCAGAGAACACACGGTTTACCATGTATTTACAGGAAACAGTCCATTGTTAGACCCCAAAATTACCTGACACTCCACAACAGGAGGCAAACATCTGCCAGAGGAGAGGGCGAGACAATGGCGAAGAGGTGCCTGGCACAGGGCAGGTGCACGACCCAGGTCCAGGGCTCTGGGTGGTGGAGGCAGATGGGCATCGGCTGGCTGAGTGACCACCAAATGAGAGAATTACAACCACCGGCTCTGCACACAGTAACCCGGCTCCGACAACAGGATCATCACTGGCACAGGAACCCCCTCAGGGACGACATCCCTTTGCAACAGAAATCGATGGATCATTCACAGGGCTGGGACAGAGGCCCCTGAAGCTCCGCTGGAGAATGACACCAAACTTCACCAGCCCGTTAGGGAAGGCAAACAATCTCCTTGTGGCATTAAACCATGAATCGTCATCAAAAACAAGGTTACAAAAATCAGATACCAATATACAAAACCTTTTCCCGTAGAACAATGAAACTACAATTACACAAAGAGTGTGGATGCCGTTCAGTCATAGAGTCCTGTGCAGTCTGGTGTATACTCCTTTCAATTTCTCCTTTGTGCAATCCCCTGTCCTTCCCACCCTCCCGTCCTGTGCGTGCTGTGTGTGTGTCTAACACTGGCCTCCCGTCCTGTGTGTGCTGTGTATCTGTCCAGCACTGTCCATCCTATGTTGGTCCTCCTGTCCACCTGCTCCTGTGCCTGTCTTGTCCTGAATTGTCCACCTGATGCCAAGCTCCTCCTGCCCCACTGTCTCCTGGCCCTGCTCCAGCTCTGTGTCTAGGGCCTGTTTTCCCTGTGGAGGTTGCGCAGATTCTCCAGGCCGGTTTGACTGATGACTCCATAGGTCTGCGAGTAACTGCCCCAGGCAGCTTTCGGATTCCCCGCCGCCTCCACGTTTGACATCGTCTGGAACATCTTCTTCACAGGACGGCTCTCTCGGCTTTGTGATTGTGGCCTTGGGTTCTGCAACAGTGAGAACAAATAAGTGCCAGAAGCAGTGCCTGCAGTCCCACTCAGTCTGATCATGCCTGCTCTAACCCATGCCCTGCACTCAGTGCGTGCCTCTGGTGACTCCCTGGGTGCTGGCTTCAGCACATCCAGTCATTACATTTACTATAATCATTCTACTCTTTTAAACCTCAGTTCCAAGACGTAAGAATTACTACAATGTTCTCTTGTATCTACTTACAGATTCTCTGGCCATTCTCTGACTACCGGGAGGGACTGATCTCCTAACTTGACCCCCCACCTCCTGAACTGACCAGACCCGACTGCCGACACTGAAACCACGACCTCCGACATCAGGACAGACCAGACACTGACCAATCGGTGGAAGCAGCCAACCTCATCCCTTGACGCAGGGACCCCCGAACCTACTGGGGATCCTGATCCAACTTCCCGACCCCACTGGAGCCCCTGACCCAGCCGACCTCAACCCCCAACCCCTTCTGCCATCACCTTCTGCTCTGAGGATATTAATGACTTGGATGGAATTGGAATTGGTTTATTATTATCACTTGTACCGAGGTTATTATTCTCAACACTGGTGCTACACAAGGCTGTGTCCTCAGCCCTCTACTCTACTCCCTATACACACATGACTGTGTGGCCAGATTCTGCTCTAACTCCATCTACAAGTTTGCAGATGACACCGCCATTGTAGGTCGTATCTCAAACAGCGACGACTCGGAGTACAGGAAGGAGATAGAGAGCTTAGTGGAATGGTGTCATGACAACAACCTTTCCCTCAATGTCAACAAAAGAGCTGGTTATTGACTTCAGTAAAGGGGGCGGTGTACATGCACCTGTCTATATCAACAGTGCTGAGGTCGAGAGGGTTGAGAGCTTCAAGTTCCTGGGAGTGAACATCACCAACAGCCTGGTCAAATCACGTAGATGCCACGGCCAAGAAAGCTCACCAGTGCCTCTACTTCCTCAGGAGACTAAAGAAATTCGGTTTGTCCCCTCTGACACTCACCAACTTTTATCGATGCACCATAGAAAGCATCCTATCTGGATGCATCATGGCTTGGTACGGCAACTGCTCTGCCCAGGACCGCAAGAAACTGCAGAGAGTTGTGGACACAGCCCAGTGCATCACGGACACCAGCCTCCCCTCCTTGGACTCTGTCTTTACCTCTCGCTGTCTTGGTGTAGCAGCCAGCATAATCAAAGACCCCACCCACCCGGGACATTCTCTCTTCTCTCCTCTTCCATCAGGTAGAAGATACAGGAGCCTGAGGGCACATACCACCAGACTTGACAGCTTCTACCCCACTGTGATAAGACTATTGAACGGATCCCTTATACGATGAGATGGACTCTGACCTCATGATCTACCTTGTTGTGACCTTGCACCTTATTGCACTGCACTTTCTCTGTAGCCGTGACACTTTACTCTGTACCATTATTGTTTTTACCTGTACTACATCAATGCACTCTGTACTAACTCAATGTAACTGCACTGTGTAATGAATTGACCTGTATGATCGGTGTGCAAGACAAGTTTTTCACTGTACCTCGGTACAAGTGACAATAATAAACCAATACCAAAAACTTTGACTTGCATACCTTTTGTACAGATCAATTCATTGCACAGTGCATTGAGGTAGTACAAGGGAAAACAATAACAGAATGCAGAATAAAGTGTTACAGTTACAGAGAAAGTGCAGTGCAGGCAGACAGTAAGGTGCACGGCTATGACGAGGTAGATGGGAATGCAGCTGCAATGATTAGTCAGAAACCTGAGGATCCAGTACAGAAAGTCGACAGTGCTGGTCTGAGGAAACAGATGAGCTTCTACTTGACTGCTTTGAGTCAAGTAACTGTTCAAGGACTCAGCACCAGCCTAGATGAGTACGTCACTGCTGTCACAGACTTCATCAGCAAGTGTGTCGAGGGCTGCGTACCATAGAGGTCAATCCAGGTGTTTCCCAACCAGAAACCATGGATGAACCAGGAATCCACTCCTTACTGAAGTCCAGGTCTGAGGCATTTAGGTCAGGTGCCACTGACCTACACAGGAAATTGAGGGACGATCTTCACGAAGCCATCTGGGATGCCAAGAGACAATACCAGACCAAGCGAGAGTCCCAGACCAGCCGCCAGTTGTGGCAGGGTTTGCATGCTATAATGGGCTACTAAACGACATTGGGCAGTATTGCCAACAACACATCCCTCCCCGATGAGCTCAATGCATTCTACACAAGATTTGAACAGGTCAGTCGCACCCATCCCGACAGCCTTTGATGCACCTGTACCCACAGTCTCTGTAGCAGACGTCAGATTGAGCTGCCTGAGAGTGAACCCACAGAGTGTCTGGCCTGGATGGAGCCCCAGCCGTGTCTTCAGATCCAGCACAGATCAGTTGGCGGGAGTATTCGCAGACTCCTTTAACCTCACCCTACTCCAATCTGAGGTTCCCACTTGCTTCAAAATAACCACCATCATCCCAGTTCCAAAGAAAAATAAGGTAACGTGCCTTAATAACAACTGGCCAGTGGCTCTGACATCCACCATCATGAAGTGTTTTGAGAAGATGGTCATGGCACACATCACAGAACAGTGCAGCACAGGAACAGGCCCTTCAGCCCACAATGTCTGTGCCGAACATGATGCCAAATTAAACTAAATCTCTTCTGCCTGCACATGATCCAAGTCCCTCCATTCCCTGCACATCCACGTGTCTGTGTAATAGCCTCTTGAACACCTCTCCTGTACCTGCTTCCACCACCTCCCCCGGCAGCCCGTTCCAGGCACCCACCGCTCTCTGTGCAAAAAACTTGCCCCACACATCTCCTTTAAACTTTCGCCCTCTCACCTTGAATGCCTGTCCTCTGGTACTTGACATTTCTACCGTGGGAAAAAGATTCTGTTTATCTATGCCTCTCATAACTTTATAAACTTCTACAGGTCTCCCCTCAGCCTCCTCTGCTCCAGAGAAAACAACCGATTTGTCCAACCTTTTCACTGTACCTTGGTACGTGCGACAATATTAAACCAATCCAATCCAGCTGAGCCTCCGGGGAGAGAATTCCAAAGATTCACTACTCTGCATTTCACTAAAATGTGCGAGGCAAGAGCAGCAGTAGGCCCTTCCGTCGTTCAATGAGATCACAGCTAATCCCATCTTGGCTTGGTATTGGTAATTGATATCTTATTGTCACACGTACTGGAAAGCTTTTGTTTGTGTGCCACACATAAGCATAGCACGGAAGTACAGAAGGGAAACAGAATGTGGGATAGAGTGTTACAGTTACAGAGAAAGTATGGTGCAAGTGTAGTAAGATGCAAGGCCATGACGAGATAGATTGGGAGTTCATCTTTTAGCATTCGAAAGGTCTGTGGAAGAGTCTGATAACAGTGGGATAGAAACTGTCCTTGAGGCTCATGGCTCATGCTCTCATGCTCTCAATCTCTTGTATCTCCTGCCCGATGGAAGGGGGTGGGAGGGACCCTTGGCTACGTTAGCTGCTTCCTGGGCAGCGGGAGGCATAGACGGAGTCCATGGAGGGGAGGCTGGTTTCCGTGATGCGCTAAGCTGTGTTCACAACTCTCTGCAGTTTCAGTCTCGGGCAGAGCAGTTGCCGTCCCAAGCCGTGATGCATCCGGATAGGATGCTTTCTATGGTGCATCGATAAAAGTTGGTAAGGGTCATCAGGGTCATGCTGAATTTCCTTAGCCTTCTGAGGAAGAAGAGGCACTGGTCAGCTTGCTTGGCTGTAGTGTCCATGTAGCTGGACCAGGACAAGTAATTGGTGGTATTTACACCTAGTAACTTGAAGCTCTCAACCATCTCCACATCAGCACCGTTGTTACAGACTGTCATAGGTATAAATGCCATAAAAATTAGCTTTTTATAGAGCAGCCCAGTACATTACAAAGCAGCACAATAGCCCCACTTCCTGAAGTCAATGACAGGCTCCATCATTTTACTGACATTGAGGGAAAGGTTGCTGTCTTGACACCATGCCACGAGGCTCTATCTCCTTCTTGTACTCTGGCTCATCATTATTTGGCCCACTACAGTGGTGTCATCTGCAAACTTGTAGATGGAGTTAGAGCTGAATCTGGCCACACAGTCGTGAGTGTAAAGGGAGTATAGTAAGGTGCTGAGGACATAGCCTCATAGGGCACCAGTATTATGGAAAATCGTGCATGGCGGAGGTGTTGTTTCCTATCCTTACTGATTGCAGTCTATTGGTCAGGAAGTCAAGGATCCAGTTGCAGAGGGAGGTGCAGAGTCCTAGGTCCAGGAGTTTGGAATTATGGTGTTGAAGGTGGAGCTGTAGTCAATAAATAAGCGTCTTTGTTATCCAGATGTTCATAGAGTCATACAGCATAGAAATGGGCCCTTTTGTTTTGTACTGTACTGCTGCCGCAAAACAACAAATTTCACGACATATGTCAGTTATAATAATCCTGAAAGGGCGGGTTAGAAAGTTTGCAGATGACATGAAGGTTGGTAACGCTGTGGAGAGTGTAGAAGGTTGTCGTGGGTTACAATGGGATATAGACAGGATGCAGAGCTGGGCTGAGAAGGGCTGACAAGTGTGAAGTGATACACTTTGGAAGATTGAACTTGAAGGCAGAATACAAGGTTAATGGCAGGACTCTTAGCCATGTGGAGGAACAGAGGGATCTTGGGATCCACGTTCATAGATCCCTCAAGGTTGCTGCGCAAGTTGATAGTGTGGTGAAGAATGTGTATGGTGCGCTGTCCTTCAATAGTTGGGCTATTGAGTTCAAGAGCTGCAGGGTAATGTTGCAGCACCATAAAACTCTGGTTAGACCAGATTAGGCCTAAACTCCATTTGCCACTCCTCGGCCCACTTACCCAGCTGATCAACATCCCCCTGTAAATCCTGATAACCATCTTCACAGTTAACACCACCACCTACTTCAGTGTCATCTAGAAACTTACTAACCATTCTTGTACATTCTCATCCAAATCCTTGATATAGAAGGAACATAGAACATTACAGCAAAGGAACCAATATCCTTGCAGGCAGGTTTGCTAGTGTGGTTTGGGAGGGTTTAAACTAATTTGCGAGGGGGATGGGAACCGGAGGGATAGGTCAGTGGAAGAAGTGCATGGGGTAAAGTCAGATCTAACAGGCAGAGAGGCTTTGAGGAAGGAGAAGCAGAGTACAGGGTATAAAAGTAGAAAGGTGGATAGACTAAAGTGCATTTACTTAAATGCAAGAAGTATCAGGAATAAGGGTGATGAACTGAGAGCTTGGATAAATACATGGAACTATGATATTGTGGCTCTTGCAGAGACTTGGCTGTCACCAGGACAGGAAAGGATATTGAATATTCCTGGATTTCAGTGTTTTAAAAGGGATAGGGAGGGGGGGGAGAAGAGGAGGAGGGGTGGCGTTACTGGTCAGGGATACAATTACAGCTGCAGAAAGGGTGGATAATGTAGAAGGATCCCCTCTAGAGTCAGTATGGGTGCAAGTTAACAACAAGAAACGAGCAGTTACTCTACTGGGTGTATTCTATAGGCCCCCGGGTAGCAGCAGGGATATTGAGAGGCAGATTGGGAGGCAGATTTTGGAAAGGTGCAAGAATAACAGGGTTGTTATCATGGGAGACTTCAGCTTCCCAAATAAGTGTGTCCAGGATGGATTCCTATCACAGTATGTTGACAGGCTGACTAGAGGGAATGCCATATTAGATCTAGTATTAGTTAATGAACCGGGTCAGGTGACAGATCTCTCAGTGGGTGAGCATTTGGGGGACAGTGACCACCGCTCCCTAACCTTTAGCATTGTCATGGACAAGGAGAGGAGCAAAGAGGACAGGAAGATATTTAACTGGGGAAGGGCAAATTATTAGACTATAAGGCTAGAACTTGCGAGTGCAAATTGGGATGACATTTTTGAAGGGAAATGTACTATGGAGATGTGGTCGTTGTTCAGGGATCTCTTGTAGGATGTTAGGGATAAATTTGTCCCGGTGAGGCAGAGAAAGAATGGCAGGGTGAAGGAACCATGGGTGACAAGAGAGGTGGAACATCTAGTTAGGAGGAAGAAGGCAGCATACATAAGGTGTAGGCAGCAAGGATCAGATAGGGCTCATGAGGAATATAGGGTGGCAAGGAAGGAACTTAAGAAGGGCTGAGGAGAGCAAAAAGGGGACATGAAAAGGCCTTGGTGAGTAGGGTTAAGGAAAATCCCAAGGCTTTTTTCACCTATGTGAAGAGCAGAAGGATGACGAGAGTATAGGTAGGACTGATTAGAGACAAAGGTGGGAAAATGTGCCTGTAAGCTGTGGAAGTAAGTGAGGTTCTCAATGAATACTTCTCTTCAGTATCCACCAAGGAGAGGGGCCTTGATAACGCTGAGGACAGTGTTGGTATGGTTAATGTTCTAGAGCATGTAGATATCAAGAGAGAGGATGTGTTGGAGCTGTTAGAAAATATTCAGACAGATAAGTTCCCGGGGCCTGACGGAATATTCCCCAGGCTGTTCCGTGAGACGAGGGAGAAGATTGCTGAACCGTTGACTAGGATCTTGTTGTCCACAGGAACGGTACCGGAGGATTGGAGGGTGGCAAATGTTGTCCCCTTATTCAAAAAAGGTAGTAGACATAGTCCAGGGAATTATACACCAGTGAGCCTTACGTCTGTGGTGGGCAAGCTGTTGGAAAGGATTCTTAGAGATAGGATCTATGAACATTTAGAGAATTATGGTCTGATTAGGGACAGCCAGCATGGCTTTGTGAAGGACAAATCATGTCTCAGAAGCCTGATAGGATTCTTTGAGGAGGTGACCAGGCAGATTAATAAGGGTAGTGCAGTACATGTGGGTCTACATGGATTTTAGTAAGGCGTTTGACAAGGTTCCAAATGGTAGGCTTCTTCAGAGGTCTGAAGGAGGCTTGGCTGTGTGGATTCAAAATTGGCTTGCATGTAGAAGGCAGAGGGTTGTGGTGGAGGGAGTGCGTTCAGATTGGAGGGCTGTGACTATTGGTGTCCCACAAGGATCAGTTCTAGGACCTCTGCTTTTCGTGATTTTTATTAATGACTTGGATGAGGGGATAGAAGGGTGGGTTAGCAAGTTTGCAGATGACACAAATGTCGGTGGTGTTGTGGATAGTGTGAAGGACTGTCGAAGATTGCAGAGGCATATTGATAGGATGCAGAGCTGGGCTGAGAAGTGGCAGATGGAGTTCAACCTGGAAAAGTGTGAAGTGACACACTTTGGGAAATTGAATTTGAAGGCAGAACACATGGTTAATGGCAGGACTCTGAGCAGTGTGGAGGAACAGAGGGATCTTGGGGTCCATGTCCACAGATCCCTCAAGGTTGCTGTGCAGGTTGATATGTAGGGTTAAGAAGGCGTGTGGTGTGTTGGTCTTCATTAGTCAGGGGATTGAGTTCAAGAGCGGCAAAATGATGTTGCAGCTGTATAGAACTCTGGTCAGACCACACTTGGAGTATTGTGTGCAGTTCTGGTCGCCTCATTATAGGAAGGATATGGAAGCTTTAGAGAGGGTGCAGAGGAGATTTACCAATCAAGTTAGTAAAGCACAACTTGCCCTGCACAAAGCCATGCTGACTGTTCCTAATTAGGCCATGGTTTTCCAAATGCTCATAAATCCTATCCCTAAGATTCCTCTCCAGTAACTTCCCTACCAGTGACGTGAGACTCACCTGTCTATAGATTCCAGGATTATCCCTGTTTCCCTTCTTGACAAATAGATGACATAAAGCAATGGGCCTATCACCAACCCCTGGGGAACACTACTAGTCACAGGCTCCCAGTCCAATAAACAATCTATCATCACCCCGTTTCCTACTATCAAGCCAATTGTGTATCCAATTAGAGAGCTCTCCCCGAATCACATCTGATCTAACTTTCCATAGCAGCCCACCATGTGGAATCTTATCAAGGGTGTGTTCCGGAGATGAGTGTAGGGGCAGGGAAATGGCATCTGCCGTGGACTAGTTTTGGCGGTAGGAGAATTGCAGTGGGTCAAGGCTGTCTCGAGTTAATGCGTGCCATGATCAGCCTCTCGAAACACTTCATGATGGTGGATGTCAGAGCCACTGGGCAGCAGTCATTAAAGCACGTTACCATATTTTACTTTGGCATCGGGGAAGTGCTCTTCTTAAAGCAGATGGGAACCTCCGATTGGAGTTAGGAGAGGTGAGAGATGTAAATTGTTTCATTATTGGTAAATTGGTTCATTATTGTCACTTGTCCCGAGGTTCAGTGGAAAGCTTGTCTTGCATTCTGTCCATACAGATCAAATTCATTACACAGTGCATTGAGGTAGTAAAGGTAAAAACAATAACAGAGTGCAGAATAAAGGGTAACAGTACAGAGAAAGTGCAATGCAGGCAGACAGTAAGGTGCAAGGTCACAACGAGGTGGATTGTAAGGTTAAGAGTCCATCTTATTCCACAAGGGAACCATTTAATAGCCTTGTAACAGCAGGATAGAAGCTGCCCTTGAGCCTGGTGGTACGTGCTTTCAGGCTTTTGTATCTTCTGCCTGATGGGAGAGGGGAGAAGAGAGAATGTCCAGGGTGGGTGGGGTCTTTGATTATGCTGGCTGCTTTACTGAGGCAGCGAGAAGTATAGACAAGAGTCCATGGAGGAGAGGCTGGTTTCCGTGATGTGCTGAGCTGTATCCACAACTCTCTGCAGTTTCTTGTGGTCATGGGCAGAGCAGTTGCCATACCAAGCCATGATGCATCGGGATACGATGCTTTCTATGGTGCATGTGAAAATTGGTGAGGGTCAGAGGACATGCCAAATTTTTTTAGCTTCCTGAGGAAGTAGAGGCGTTGGTGAGCTTTCTTGGCTGTGGTGTCAATGTGGTTGGACCCAGACAGCCTATTGCTGATGTTCACTCCCAGGAACTTGAAGCTGTCAACCCTCTCGACCTCAGCACTATTGATGTAGACAGGTGCATGTACACCGCCCTCCTTCCTGAAGTCAACGACCAGTTCTTTTGTTTTGCTGACATTGAGGGAAAAGTTGTTGTCATGACATCATGTTTCTAGGCTCTCTGTTTCCTTCCTGTACTCAGACTCGTCTTTATTTGAGATACGACCCACTAGGGCTGTGTCATCTGCAAACGTGTAGATGGAGTTGAAGAAGAATCTGGCCAAGTAGTCGTGAGTGTACAGGGAGTACAGCAGAGTAGAGCTGAGGACGCAGCCTTGTGGGACACCAGTGGTGAGAATAATCATGGCAGAGGTGTCACTGCCTATCCTCATTGATTGTGGTCTGTTGGTCAGGAAGTCAAGGATCCAGTTGCAGAGGGAGGTGGAGTCCCAGGCTTAGGAGTTTGGAGATGAGTTTGCTCGGAATGCGAGTACTGAAGGTTGAGCTGTCGTCTGCAAACAATAGTCTAACATAAGTGTCTTTACTGTCCAGATGCTCCAGAGGTGAGTGTAGGGCTGCGAATACTCCCAATAGCTGATCTGTTCAGGATCTGAGGACATGGCCGGGGACTCCATCCAGACCAGACACTTTCCATGGGTTCACTCTCAGGAAGGCTGAACTGACGTCTGCTAGAGGCTGTGAGTACAGGTGTGTTGGAGGCTGTCGGGGCGGGTGGTGACAGTTCACAGACCGCCACCATTTTCCCCATTCTCTGCTCACACCTCTCAACTCCCCAAGGTCCTCCACCTCCACAGCGCTCTGGAGTAGTGAATGAATACCAAAGATTCACCAACCTCCCTATGTAGGAGAGGCATTGCCTCATACAGCGGTCGTCGGGGAAGGTCGTTGTCGCAGTGGTCTGAGTCAGAGTGGTAAGGCTGTGGCTCAACAGGCTTCGGCGAGAACAGGTGAGAGGCGAGGTTTATAGATAGGGTAAGTTACTAGTTTGTTTATTTTAGTAACATTAGACAGTGCCATAGCAGTATGCAGCTGGGATTACTGTTATATTTGGAGTGCCAGACGTGGGGACCCTGGGAGACTACCAGTCTTCCCAAGGAATATATCTGCGCGAAGTGCATTGAGATGTGGCTCCTCAGAGACCATGTCAGGGATCTGGAGCTGCAGCTCGATGACCTTCGGCTGATTAGGGAGGGTGAGGAGGAGATATACAGAAGCTATAAAGAATTTGTAGGGAGTACCTCTGTGGCAGTCCCCCTTAAAAATCGGTATCTCATTTTAGATACTGTTGGAAAGGATGACCTGATAGAGGAAGACCACGGCAAACGGGACTTCGGCACCGTGCCTGGTGCCGTGGTCCAGCGAACAAGGAGAAATGCAGTAGTTATTGGGGATTCCATAGTGAGGGGAACAGACAGGAGATTCTGCAAGCCCAACATGGATACCCGGATGGTGTGTTGCCTCCCTGGTGCCAGGGTATGGGATGTCTCAGATCAGGTCCAGAGTATTCTGAGGGAGAGGGTGAGCAGCCAGAAGTCTTGGTACATATTGATACCAATGACGAAGATAGAAAGAGAGAGGAGGTCCAGAAGGAAGATTACAGGGAGCTAGGAAGAAGGTTGAGAAGCAGGACCTCCAGGGCAGTAATCTCAGGATTAATACCTGTGCCACATGCTAATGAAAGTAAGAATAGCAAGATCAGGTAGATGAATGCGTGGCTGAGTAACTGGTGCAGGGGGCAGGGCTTCAAATTCTTGGATCATTGGGACCTTTTTTGGGAGAGGTATGACCTATTCACAAAGGATGGGTTACACCTGAACTCCAAGGGGTCCAATATCCTGGCGGGAATGTTTAATATAGCTGTTGGGAAGGGTTTAAATGAATTTGGCAGGGGGAAGGAAACCAGGATGTTAGGATAGTGGAAGAGGTATATAGAAACAGGTCCGAGACAGTGTGCAGCGAAGATGGTAAGAGGGACAGGCAGGTGAAAAGTCAGGATAATTTGCTGAACAATAGAAATACAGCGAAATCAGTAGCAGATACTGGACTAAATGTACTATATTTAAATGCATGTAGCATTAGAAATAAAGTGGATGACCTAGTGGCACAGCTACCGATGGAAAAATATGACAATGTGGCAATCACCGAGTCATGGCCTAATGACGGATGTGATTGGGAACTGAATGTCCAGGGGTACACAGTGTATAGGAAAGATAGGCGGGTAGGCAGAGGGGGTGGTGTGGCCCTGGTGGTTAGCAATGACATAATATCAATAGAGAGAAGAGACATAGGGTCAGAGGAAGTGGAATCTGTTGAGTTAAGAAATGGCAAGGGTAAAAGGACAATAATAGCAGTGATATATAGGCCCCCTAACAGCAGCCGGGATGTGGACTATAAGTTACAGTTAGAAATAGAAAAAATGTGTCAGAGAGACAACGTCAAGATAATTATGGGGGATTTTAACATGAAGGTGGATTGGGAAAGCCAAAAAGGCAGTGGATCTAAGGAGAGCGAGTTTGTGGAATGTCTACGGGATGGTTTTTTGGAGCAACTTGTTGATGAGCCCACCAGGGGATTGGCTGTTTTGGATTGGGTGCTGCGTAACGAACCTGAGGTGATTAGGGAACTAAAGGTAAAGGAACCATGAGGAACTAGCGATCACAATGTGATTGAGTTCATTTTCAAATTTGAAAAGGAGAAACTGATAACTGGTGTGTTGATATTTCAGTGGAACAAAGGAAATTACAGTGGCATGAGAGAGGAACTGGCCCAAATTGATAGGAAGAGTAAGCTAGTTGGAGGGACGGCAGAGCAGAAATGGATGGAATTTCTACAAGAAATAAGAAAAGTGCGGGACAGATATATTCCAAGAGAAAAGAAGGTTTTGAATGGAAAAATGGTACAAATGTGGATAATGAAAGAGGTTAAGGTTAAAATAAAGGCAAAAGGGAGGGCATACAAGGAAGCAAAAAGTAGTGGGAAAACAGAAGACTGGGGAACTTTTAAAAAGTTACAGAAAAAAACTAAAAAGGTTGTTAGGAAAGAAAAGATGAATTATGAAAGGAAGTTGGCAGATACAGTAATATATAAAAGGATGCTAAGAGTTTTCTTAAATATATGAAAAGTAAAAGAGAAACACAGGTAGATATAGGACAAGTTGAAAACAGTGCAGGAGAGATTATAATGGATAACAAAGAGATGACAGAGGAACTAAATGAGTATTTTGCATCAGTATTCACTGTGCAGGACATCAGCAATATACCTGATAGTCAGGGGTCTCGAGATAGAACTGAGTTCAGTCAAGATTACTAGAGAGAAGGTGCACGGGAACTAAATGGAATAAAGACAGATAAGTCTCCTGGACTGGATGAAGTGCACCCTCGGGTTCTGAAGGAGGCAGCTTTAGAGATTGCGGAGGTGTTGGTGATAATTTTCTAGGCATCAATAGGCTCCGGCATGGTTCCGGAGGACTGGACGGTCGCAAATGTAGTTCCGCTGTATAAGAAAGGTGGGAGGCAGAATAAAGGAAATTACAGACCTATTAGTCTGACATCGGTGGTTGGAAAGTTATTGGAATCGATCCTCAAGGACGAGGTTATAGAATACCTTGAGGTACAAGGCAAGATAGGTCCAAGCCAGCATGGTTTCATGAAGGGAAGATCCTGCCTGACCAACCTATTAGAGTTTTTTGAGAAAATCTCAAGTAGGGTGGATAAGGGAGAGGCTGTGGATGTTGTGTATTTGGATTTTCAAAAGGCCTTCAACAAGGTGCTGCACAAGAGACTGATTAATGAGATGAGAGGTCATGGAATTACAGGTAGGATATTAGAATGGGTGGAGCATTGGCTGGTTGGCAGAAAGCAAAGGGTGGGAATAAAGGGATCCTGTTCTGGTTGGCTGCCGGTTACCAGTGGTGTTCTGCAGGGGTTGGTGTTGGGGCTGCTTCTTTTTACATTGTACATCAGTGATTTGGATTATGGAGTAAATGGTTTTGTGGCTAAGTTTGCAGATGACACCAAGATAGATGGAGGAGTAGGGAGTATTGAGGAAACAGGAAGGTTGCAGAGAGACTTCGATAGTTTAGGAGTATGGGCAAAGAAATGACAGATGAGATTTAATGTTGAGAAATGTGCAGTTGTGCACTTTGGAAGAAGTAAACGGGCAGATTATTATCTAGAAGGGGAGAAAATTCAAAGTACAGAAGTGCAAAGGGACTTGGGGGTCCTCGTGCAGGATACCCTAAAGGTTAACCACCAGGTCGGATCGGCAGTGAGAAAAGCAAATGCTATGTTGGCATTCATTTTGAGAGGTATAATGTATAAAAGTAAGGAAGTGTTGATGAGGCTCTATGGGGCACTGGTGAGACCTCATTTGGAATACTGTGTGCAGTTTTGGGCCCATTATCTTTGGAAGGATGTACTGATGTTGGAGAGGGTTCAGAGAAGATTTACCAGGATGACTCCCAGAATGAAAGGGCTTACATACGATGAGCGTTTGTCGGCTCTTGGACTGTACTCACTGGAGTACAGAAGAATGAGAGGGGACCTCATAGAAACATTTCGGATGTTGAAAGGACTGGACAGAGTAGATGTGGCTAAGCTGTTTCCCTTGGTGGGTGAGTCCAGGACTAGAGGGCACAGTCTTAGAATTAGAGGGTACCCATTTAGAACAGAAATGAGAAGAAATTTCTTTAGCCAGAGGGTCCTGGATTTATGGAATTCGTTGTCACGTACAGCTGTGGAGACCCGATCACTGGGGGCGTTTAAGGAGGAGATTGATAGGTATCTAATTAGTCAGGGCATCAAGGGATATGGGGAAAAGGCCGGCAATTGGGGCTGGATGGGAATAGTTTAGCTCATGGTGAGGTAGCGGAATAGACTCAATGAGCCGAATAGCCTACTTCTCCTCCTTTGTTTTGTAGTCTTGTGGTCTCTGACAGAGGAAATTCCACCTCATCTTCTGCAATGGGTAAATCCCTCAGTCTGAAACTATGGCCCCTAGTTCGAGATAACCCCACTTGAGGGGACATTCTCTCAGCATCCACCCTGCCAATGTGCCCGCCCACTCACATCCCAATTTTATAAACGAGTATAGGCCAGATTCAAGAGCAGTCCAGCTGGTATACTCCCTACCCTGAAGATTCCTCATTTACAGCTACTCATTCAGTTCCATTTCAAACACTAAATGAATCTGCCTCCACCACTCCCTCTGGCTGTGAATTCTACATTACCATATACATCCTCCTCCCAACCAAAGCTGATACACTCACCAGCAGTGCACAGGATACGGCCATTCCCATCCCTTGATGCCCAGTTTCCTTCTTGGTCAGGACATTGTGGACAGGTGTGCCACAGTGATGGGAGACCGGACGGACCCTGAGGGCAACAGCTGACCTGGTTCTGTTTAGCTCAAGGTGTGAAGGACCCTGTGGAGCCTGGTGGGTAGAAGGAGAGGACAATGGCGATGGTCACACCGAGCACTGCAGACTCACCTGAAAACAGAGCACGGCAGGGGTACAGGAAAAACCGAGGGGGAGCGGGTCAGGCATTTAGTTGGTTGGGAGGGTGGGGGGGTGAGATGGTACAGAGGGGTGAGGCGAAGAAGAGAGGGGGGCAGAGGGTGTCAGGCGGAGGTTGGTGCACTGCGGATACTCACAGCAGTCGGCTGCTGGGCATCAGGATGGTGGTGTTGTGTTCGGCGGTGCTCCTGTGCTCCATGGACATCACCTCGCCTGTTTGCTGTAGGTGCCCTGTGATGAAGGGTAGTGCTGGGGCAATCAGTATGTCTCCTCCCAAATGCGTCATCTGGAGACAGACAAAAACGGAAGGGAAGTGAGCACGAGGGGAGATACTTGGGAATTAGGAGCAGGAGTACACTCGACCCCACAAGCTTGCTGACAGAGTCACACAGCATAGAAGCAGGCCCTTCAGCCCAACTGGTCCATGCTGACCAAGATTTCCATCTAAGCTAATTCCATTTGCCATTGTTTGGCCCATATCCCTCTAAACCTTTCCTATCCATGGCCCATTAACTATCTCAAGTTCTGAAGTCTCCATGCCTTTCTCCACGGTAAAACCAGAGGAGAAATATTCATTGAGGATCTCATCCATCTCCTGCGGCTCCACACAGAAATGTCCCCTATGGTCTTTAATGGCCCCAATTCTCTCTCCAGCTACTCTTCTTCCCTTAATATACATTAAATTTCTTTGGATTATCCTTAAACTTCTCTGCCAAACCTATCTCATGCCCCCTTTCTGCCCTCCTGATTTCCTTCTGGCACTGAGTCTGGTTCTGTGGCTCAGAAGGGAAGGGGAGAGAAGAGGAGTGTGATAGTGATAAGGGATTCATTGGTTTGGGGAACAGACAGGAGATTCCATGGACAAGAACGAGACTCCCGGATGGTATGTTTCCTCCCAGATGCCAGGGTCAGAGACGTCTCAGATCGAGTGCACAGCATTCTTAAGGGGGAGCGAGAGCAGCCAGAAGTTGTGGTACACATTGGTACGAACGACATAGGAAAAGAGATGAGGTCCTGAAGAGGGAATATAGGGAGTTAGGAAGGAAGCTAAAAAGCAGGACATCAAGGGTAGTAATCTCTGGATTGCTGCCTGTGCCACGCACCAGTGAGGGTAAGAACAGGAAGATATGGTAGACTAATGTGTGGCTGAAGAGTTGGTGCAGGGGGCAGGGTTTCAGATTTGTGTATCAGTGGGATCTCTTCTGGGGCAGGTATGACTTGTACAAAAGGGACAGGTTACACCTGAACTCGAGAGGGACCAATATCCTTGCGGGCAGTTTTGCTACAGCTGTTGGGGAAGGTTTAAACTAGATTAGCAGGGGGATGGGAACCAGAGTGTTAGGTCAGATGACGAGCAGTTGGCGTAAAGGTAGATGCAATGTGCAGAGGGACTTAGGAAGGATAGGCAGTGGACAGGTCATAAACACAGTCAGTTTGATGGGTTGAAATGTGTTTACTTTAATGCGAGAAGAATTAAGAATAAGGGTGATGAATTTAGAGCATGGATCAGTAAATGGAATTACGATGTTGTGGCCATTACAGAGACTTGGCTGTCACAAGGGCAGGAATGGCTGCTGGATATTCCGGGGTTTAGGTGCTTCAAAAGGGATAGGCAGGGTGGTAAAAGAGGTAGAGGAGTGGCTTTGCTAATCAGGGATATTATCACAGCCGCAGAAAAGGAGGACATTGTGGAGGGATTGTCTACTGAGTCAGTCTGGGTGGAAGTCAGAAACAGGAAGGGAGTGATCACTCTACTGGGAGTATTCTACAGACCACCCCCCCACCCCCCCCCCCCCTGCCCCAAGTAGCCACCAGGACACTGAGGAGCAGATAAGTAGGCAGATTTTGGGAAAGTGCAAAAATAACAGGGTTGTTGTCATGGGAGACTTCAACTTCCCTAATATTGATTGGCACCTGCTTAGTGCAAAAGGTTTAGCTGGGGCAGAATTTGTTAGGTATGGCCAGGAAGGATTCCTGACACAGTATGTGGACAGACCGACTGGAGGAGAGGCCATTCTGGATCTAGTACTAGGCAATGAACCTGGTCAGGTGACAGAGCTCTTGGTGGGCAAGCATTTCGGGGATAGTGACCACAACTCCCTGACCTTTAGCATAGCCATGGACAAGGATAGTAGAGGACATTATGGGAAAATATTTAATTGGGGCAGGGCAAATTACGACGTTATTAGGTAGGAACTTGGGAGCGTAAATTAAGAACAGATGTTATCACGGAAATGCAGAAATGTGGAGATTGTTTAGGGAACGCTTGCAATGGATAGGTTTGTCCCACTGAGACAGGGAAAGGACTGTAGGGTGAAGGAACTATGGTTGACAAGAGAGGTGAAACATTCAGTCAAGAGGAAGAAGGAAGCATACTTAAGGTTTAGGAAGCAAAAATCAGGCAGGGCTCTTGAGAGTTAAAAGGTAGCCAAGAAGGAGCTTAAGAAGGGATTTAGGAGAGCTAGAAGGGACATAAGAAGGCCTTGGCGAGTAGGGATTGAGGAAAACCCCAAGCTGTTCTACATGTACGTGAAGAACAGGAGGACGACTAGAGTGACGGTAGGACCATTCAGGGATAAAGGGGAAAACAACTCCATCTACAAATTTGCAGATGATACCACTGTTGCAGGCCGTATCTCAAACAGTGATGAGTCTGAGCACAGGAAGGAGATAGAGAGCTTAGTGGAATGGTGTCATGACAACAACCTTTCCCTCAATGTCAACAAAACTAAAGAGCTGGTCATTGCCTTCAGGAAAGGGAGCGGTGTACATGCACCTGTCTACATCAATGGTACTGAGGTCGAGAGGGTTGACAGCTTCAAGTTCCTGGGAGTGAACATCACCAACAACCTGTCCTGGACAAACCACGTGGATGCCATGGCCAAGAAAGCTCACCAGTGCCTCTACTTCCTCAGGAGGCTAAAGAAATTTGGTTTGCCCTCTTTGATTCTCACCAACTTTTACCAATGCACCATAAAAAGCATCCTATCAGGATGTATCACGGCTTGGTATGGCAACTGCTCTGCCCAAGACGGCAAGAAACTGCAGAGAGTTGTGGACACAGCCCAGCGCATTAAGAACACCAGTCTCCCCTCCTTGGACTCTGTCTTTACCTCTCGTTGTCTTGGTGTAGCAGCCAGCATAATCAAAGACCCCACCCACCCGGGACATTCTCTCCTCTTCCATCGGGTAGAAGATACAGGAGCCTGAGGGCACGTCCCACCAGACTTGACAGCTTCTACCCCACTGTGATAAGACTATTGAACGGTTCCCCTATACAATGAGATGGACTATGACCTATGATCTCATGACCTCACGATCTACCTTGTTGTGACCTTGCACCTTATTGCACTGCACTTTCTCTGTAGCTGTGACACTTTACTCTGTACTGTTATTGTTTTTACTGTACTACATCA
Organism: Pristis pectinata; assembly: GCF_009764475.1. NCBI lineage: Eukaryota > Metazoa > Chordata > Chondrichthyes > Rhinopristiformes > Pristidae > Pristis > Pristis pectinata. Next base: position 432,345 of record NC_067409.1, on the reverse strand, counting down.
ATGCACTCTGTACTAACTCAATGTAACTGCACTGTGTGATGAATTGACCTGTACGATCGGTTTGTAAGACAAGCTTTTCAATGTACCTCGGTACAAGTGACAATAATAAACCAATACCAATACACGTACCTGGAGGCAGAGGAGGTAGGGGAGGTCCTTAATGAATACTTTGCTTCAGTGTTCACTAGGGAGAGGGAGTTTGATGAATGTGAGGTCAGTGTAGAACAGGCTAATGTGCTGGAGCATGTTGAGGTTAAGAAAGAGGTAGTGTTGGAGCTTCTGAAAAACATCAGGATAGATAAGTCCCCGGGGCCAGACGAGATATACCCCAGCTTTCTATGGGAAACAAGGGAAAAGACTGCTGCGGGTGTCGAAGATGATCTTTGCATCTTCGCTGGCCATAGGAGTGGTACTAGGGGATGGCAATTGTTGTTCCCTTGTTCATGAAAGGTAATCCGGATAATCCTAGGAATGAGAGACCAGCGAGTCTTACATCAGTGGTGGGTAAACTATTGGAGAGGATTCTTAGGGACAGGATTTACGAGCATTTGGAGAAGCATAGTCTTATTAGAGATAGTCAATATGGCTTTGTGAGGGGCAGGTCGTGCTTCATGAGCCTAATTGAGTTTCTCGAGAAGGTGACAAAACAAATAGATGAAGGTAGAGCAGTGGATGTGGTGTACCTGGAATTTAGTAAGATGTTTGACAAAGTTCCCCATGGTAGGCTCATCCAGAAAGTCATGAGGCATGGGATCCATGAAGACTTGGCTGCATGGATTCGGAATTGGCTTGCCCACAGAAGGCAGAGGATGGTAGTATTCTGCCTGGAGGTCGGTGACCAGTGGAATTCTGCAGGGATCTGTTCTGGGACCCCTGCTCTTCATGATGTTTATAAATGACTTGGATGAGGAAGTGGAAGGGTGGGTTAGTAAATCTGCAGATGACACGTAGGTTGGAGGTGTTGTGGATAGTGTAGAAGTTGTCATAGGTTACAATGGGATATAGATAGGATGCAGAGCTGGGCTGAGAAGTGGCAGTTGGAGTTCAATCCAGAAGAGTGTGGTGATTCACTTTGGAAGATCAAACTTGAAGGCAGTGTCCAAAGTTAATGGCAGGATTCTTGGCAGTGCGGAGAAAGAGAGGGATCTCAGGGTCCAAGTCCACAGATCCCTCAAAGTGGCCACCCAAGTAGATGGTTAGTTAACAAGGTGTATGGTGTGCTGGCCTTCATTAGTCAGGGGATTGAATTCAAGAGCCGTGAGGTAATATTGCAGTTCCACAAAACTCTTGTTAGACCACACTTAGTGTAAGTACTATGTTCAGTTCTGGTAGCCTATTACTGGAAGGATGTGGAAGCTTTAGAGAGGGTGCAGAGGAGATTTACCAGGACGCTGCCTGGATTAGAGAACATGTCTTGTGAGGAAACATTGAACGAACAAGGGCTTTTCTCTTTGGAATGATGCAGGATGACTTGATGGAGGTGTATAAGATTACGAGGGACATAGATAGAGTGGACAGCCAGCACCTTTTCTCCAGGGCGACAATGGCCAATACCAGAGGACATCCATTTGTGAGTGGAGGAATGTTCAGGGGGGATGTTTGAGGTAGGTTTTTTGTTACACAGAGAGTGGTGGGCACCTGGAACGCACTGCTGAGGTTGGTCGTAGAGGCTGATACAACAAGAACATTTAAAAGACTCTTGGATAGGCACATGGATGTAAGAAAAATGGAGGGTTACGGGCTGTATAGGAGGGAAGGGTTAGATTGATCGTGGAGTAGGTTTACATAGGTCAGCACATTATGGGCCGAAGGGACCATATTGTTCTGTACTGTTCTGTGTTCTTGAGTTCCCTCCTCCAACCCCAACAGTTCTCCAGGGATTCACTTGATCTCAGCTACCCGTACCTGACCTCCTTCACTTTCCTGATCAGATCCTCAAGGTCTCTCGTCATCCAGGGTTCCGTACTCCTGCCAGACTTGCCCTTCACTCTAACAGGAACATGTAGACCTTGAACCCTCGATCTTTCACTGTTAAAAGCCTCCCCCTTGCAAAACGTCCCTTTGCCCACAAACAACAGACTCTGATCAACTTTTGCAAGTTCCTAATACTGTCAAAATTTACCTTACTCCATTTAGGACTAACTTGTGGACCAGATCTGTCCCTTTCCACAACTAAATTAAAACTAACAAAATTATGGTCACTGGTTCCAAAGAGCTTCCCCATTGACACCTCAGTCACTTGCCCTGCCCCATCTCCTGAGTAGGTTGAGCTTTGCCCTCTCCCCAGCAGGGCCTTCTATATATTGCCTGAGAAAGCATTCCAGAACACACTTAAATTCCACCCCATCTAAGCCCTTAGCACCATGGCAATCCCAGTTAACATATTGAACAGTGAAGCAACTTTGAGGGCCTCAGGTTTTGTATATTCACTCTCAGGTGTGACGGACTCTGTGCTTTGCAAGCGAAAATATAAATTATTATTTGAATCAGGAAAATCCAGGCAGGGTTGCACGGGAAAAGCGGAAATTGGCTGGGATTGTACAGGGCTGTTGGGAGAGAGCGGGGCAGTGGGATCAGTTTGTACCAATGCTGCCACCTGCTGTCACCATAGGACATGTACACCAATGCTCTTCCATTCCTCACTTCTCCCCAAGACCTTACCACCGTGTTTGTCCAAGCCTTATCAGTCCTCCCAAACAGCATTACCTCCCAAACGGCATTACCTCACACAAAGGGCATTACCTCACACTTAGAACATAGAACATTACAGCACAGCACAGGCCCTTCGACCCACAATGTTGTGCTGACATTTTATCCTGCTGTAAGATCTATCTAACCCTTCCCTCCCACATAGACCCCAATTTTTCTATCATTCATGTGTCTATCTAAGAGCCTCTTAAATGTCCCTAATGTACCTGCCCCCACAACCTCTGCCGGCAGTACGTTCCACGCACCCACCACTCTCTGTGTAAAAAACTTACCCCTGACATCCCCCTTATACCTTCCTCCAATCACCTTAAAATTATGCCCCCTTGTGTTAGTCATTGTCGCCCTGGGAAAAGGTCTCTGTCCACTCGATCTATGCCTCTTATCATCTTGTACGCTTCTCATCCTCCTCCTCTCCAAAGAGAAAAGCCCTAGCTCACTCAACCTATCCTCATAAGACACACTCTCCAATCCAGGCAGTTTCCTGGTAAATCTCCTCTGCACCCTCTCTAAAGCTTCCCACATCCTTCTTATAATGAGGCAACCAGAACTGAACACAATACTCCAAGTGTGGTCTAACCAGAGTTTTATAGAGCTGCAACATTACCTCGCGGCTCTTGAACTCAATACCTCGACTAATGAAGGCCAACAATGCACATGAAGGCAACATGCAGCACAGGAACAGACCCTTCAGCCCACATGTCTGTGCTGACCATGACTAATCCCAACTGCCTGATTCCCATCCAAGCTAGATAAGATATCTTTATTAGTCACATAAGATATCTTTATTAGTCACATGTACATCGAAACCCATTTGTCTGTGTTTGGCCCATATCCCAAAGGCATCTTTTAGACCTCATGATGCTGCAGTTTTCACCTAAAACATCGACAGTTCCTGTCCTCCCCACAGATGCTGCTCGACCCGCTGAATTCCTCCAGCACATTGGTTGTTGCTCCAGATTCCAGCATCCAGAGTCTCCAGCATGCAAGGATTTACTGTCAAGTGTGGCTACTACTTTAGTTATGAGACAGAGCAGAGATTAAAAGCCAACAGTTCAAACTTGTGAATTACCACAGTAGTGTTCCCTGGAGGCTGACATTCTCTTTTTCACTGTTCACTAATTGCCTGAATCACTTGGATTGAGGGTGCATGTACTGAGGTAAAGGACAGAGAGGATGGTGACAAACCAGGCAGAGAGGTGGAATGGAGATGTGGGATGACAGGTTAGGAAGCCAGAGCATGTATAACAGGGGCAATCTGGGGCGGTTGCTAGTACCCGGTACTCACTTGGAGCGGCTGCATATGTTAACGGGCTGTGGGTTATTGGATTATATGAGGTGACATTTGTGGTGGGATGGGTGAACACCTTCTCCTCGTGAGCAGATCCCCTAGTGTCAGGAACCGCTGGGGTCCTGGAACTGGCTGAAGTCACTTCTTTCGGCTCTGAGCCTGGAGGCGATTTCAGTGGCTCCGGTTCCTTCATCAGTTGCCTCTGCAGGCGAGCATTTGTCTTCCTCTCCAGGATCATCTGACCAAGGGGGGAGGGAGAAACCATCAAATGTACGAAGCCCTGCCCACATAGCCATTTCCCACCCCCTCCCAACCCACCCCCAGGTCACACATTGACAGCCCGGGACCCTCTGCCTAGTGCCCCAACACCCCATCCATTGTACTAAAATACCCCACAGACCACCCACCCACACACCTACTGCCCCACGGACCACCCACCGCCCCATGGACCACCCACACACCCACCGGCCCACAGATCACACACCAACCACTCCGCTGACCACCCACACACCTACCGCCCCACGGACCACCCACCGCCCCGCGGACCGCCCACACACCTACCGCCCCACAGATCACACACCCACTGCCCCACGGACCACCCACACACCCACCACCCAACAGACCACCCACACACCTACTGCCCCGCGGACCACCCACCGCCACGTGACCACCCACACACCTACCTCCCCACAGATCACACACCCACCGGCCCACAGATCACACACCCACCGCCCCACGGACCACCCACCCACTGCCCCAATACCCCCATGGACCACCCACTACCCTGCAGACCACCCACCCACCGCCCCAATACCCCCACGGACCACCCACCACCCTGAGGACCAACCACACACCCACTGCCCCAATACCACCATGGACCACCCACCACCCCGCGGACCACCCAGCCGCTGCCCCACCCTGATTCACTACCTGGTACAACTTGTTCCGATACTCAGCCACAGACAGCTGTGTGTCATCATCCACTGGCAGCACGATATCATAATCCAGCTTTGGCTCCTTGGATGGGTTGTGAAACCTGCATCAGTGCACATGGTGGTCTTGGTGATGAAACATCGACACACCACACACCACTCTCCTCAGCAGTAAAGCACAATACATTGACCTGCCATCCTAAAGGGCGAGAACACCTGCAGGGTCCTAGCTAGTAATCACCTCCAACAATATGCTTCCCATCCGAGTCCATGTGTAACATCACCAGACTTTCTCTCTTCTCTCCCTCCCATCAGGCAGAAGATACAAAAGCCTGAAAGCACGTAGCACCAGACTCAAGGACAGCTTCTACCCCACTGTTATAAGACTATTGAATGGTTCCCTAGTACGATAAGATGGACTCTTGACCTCACAATCTACCTCGGTATGGCCTTGCACCTTACTGTCTGCCTGGACAGCACTTTGTAAGTGTAACACTATGTTCTATATTCTGTTATACCTCAATGCACTGATGTGGTGAAATGATCTGTATGGATGGCACACAAAACACAGTTTTTCACTGTACCTCGGTACATGTGAATAATAAACCAATTTACCAATTTTTATTCTGATTTAAGTAACATCCTGAACAACACATAATGCTATTGCACTCAATGGGATTGAACATAAAACATGAAACAGTACAGCACAGGAACAGGAGCTTCGCCCACCATGTATGTGCCAACCATGTTGCCAACCTAACTAATCCCATCTGCCAGCACAGGATCCATATCCCTCCATCCCCTGCCTCTTCGTGTGTCTGTCTAAATGCCTCTTAAATAAGACTATTGAACAGTTCCCTAGTATCAGGAACTAACATCGGGGCAGGAATGGATATTGAATATTCCTGATTTTCAGTGTTTTAAAAGGGATGGGGGGTGGGGGGGGGAGAAGAGGAGGAGGGGTGGCGATACTGGTCAGGGACACGGTTACAGCTGCAGAAAGGGTAGATAATGTAGAAGGATCCTCTCCAGAGTCAATATGGGTGGAAGTTAGGAACAAGAAAGGGGCAGTTACCCTCCTGGGAGTATTCTATAGGCCGCCTGGTAGTAGTAGGGATACTGAGGAGCAGATTGGGAGGCAGTTTTTGGAGAGATGCGAAAATAACAGGGTTATTATAATGGGAGACTTCAACTTTCCAAATATTGATTGGCAACTACTTAGTGCCAAAGGTTTAGACAGGGCGCAGTTTGTTAAGTGTGTCCAGGACGGATTCCTGATGCAATATATTGACAGGCCGACCAGAGGGAATGCCTTATTAGATCTAGTTTTAGGTAATGAACCGGGTCAGGTGACAGATCTATCAGTGGGTGAGCATTTGGGGGACAGTGACCATTGCTCCATAACCTTTAGAATTGACATGGACAGGGATAGGAGCAAAGAGGACGGGAAGATACTTAATTGGGGAAAGGCGAATTATGGAAAGGAGAGAACTTGGGAGTGTAAATTAGGGTGACATTTTGAAGGGAAATGTACTATGGAGATGTGGTTGATGTTCAGGGATCTTTTGCAGGATGTTAGGGATAAATTTGTCCTGGTGAAGCAGAGAAGGAATGGTAGGGTGAAGGAACCGTGGGTGACAAGAGAGGTGGAGCAACCAGTTACGAAGAAGAGGGCAGCATACATAAGGTGTAAGCAGCAAGGATTGGACAAGGCTCATGAGAAATATAGAGTAGCAAGGAAGGAACTTAAGAAAGGGCTGAGGAGAACGAGAAGGGGACATGAAAAGGCTGGCGAGTAGGGTTAAGGAGAATCCCAAGGCTTTTTACTCGTATGTGAAGAGCAGAAGGATGGCTAGAGTAAAGGTAGGTCCTATTAAAGACAAAGGTGGGAGGATGTGCCTGGAAGCTGTGGAAGTGGGTGAGGTTCTCAATGAATACTTCTCTTCAGTATTCACCAAGGAGAGGGGTCTTGATGACGCTGAGGACAGTGTTGGTGAGGGTAATGTTCTAGAGTATGTAGATATTAAGAGAGAGGATATGTTGGAGCTGTTAGAAAATATTAGGACAGATAAGTCCCCGGGGCCTGACGGAATATTCCCCAGGCTGCTCCGTGAGGCAAGGGAGGAGATTGCTGAACCGTTGGTTAGGATCTTTGTCCTCGTTGTCAACAGGGATGGTACCGGAGGATTGGAGGGTGGCGAATGTTGTCCCCTTATTCAAAAAAGGTAGTAGGGATAGTCCAGGGAATTACAGACCAGTGAGCCTTATGTCTGTGGTGGGTAAGCTGTTGGAAAGGATTCTAAGAGATAGGATCTATGAGCATTTGGAGAATCAGGGACTGATTAGGGACAGCCAGCATGGCTTTGTGAAGGGAAGATCTTGCCTCACTAGCCTGATAGGGTTCTTTGAGGAGGTGACGAGGAAGATTGATAAGGGTAGTGCAGTGGATGTGGTCTACATGGATTTTAGTAAGGCGTTTGACAAGGTTCCGCATGGTAGGCTTCTTCAGAAGGTCAGAGGCCAAGGGATCCGGGGAAGCTTGGCTGTCTGGATTCAAAATTGGCTTGCCTGTAGAAAGCAGAGGGTTGTGGTGGAGGGAGTGCATTCAGATTGGAGGGCTGTGACTAGTGGTGTCCCGCAGGGATCGGTTCTGGGACCTCTGCTTTTTTGTGATATTTATTAACGACTTAGATGAGGGGGTGGAAGGGTGGGTTAGCAAGTTTGCAGATGACACAAAGATTGGTGGTGTTGTGGATAGTGTGGAGGGCTGTCGAAGCTTGCAGAGGGATATTGACAGGATGCAGAGCTGGGCTGACAAGTGGCAGAAGGAGTTCAATCCGGAGAAGTGTGAGGTGGTACACTTTGGAAGGACAAACTCCAAGGTGGAGTACAAGGTTAATGGCAGGATTCTGGGCAGTGTAGAGGAACAGAGGGATCTGGGGGTTCATATCCACAGATCACTGAAAGTCGCCTCACAGGTAGATAGGGTAGTTAAGAAAGCTTATGGGATGTTAGCTTTCATAAGTCGGGGTATCGAGTTTAAGAGCCACAAAGTGATGATGCAGCTTTACAAAACTCTGGTCAGAGTACTGTGTTCAGTTCTGTTCGCCTCATTATAGGAAGGATGTGGAGGCGTTAGAAAGGGTGCAAAGGATGCTGCCTGGATTGGAGAGTTAGGATTATGAGGAGAGACTAAAGGAGCTAGGGCTGTTCTCATTGGAGAGAAGGAGGATGAGGGGAGACATGATAGAGGTGTACAAGATATTGAGAGGAATAGATAGAGTGGACAGCCAGAGCCTCTTTCCCAGGGCGCCAATGCTCAAAACAAGAGGACATGGCTTTAAGGTATTGGGTGGGAAGTTCAAGGGAGATGTCAGAGGGAGGTTTTTCACTGAGAGAGTGGTTGGTGCATGGAATGCACTGCCTGGGGTGGTGGTGGAGGCTGATACATTGGACAAGTTCAAGAGATTGTTAGATAAGCATATGGAGGAATTTAAGATAGAGGAATATGTGGGAGGAAGGGGTTAGATAGTCTTAGGTGTGGTTTGAAGGGCAGCACAACATGGTGGGCCGAAGGGCCTGTATTGTGCCGTATTGTTCGATGGTACCTTGATGTACTTACATTTGGAATTATCTATATGATAAGTGGACTCTTGACCTCACAATCTACCTCGTTATGACTTTGCGCCTTACTGTCTATCTGCACTGCACTTTCTCTGTAACTGTGACACTTCATTCTGCTTTATGTTATTGATTTACCTTGTTCTACCTCAATGCACTGTGTAATGAATTGATCTGTATGAATAGTATGCAAGGCAAGCTTTTCACTATAGCTCAGTACATGTGACAATAAGCAAGCTATCCCAATTCCAATCATATCTGCTTCCACTACCATCCCTGGCAGCCCGTTCCGCCACCCACCACTCTCTGTAAACAAAAAACTGCCCGCACATCTTCTATAAACTTGCCCCCTCTCACCTTAAAGCTATGCCCTCTAGTATTTGACATTTCTACCCTGAGAAAAAGACTCTTATCTACCCTAACCACTACACTATCGTGCCTGTCCAGTATCTTTTATAATACTTTAACCTCTCCTTATAGTTAATATTCTCTAATCCAGGCAACATTATGCTGAACCTCTGCTGCACCATCTCCATGTACACCTGATGGACAGAGGACCCTGGGGTGCAAGTTCATAACTCTTTGAAAATGCCAACACAGGAAGATAGGGTAGTGAAGGTGGTGTTTATAGCTTGCTCACCTTCACAGGCAGGGGTACTGAGTATAAGAGTTGGGACATCATGTTTCAGCTGTACAAGACATTGGTTACATAGAACATAGAAAAACTACAACACAATTTAGGCCTGTCGGCCCACAAAGCTGTGCCGAACATGTCCCTACCCTAGAAATTACTAGGCTTACCCATAGCCCTCTATTTTACTCAGCTCCATGTACCTATCCAACAGTCTCTTGAAAGGCACTATCGTATCCGCCTCCACCACCGTTGCCGGCAGCCCATTCCACGCACTCACCACTCTCTGGGTAAAAAAACTTACTCCTGACATCTCCTCTATACCTACTCCCCAGCACCTTAAACCTATGTCCTCCTGTGGCCACCATTTCAGCCCTGGGGAAAAGCCTCTATCTACCCTATCAGTACCTCTCATCATCTTATACACCTCTATCAGGTCCCCCCTCATCCTCCGTCTCTCCAAGGAGAAAAGGCCGAGTTCCCTCAGCCTGCTTTCATAAGGCATGCTCCGCATTCCAGGCAGCATCCTTGTAAATCTCCTCTGCACCCTCTCTATGGCTTTGACACACTTGAAATATTATGTGTATTCCTGGCCACCACACTAGAGAAAGGATGTGGTAGCATTAGAGAGTGCAGAAGAGATTCATCAGGATGTTGTGTGGAATGGAGGGCTGTGGTTATGAGTAGAGACTGGATAAACTGGGATTGTTCACTGGAATACAGGAGGCCAAAGGGTGGCCCTGATTAAGATTAATGAAATTATGATGGGAATAGACAGGGTAGACAGTCACAGTGTTTTTTCCAGGGAGGGAAGTCTAAAACCAGAGGATACAGGTTTAAGTACAGGTGAAGCGTCTCAACCTGGAATGTACACTGTCCATATCCCTCCACGGGTGCTGCCGGACCTACTGAGTTCCCCCACCAGTTTGTTTCTTGCTCCAGATTCCATCATCTGCAGTATTCTGCATCTCCACACCCTGTATCTGCCTGGTGTCCAGCAACAGGTGTGTTTACCTGTTGATGTCTGTGTGCCTGAACCCCCCTGTATTTACCTGTTGATGTCTGTGTGTTTGAACCCCACTGTATTTACCTGTTGATGTCTGTGTGTTTGAACCCCACTGTATTTACCTGATGTCTGTGTGCCTGAACCCCCCTGTATTTACCTGTTGATGTCTGTGTGTTTGAACCCCCTGCATTTACCTGATGTCTGTGTGCCTGAACCCCCCTGTATTTACCTGTTGATATGTGTCTGAACCCCCCTGTATTTACCTGTTGATGTCTGTGTTTGAACCCCCTGCATTTACCTAATGTCTGTGTGTTTGACCCCCCCTGCATTTACCTAATGTCTGTGTGTCTGAACCTCCCTGAATTTACCTGTTGATGTCTGTGTGTCTGAACCCCCCTGTATTTACCTGTTGATATGTGTCTGAACCCCCCTGTATTTACCTGTTGATGTCTGTGTTTGAACCCCCTGCATTTACCTAATGTCTGTGTGTTTGACCCCCCCTGCATTTACCTAATGTCTGTGTGTCTGAACCTCCCTGAATTTACCTGTTGATGTCTGTGTGTCTGAACCCCCCTGTATTTATCTAATGTCTGTGCGTTTGAACCCCCCCTGCATTTACCTAATGTCTGCGTGTTTGAATCCTGCTCTATTGGTATCTGGAGTGCAACCACCTTTGTTTTTACCTGCTGAGGTAGGGGTGTCCAAGGGCCTGCTCAGCAGTGAGCCGATGATCTGGATTGAAGACCAGTAACTTGTTCAGGAGGTCCAGAGCATCTGAGGGTGTGGTGCTTGGTAGGAGTTGATCGATCGAGGTTCTGGGCCTGTAAATGAGAGGTCTTGTCACTGCACTGAGTGAGCTTTGTGGATGAGAGGCTCTCAGCGTGGAGGGAAGTGTCAACTCACCTGGTCAAAATCTTCTGAACAACTGATGCTCCATAATCCGAGTTAATGGACTGCACGTCTGTGAAGAGAGTGGAGAACAAGTTCACCATTGAGCCCCTCCTGTGACACCTGTGTGGCACCGATACAGGCAAACATCCCATCATACTACCAGACCACTAGACCACACCAGAGTCAGCCACACCACCTCTCACACATCAAACCACTGGTACCCACATGTGTGACAGCAGCTGCCTCCCAGTCCGATGAGTCAACACAATTTACCTTGAGTGGTTGTTGGGGTCATTGGGGATGGGACAGATTCATAACAGGAGATAGGAGTCAAGCAATAACCTACATGGAACAGTGCAGCACAGGAACAGGCCCTTCGGCCCACCATATTGTGCAGAACTAATTAAGCTAATGATGCCCAAGTAAACCAATCCCTTCTGTCTGCACAAGGTCCATATCCCTTCATTTCTGCACATTCATGTGCCTATCTAAGAACCTGTTAAACGCCCCAGACAGCACATTCCAGGCACTCTCTGTGTAAAAAACCTGCCCCGTACATCTCCTTTGAACTTTCCCCCTCTCACCTTAAATGCGTGCCCTCTTGTATTAGACTTTTCAACCCTGGGAGAAATATACCAGCTGTCTACTCTATCTATGCCTCTCATAATCTTATAAACTTCTATCAGGTCTCCCCTCAGTCTCCACTGCTCCAGAGAAAACAACCCTAGTTTGTCCAACCTCTCCTCATAGCACATGCCTTCTAAATCCAAGCAGCATCCTGATAAACCTCTTCTACACCCTCTCCAAAGCCTCAACATCCTTCCTATAATGGGGCGACCAGAATTAAATGGAATACTCAAGATGCAGCCATAAAAGAGTTTTATAAAGCTGCAATATAACTTCACAACTCTTGAACTCAGTGCTTTGACTGATAAAGGCAAGCATGTCATACACCTTCTTCACCACCCTATCAACCTGTGTATTGTTGATTTTCTTTATTATTGTCACATGTACCGAGATATAGTGAAAAACTTGAGCTTCTGAAGCCATCCATACAGATCATTTCAAAACACAAGTACTTTGAGATAGTACAAGAGAAAAGCAATAACAGAATGGGGAGCTGTGGACTTGGACCCCAAGAGCCCTCTGTACATCAGTGCTGTTAAGGGTCCTTCCATTAACTGTGTATTTTCCCTTTATATTTGACCTCTCAAAGTGCAACACATCACACTCTGGGAGTGCACCTAAGAGAGAAGTTAGGAAGGCAAAAAGAGGATATGAGAGGGATCTGGCAGGCAAGGTGAGGCAAAATCCCAAGAGATTCTATGGAGACATTAAGAGTTAAAGAGTGGCTAGGGAGAGAATAGGTCCCCTTAAAGATTCAGCATGGCCACCTATGTGTGGAAACAAAGGAAATGGGAGAGATCGGTGGTGGGTAAACTGCTGGAGGGGATTCTGAGGGACAGGATCTACCAACATTTAGAGAGACAGGGTCTGATTCAGGACAGTCAGTGCGGCATTGTGTGTGGGAAGTCGTGTCTGACAAATCTCTTGGAGTTCTGTGAGGCGGTAACCAAGATAAGGGCAGGGCAGTGGACATTGTCTATATGGACTTCAGCAAGGCCTTTGACAAGGTCCCTCATGACAGGCTAGTCAGGAAGGTTAGATCACATGGGACCCAGGGGGAGACAACGGATTGGATTCATAATTGGCTCAGTGGTAGGAAGCAGAGGGTGATGGTCGAGGGATGTTTCTCAGACTAGAGGCCTGTGTCTAGTGGTGTGCCACAGGGGTCGGTGCTGGGACCTTTGTTGTTTGTAATTTGTATAAATGATTTGGATGTGAATGTACAAGGTGTGGTTAGTAAGTCTGCGGATGATACTAAAATAGGTGGTGGTGTAGATAGTGTAAAAGGTTATGAAAAATTACAGAGGGATGTTGGTCAGCTGAGTATGTGGGCTGAGGATTGGCAAATGGCTTTCAATACAGATAAATATGAGGTATTACATTTTAGGTCAAACCAGGGTAGGACTTGTACAGTGAATGGTAGGGCCCTGGGGAGTGTTATGGAACAGAGGGGCCTAGTACTGCACGTGCATAGTTCACTGAAAGTGGTGTCACAGGTAGATAGGGTAATGAAGAAGGCATTTGGAATGCTGGCTTTCATCAGTCAGGGCAGTGAGTATAGGAGTTGGGAGGTTATGTTGCAGTTATACAGGAGATTGTGTACAGTTTTGGTCACCCTATTATCAGAAAGATGTTACTCAACTTGAAAGAGAGCAGAAAAGATTCACCAGGATGTTGCCGGGACTTGGGGGCCTGAGTTACAAGGAGATGTTCTGTCGATTAGGACCTTATTCCCTGTAATGCAGGAGAATGAGGGGTGACCTGATAAAGGTATATAAGGGTGAGAGCACAGTCTTTTTCCCAGTGAGGGGGTGTTAAAAACAAGAGGACATAGGTTTAAGATCAGATGCGAGAGACTTAAAAGGGACATCAGGGGCAGCTTCTTCACACAAAGGGTGGAGCGTATTTGGAATGAGCTGCCAGAAATAGAGGTATCATACACGGATAGGAGAGGTTTAGAGGGCTATGGACCAAACACGGGGAGACGGGACTAGTTCGCTGGGCAACACCGTTGGCATAGACGAGTTGGGCCAAAGGGCCTGTTTCCATGCCATATGACACAATGACTCCAGCCTCCTACAAAGTCTGAGGATGCACTCGATCAGGCCCTGGGGATTTTTCTACCTTAACGCGCCGTAAGGCTGCAAATATCTCCTCCCTGGTAATATGAATGTCCTCCAGAACATCTCCATTTATTTCCCTACGCCGGAGCATGGGGACTCGTTGCAAGCTGCTCTCCACAGATCTAATCATTACCCTTACTATAATCATTCTACACTTTTAAACTTAAATTCTATGTACCTGTACTACCTCAATGCACTCTGTACTAACTCAATGTAACTGCACTGTGTAATGAATTGATCTGTATGAACAGTATGTAAGACAAGCTTTTCACTGTACCTCAGTACAACTGACAATAGTAAACCAATACCAATACCTTATCTCTTGAACAACCATGATTTTCTCCTCAGTAAATATTCATTAAAAATCCCACCCATCTCCTGTGGCTCAAGACATAGGCGGCCCTGCTGATCTCTAAGGAGACCTACTGTCTCCCTAGCCACCCTTTTATTCTAAATATAGCTATAGAACCTCTTGGGATTTTCCATAACTTTACCTGTCAGATCCATCTCATACTCTCACTTTGCCCTCCTGATTTCCCTCAAGTGTATTCTTAATCTTTTTATTGTCATCAAGGGATTCACTCATCCCTGACCTCCTAAACCCAGTGTATATGTCCTTCTTTTTCTTGACCAGAGCTTCAGTATCCCTCATTAGCCAGGGTTCCCTAAAATTGTCAGGTTTACCCTTCACCCTAACAGGAACGTGCTGCCCCTGGACTCTTAACATCACACTCTTAAAAGCCTCCCACTTGCTATCCGTTCCTTTCCTTTCAAACAGGCTCAGCCAATTGACCTCTGCTGGATCCTGCCTAATTCCCCCAAAATTAGCCCTGCTCCAGTTTAAGACCCGAACCTGTGGACCTGTCCTATCCTTTTCCATCACCATCTTAAAACTTGGTCACTTAAGAATTATGGTCACTAGAGCCAAAGTGCTCCCTGACTGCCACTTCAGTTACTTGCCTGGCCTTGTTCCCTAAGAGGAGGTCCAGTATTGCACCCTCTGAGTAGGGCCCTATATGTATTGACTCAGGAAAATTTCCTGGATGCATTTCACAAATTCCACCCCGTCCAGCTCCTTAACACTCTGGGTGGCCCAGTCAATACCGGGGAAATTAAAATCTCCCACTGATACAACCCTATTATTCTTACAGCTATGAACAATTTCTCTACACACCTGCTCCTCAAGTTTCCGTTGACTATTGGGGGGTCTATAATACAGCCCCACTACAGTGACCCTTCCCTGCTTGTTTTTAAGTTCTACCCATATGGCCTCACTAGACGATCCCCCAATTATGTCGTCTCTAAGCATGGCTGTTACATCCTTCCTTATCAAAAAGGCAACACCCCCTCCTCACTTACCTGTACCTCTGTCACACCTGTGGTATCTGTATCCTGGAACATTGAGCTGCCAGTCCTGCCCTTCTCTCAGCCACGTTTCTGTTATGGCAGTAACATCCCAATCCCCAGAGGCGATCCATGCTCCGAGTTTGTCTGCCTGACCCATGCCTCCTTCTTTTTCCTGACAGGAGCATCAATATCCCTCATCATCCAAGGTTCCCTACTCCTGCCAACCTTTCCCTTCATTCTAACAGGAACATGCAGACCTTGAACTCTCGAAATCTCACTCTTAAAAGCCTCCCCTTTGCCCGCAAACAACCTACTCCAATCAACTTTTGCAAGTTCCTGTCTAATACCGTCAAAATCTGCCTTGTCCCAATTTAGAACTTGAACCTGTGGACCAGATCTGTCCCTTTCCATAACTAATTTGATACTAGTAGAACTATGGTCACTGGTCCCAAAGTGCTCGCCCACTGACACCTCAGTCACTTGTCCTGCCCTACTTCCCAATAGTAGGTCAAGCTTTGCCCTCTCCCCAGTAGGGCCTTCTATATATCGCCCGAGGAAATTTTCCTGAACAAATTCCACCCCATCTAAGCTCTTAGCAATATGGCAGTCCCAGGCTACGTTAGGAAAGCTAAAATCCTTTACTATGACAACCCTATTATTCTTGCAACCTTCTGCAATCTCCCTGCACATTTGTTCCTCTAATTCCTGTTGACTGTTTGGGGGCCTATGGTGCACTCCCAATAATGTGACCATCTCCTTCTTATAGAACCATAGAACCATACAGCACAAAACAGGCCCTTTGGCCCACCATGTTGTGCCGTCCATCAAACCACCCTCACATTATCTAACCCTTTCTTCTCGCATATCCCTCTATCTCACATTCCTGCATATGCCTATCCAACAAACTCTTGAACCTGTCCAATGTATCTGCCTCCACCACCACCCCAGGCAGTGCATTCCATGCACCAACCACTCTCTGGGTGAAAAACCTCCCCCTGACATCTCCCCTGAACCTCCCACCCATAACCTTAAAGCCATGCCCTCTCATCTTGAGCATTGGTGCCCTGGGAAGGAGGCGCTGGCTGCCTACTCTATCTACTCTTCTCAATATTTTATATACCTCTATCATGTCTCCTCTCATCTTCCTCCTTTCCAGTGAATAAAGCCCTAGCACCTTAAGCCTTTGCTCATATTGCATACGCTCTAATCCAGGCAGCATCCTGGTAAATCTCCTCTGCACCCTCTCCAATGCCTCCACATCCTTCCTATAATGCGGCGACCAAAACTGAACACAGTACTCCAAGTGTGGCCTAACTAGAGTTTTGTAAAGCTGCATCATCACTTCGCGGCTCTTAAACTCAATCCCACGATTTATGAAAGCTAACATCCCATAGGCCTTCTTAACTGCTCTATCCACCTGTGAGGCAACTTTCAGTGAACTGTGAATATGATCCCCAGATCCCTCTGCTCCTCCACACTGCCAAATACCTTGCCATTTACCCTGTACTCTGCCCTGAAGTTTGTCCTTCCAAAGTGTACCAGCTCACACTTCTCCTGATTGAACTCCATCTGCCACTTGTCAGCCCAGCTCTGCATCCTGACAATATCCCTCTGTAAGTTCTGACATCCCTCCACACTATCCACAACACCACCGATCTTAGTGCCGTCCACAAACTTACTAACCCAGCCTTCCACCCCCTCATCTAAGTCATCTATAAATATCACAAATAAGTAGAGGTCCCAGAACCGATCCCTGCGGGACACCACTAGTCACTGCCCTCCAATCCAAGGGCACTCCTTCCACCACAACCCTCTGCTTTCTACAGGCAAGCCAATTCCTAATCCACACAGCCAAGCTTCCCTGGATCCCTTGGCCTCTGATCTTCTGAAGAAGACTACCATGAGGAACCTTGTCAAACGCCTTACTAAAATCCATATAGACCACATCCACTGCACTACCCTCATCAATCTTCCTGGTCACCTCCTCAAAGAACTCTATCAGGCTTGTGAGGCAAGATCTTCCCTTCACAAATCCATGCTGGCTGTCCCTAATCAGTCCATGATTCTCCAGGTGTTCATAGATCCTATCCCTTAGAATCCTTTCTAACAGCTTACCCACCACAGACGTAAGGCTCACCGGTCTGTAATTCCGTGGACTATCCCTACTACCTTTTTTGAACAAGGGGACAACATTCGCCACCCTCCAATCCTCCAGTACCATCCCCGTGGACAACGAGGACTCAAGGATCCTTACCAGCGGTTCAGCAATCTCCTCCCTCGCCTCTCGAAGCAGCCTGGGGAAAATCCCGTCAGGCCCCGTAGATTTATCTGTCTTGATATTATTTAACAACTTCAACACATCCTCTCTCTTGATATCTACAACCTCGAAAACATTACCCTTACCAGCACTCCCTTCCACGTCATCAAGACCCCTCTCCTTGGTGAATACCGAAGAGAAGTGCTCATTGAGAACTTCTCCCACTTCCGCCGCCTCCAGGCACATTCTCCCACCTTTGTCTTTAATCGGACCTACCTTTACCCTAGCCATCCTCCTACCCTTCACGTACGTGAAAAAGGCCTTGGGATTTTCCTTAACCCTACTAGCCAACACCTTTTCATGTCCCCTTCTAGCTCTCCTCAGCCCTTTCTTAAGTTCCTTCCTCGCTACTCTATATTCCTCACGGGCCCTGTCTGAACCTTGCTGCTTATACCTTATGTATGCTACCTTCTTCTCCCTAACTAGTCGTTCCACCTCTCTCGTCACCCACAGTTCCTTCACCCTGCCATTCCTTCTCTGCCTCACCGGGACATATTTATCCCTAACATCCTGCATAAGATCCCCGAACATCGACCACATCTCCATGGTACATTTCCCTTCAAAAAGGACATCCCACTTTACACTCCCAAGTTCTCTCCTTATAGCCTCATAGTTCGCCCTTCCCCAATTAAATATCTTCTTTTCAGCTTCTATATCTTCTTCTATATCTTCTATATCTTCTCAGCTCTGCCCATAAAGCCTCATTGGACAATCCCAGAGTTCAGACAGAATTAGGTTTATTATCACTGACATATATGTTGTGAAATTTGTTGTTTTGCAAACTTACCTGTCAGGCCTCTTGCATTGAGATGAATGCAATTTAATCCAAGTCTTTCTTCGCTCCCTGCTATGCTGCTGCTTGACTTGTCCACTGACCTTACGATCATTGAATTCTGTCTCAACTCTCAGCCTCCAATCTGATTTGGATCCCACTCTCTGAGTTTAAACCCTGCGTAGTAGCATTAGCATATCTGCTCGCCAGGATATTGGTCCCCCTCTTCTTCAGGTGCAACCTGTCCCTCTTGTACAGGTCACCTCTGTCCCACCATTCAAGGATAAAGGAGGGAAATTATGCCTGGAGTCAGAGGATCCAGGTGAGGTACTAAATGAGAACTTTGCATTGGTATTCACCAAGAAGGACATGGAGGTGCTGGGCATACTAATATGCTGGGGCATTTTGAGATCAAGGTCATGGTGGTATTATCCATAAGGATGCATGGAGTTGGGGTAAGGTATTAGCATAGATAGAGGATTGGTTAACCAATAGAAAGCAGAGAGTTGGGATAAATGGGCGTTTCTCTGGTTGGCAATCAGTGGTGAGTGGGGTCCCGCGACTGTTCACGATATACATTAACAATTTGGAAGTGTAGCATATCTAAGTTTGCTGATAACACTAAATTGAGTGGAAAAGCAAATTGTACAGAGGATGCGGGGAGTCTGCAGAGAGATATAGATAGATTAAGTGAGTGGGCGAGGGTCTGGCAGATGGAGTACAATGTTAGTAAATGCGAGGTCATCCACTTTGGAAGGAAAAATATAAGATCAGATTATTATTTAAATGGTGAAAGATTGCAGTGTGTTGTTGTGCAGAGGGACTTGGAAGCGCTTGTGCATGAATCACAAAAGGTTGGTTTGCAGGTGCAACAGGTTATCAAGAAGGCAAATGGAATGTTGGCCTTCATTGCTGGAGGGATTGAATTTAAGAGCAGGGAGGTTATGCTGCAACTGTACAGGGTGCTGGTGAGGCTGCACCTGGAGTACTGCGTGCAGTTCTGGTCTCCTTACTTGAGGAAAGATATACTGGCTTAGTAGGCGGTGCAGAGGAATTTCACCAGGTTGATTCCGGAGATGAGGGGGTTAGCCTATGAGGAGAGATTGAGTCATCTGGGACTATACTTGCTGGAATTCAGAAAAATGAGAGGGGATCTTATAGAAACATAAAATTATGGAAGGGCTAGATAAGATAGAGGCAAGAAGGTTATTTCCACTGGTAGGTGAGACTAGAACTAGGGGACATAGCCTTAAGGTTCGGGGGAATAGATTTAGGACGGAGATGAGGAGAAACTGCTTTGTGAATCTGTGGAATTCTCTGCCCAGGGAAGCAGTGGAGACTACCTCATTAAGTATATTTAAGACACAGTTAGATAGATTTTTACATAGTAGGGGAACTAAGGGTTACGGGGAAAAGGCAGGTAGGTGGATCTGAGTCCATGGCCAGATCAGCCACGATCTTATTGAATGGTGGAGCAGGCTCAACAGGCCAGATGGCCTCCTCCTGCTCCTATTTCTTATGTTCTTATGTATTGGGTCTCTTGAAGAACATTAAGGTGAATAAGTCCCCAGAGCCTGATGGAATATACCCGAGGTTATTGAGAGAGGCAAGAGATGAGATTGTAGGAGTCTTGACCAAGATTTTTGTGTCCTCTCTAGCCATAGACAAGGTCCCAGAGTGCTGGAGATTAGCCAATATTGTTCCTTCAAGAAGGGAAATGGGAATAATTCAGGGAATTATAGGCCAGTGAGCTTCACATCACTGGTAGGGAAGCTATTGGAGAAGATTTACTCGCATTTGGAAGAAGCAGGGCCAATCAGGGACAGTCAGCATGGCTTTGCATGGGGCAGTTCATGCCTTACAAACTTGATTGAGTTTTTTGAGGAAGCAATGAAGGTGATTGATAGGGAAAGGCCAATTTTGGAGGCATTAGGCGGGAACTTGCAGAGGTTGATTGGGTGAGACTATTTGCAGGTATAGGGACATCTGACAAGTGGGAGGCTTTTAAAAGTGCCATATCAAGAGTTCAGGGGCAGCACGTTCCTGTTAGGATGAAAGGCAAGGCTGACAAGTTTAGGGAACCTTGGCTGATGAGATATTGAGGCTCTGGTCAGGAAAAAGGAGACATACATCAGGAATCCCTCAACGAGTATAAGAAGTGTAAGAGTACACGAGGGAAATCAGGAGGGCAAAAAGAGAGGGCAAGAGATGGATCTTGGAGGCAAGGTTTAGGAAAATCCCAAAGAATTCTACAGGTATATCAAAAGTAAGAAGGTGGCTAGGGAGAGAATAGGTCTCCTTAAAGATCACCAATCAACCTCTGCAAGTTCCCGCTTAATGCCTCCAAAATTGGCCTTTCCCTATCAATCACCTTCATTGCTTCCTCAAAAAACTCAATCAAGTTTGTAAGGCATGAACTGCCCCATGCAAAGCCATGCTGACTGTCCCTGATTGGCCCCGCTTCTTCCAAATGCGAGTAAATCCTCTCCAATAGCTTCCCTACCAGTGATGTGAAGCTCACTGGCCTATAATTCCCTAAATTATATCACTGTGTCCAAGTCCACAGATCCCTGAAATTGGCATCACAAGTCGAAAGGGTGGTAATTTGGCATCATGTTCAGCACAGACAGTGTGGCCTGAAGGGGCTGTGGCTGCGCTGTGCTGTGCTATGTACTTCTGAAGTAAAACTCCTTCCACTCCCCCGAAACAAATGCAGTCTTGCTTTCAATAGCCTTAATATGGGAAAAAGACTCTGACCATCTACCCTATCTGGGCCCCTCATAATCTTAAATACTTCTGTCAGCAAAGACTTGGAAACAAAGAAACCACACTGGCAGCTCATTCCAGGCACCTACCACACAGGCAAAAAAAAACTTGCCTCCTAAATTTCCTTTAAACATCTCCCCTCTCACCTTAAAGCTATGCCCTCTAGTATTCGACATTTCCATCCTGGGGAGAAAGACGATCTACCCTATCTGTGCCTCTCATATTTTATAAACTGTTATCAGGTCTCGCCTCAAGCCTCCGATGCTCCACAGAAAACAATTCAAGTTTGTCCAACCACTCTTATAGCTCATACCCTCTAATCCAGACAGCAGCCTGGTGAACTTCTTCTGCACCCTCTCTAAAGCCTCCACACCCTTCCTGTAATGAGGCGACCAGAACTGCACACAATACTCTAAGTGCAGCCTAACCAAAGTTTTATACAACTGCAACGTGACTTCCTGACTCTTACACTCAGTGCCCCGACCAGTGAAGGAAAGCATGGCATATGCCTTCTTTACCACCCTATCTACTTGTGCTGCCGTTTTCAGGAAGCTGTGGACTTGTACCCCAAGATTCCTCTGTACATCAATGTTAAGGATCCTGCCATTAACTGCATACTTTTCCCTTACATTTGACCTCTCAGAGTACAACTGCTCACACTAAATTCCTCCTGCCATTTCTCTGCCCATAACTGTAACTGATCTATATCCTGCTGCATCCTTTGACAACCTTCATCACTGTCTGCAACTCCACCAATTTTTGTCGTCTGCAAATTTACTAACGCACCCATCTACATTTTTGTTCATAGAGGTACCAGCACTGATCCCAACGGAACACCACTTGTCACAGACCTCCAGCCAGACTAACAAGAGTATCTGAGTGCAGCGACATCATAGGAGGAATGTACCTTCATTTGAGGGGGCTGGAATTACACTCATGATTCTTTCAATTTGATTTATTGAGGAAGTTCCTGGAAACAGCGGTTTCCCGAGCAGCATTTCTCCTAAAATACACCCAACACTCCACATGTCCACGCCTTTGGTGTATCTGTATAAAGAGATACATTTAACTTAGTTTTGATTCCCCTGAATTCTTTCCATCAAAGTAAACCTAAGCAACCAGAGTATAAATGTCC
Organism: Pristis pectinata; assembly: GCF_009764475.1. Taxonomy (NCBI): domain Eukaryota; kingdom Metazoa; phylum Chordata; class Chondrichthyes; order Rhinopristiformes; family Pristidae; genus Pristis; species Pristis pectinata. Next base: position 410,180 of record NC_067409.1, on the reverse strand, counting down.
ACAGCACCTGACCCTGTGCCAGGATCCCACTTCCTGCCAACACCACATGCCCTCCATCTATCCTGATTCCCTTGCCCTTTTCACCTATAATACTTCCCTCAGGCACGCAAGTCCCAATGCAGAGTCTTGACCTGAACCTTCAACCATCCCTCTTCCTCCACAGATGTTCCTTCAACAGTTTGTTTTTTGCTCCAGATTCCCGTATCTGCAGTCTTGTGATGCCAGTTTGTAACCGGGTCTCACTATGCTATTCCAACACTACCTTCAAGCTAATGAATTTACTTTACCTGTGGCAGTGTGGAGAGAAACCAATTAGCCCATTGCTCTTCTGCCCTGACCTTAAACCCATGTTAACAGATCACACTCCCTGTTATTGTTTCCACTGTATTTTCATCAGCTATTCTGTTCTGCTTCCAACATTTGTTTCTGAACCTAATCTCTCTCTCTCTCACTGAGTACACAGCATGGACTTTGCTATCATCCTCCATAACCTTCGTATATTTTGATAATCTTCCCAAGGCCTCCACCCTTGTTATAGGATTAAAGTCCCTTCTAATCCAGATAGCCAGCATCTCACTAGGGTGTGTTGGAGGAGAAAGATCCTTAATCAATGTGTACCCACTTCCATGTCTCTGAGCTGTGGCCAGCACGACACTGGAAGCACTGGGTTCCTCCCAGTGCTGAGCTTGTGATCACTAACCAGCTCAGGCCAAGGTGCAATCAACCCATCCATATGACACTTGTTTCATTTTAAAATAAGTTTATAAAACCAATCAACAAATAATTATAATAATTGGAGTCTTTATCCCAGGGTGGAAATGTCAGGTACTAGTAGGCATAGCTTTATGGTGAGGGGGGCAAGTTCAAAGTAGATTTATGAGGCCAGCTGCTATTTTGTTTTATAAACACAGAGAGTGGTAGGTGCGAGGAACATGCTGCCGTGGGTGTTGGGGCTGATACGATAGTGATGCTTAAGGGGCATTTAGACAGACACATGAACTGCAGGGGATGGAGGTTTATTGACCATGGACAGGCAGATGGGATTGGGCCGAAGGGCCTGTTCCCGTGCTGTACTGTTCTACGTTCTATTATATTGAAACTTTATCCTCCTTGTCCGCAATGTACTCCAGCCCCTGCGGTGCCCATCAGTGCTGGAATGCTTGCAGCTGACACCACATGCTCCCTCTCCAGGGACACCCAGGAACAAATGTAACCCAGATGAGGGGCAGGCAGTTGGCTTGGATGGAGCCCCCAAAGGCCGGCTGCCTGGACCTGTGAATGGCCACATTGGGCAGGCTCAGGAGCAGCCTGATGAGTAAGTCCATGGACCACCTCTTCCACCCCCTGCCCTCTCACTGGGTGCCCAAAGATCAGGAACATGGGGCAGAAATGCAGCCAGAATTCCAACAGCAACCCCTCCAGATACTCCAACAGGAACAGCAACTTGGTATCTGCATGATGTTTATTCCTTGGCCAAAATCATTACAGCACATCATGTGGTCATTTTTACTGGTGCTTCAGAGAGCATGGCTACCATGGCTTCAACAGAACAGCAATTACTCATGGCACTGTGCAGTTGAAAGGCAGTCACAGGGCCATGTGGTTGAAAGCAGATGGACTACAGCAACATTACTCACCTTACTAGAGAACATAAGATAGAAATTGGGAGGGCAAAAAAAGGGCCATGAAATATACTTGGCAAATAAGATTAAGGAGAGTCCCAAGACATTCTATACGTAGGTCAGGAGCAAGAAGGCAGCCAGGGAAAGAATGGGTCCTTTGGGACCAAAGGGGTGCTTCATGTGTGGAGCCAGGGGATGTGGGCAAGGTCAGAAATGAAAACTTCCCTCTGTATTCACCAGGGAAAAGAACACAGAAGATAGTGAGTACAGGGAGGGATCACCTGGAGCGGGTCAGTATTAAGAAGGTGTTAGATGTCATGGGATTCATCAAGGTTGATAAATCCACAGGGCCAGACGAGATCTATCCCAGGATGCTGTGGGGAAACAAGGCAGGAGATAGCTAGGCCCTGATGGAGACTTTTGGTGCCAGAAGACTAGGCAATAGCTCATGTTGTTCATAGAATCATAGAACAGTACAGCACAATACAAGCCCTTCAGCCCACAATGTTGTGCCGACCTTTAAACCTCACCTAAGACTATCTAGCCCCACCCCCCACATATCCCTCTATTTTAAATTCCTCCATATGTTTATCTAGCAATCTCTTGAATTTGACCAATGTACCTGCCTCCACCACCATCCCAGGCAGCGCATTCCATGCACCAACCACTCTCTGGGTAACAAACCCCCCTCTGATATCTCCCTTGAACTTCCCACCCATTATTTTAAAGCCATGCCCTCTTGTATTGAGCATTGGTGCCCTGGGAAAGAGGCGCTGGCTGTCTACTCTTTCTATTCCTTCATTTAAGTCAGCAGGGATGAACCAGGTAACTACAGGCCAGTGAGCTTTATATCAGTAGTAGAAAAATTATTGGAGAAATCCCAAAAAATAAGATTTAATACCATAGGGCATGGTTTTAGAACCATAGAACACTACAGCACAGAAAACAGGCCATTTGGCCCTTCTAGTCTGTGCCAAAACTTTATTCTGCTAGTCCCATTGACCTGCACCTAGTCCATAACCCTACAGACCTCTCCCATCCATGTATCTATCCAATTTATTCTTAAAACTTAAGCGTGAGCCCGCATTTACCACGTCAGATGGCAGCTCTCTGAGTGAAGAAGTTCCCCCTAATGTTCCCCCTAAACCTTTCCCCTTTCACCCTAAAGCCATGTCCTCTCGTACTTATCTCTCCTAATCTAAGTGGAAAGAGCCTACTTGCATTTACTCTGTCTATACCCCTCATAATTTTGTAAACATCTATCAAATCTCCCCTCATTCTTCTGCGCTCCAAGGAATAAAGTCCTAACCTGTTCAGTCTTTCCCTGTAACTCAACTCCTGAAGACCCGGCAACATTCTAGTAAATCTCTTCTGCACTCTTTCAATCTTACTGATATCCTTCCTATAGTTAGGTGACCAGAACTGCACACAATACTCCAAATTTGGCCTCACCAATGTCTCATACAACCTCACCATAACATCACAACTCCTGTACTCAATACTTTGATTTATGAATGCCAGGATGCCAAAAGCCTTCTTTACAACCCTGTCTACCTGTGACGCCACTTTCAAGGAACTGTGGTTTTAAGGTAAAGAGGCGGTAAGTTCAAAGGAGATGTGTGGGGCAAATTTTTTTTAAGAAGACACAGAGAGTGGTGGGTGCCTGGAATGCACTGCCTGGGGTGGTGGTGGAGGCAGATAAGATAGAGCCGTTTAAGAGGCTCTCAGAGAGGCACATCGGTGTGCAGAGAATGGAGGGATATGGACATTGTGCAGGCAGAAGGGATTAGTTTAGTTAAGCATTTAATAACTAGTTTAATTAGTTTGGCACAACGTAGTGGGCCGAAGGGCCCGTTCCTGTGCTGTACTGTTCAATATTCTACGTTTATGTACATCTGGAAAGGCAGGCGCAGATTAGGGATAATTAACATGGCTTTGTGCAGGAGAAATCCACTCACTAATTTGATTCAGTGTTTTTGAGGTAATTAAGAAGATTGATGAAGTCAGGACAGTAGAATTTGTTTATATATAGAGTCTATGGAAATATCAATAAGCTTGAAAGAGTGCAGAGAAAATTTACAGTGTTGCTTGGACTTGAGGACCTGAGTTACAGGGAGAGGTTGAATAGGTTAGAACTTTATTCCCTGGAGCACAAGAGAATGAGGGGAGATCTTATAGAGGTATACAAAATTATGAGGGGGATAGATAGGGTGAATGCATGCAGGTTTTGTCTCCTCAGGTTGGGTGAGACTAGAACTAGAGGTCATAAGTCTAGGGTGAAAGGTGAAATATTTAAGGGGAATCTGAGGGGGAACTTCCTCACTCAGAGGGTGGTGCGAGTGTGGAACGAGCTGCCAGAGGAAGTGGCAGATGTGGGTTCAATTGTAACATTTAAGAGAAGTTTGGATGGGTGCATGGATGAGAGGAATTTGAAGAGATATGGTCTGGGTGCAGGTAGATGGGACTAGGCAGAAAACCAGGCTGACATGGACTAAATGGGCCAAAGGGCCTGTTGCTATGTTGCAGTGCTCTATGACTAAAGGCATTTGACAAGATCCTGCATGGGAGGCTGGTCCTGAAGGCTAAGGGACTTGGGATCCAGGGTAATTGGATCCAAAATTGTAATAGGAGGCAGTGTGTAGTGGTAGAAGGATGCTTTACCTACTGGACGTCTGTACCAGTGGTGTACCAGAGGGATTGGTGCTGGGACCCTTGTTGTTTGTGATATATATTAATGACTAGAATGTGATTGGAGGAGGTACAATTAGTAAGTCTGCAGGTGACACAAAAGTTGGTGGTGTTGTGGATAGCGAGAAAGGCCTCAGCAGGATACAGATGAGATGGAAAGTTGGAATGTTGGCAGATGGAACTTAATCCTGACAAGGGACAGGAGATGCATTTTGGGAAGTCAAGTTGGTGGGGCACGGAGGAACGTTGATGAACAGAACGTTGATTATAGTGGGGCCTCAGGGTTCAAGTCCATAATTCCCCGAGAGTAGCAACATAGGTAGATAAGGTGATGCTTGCCTTCATAGGTCAGGACCTAGAATATAAAAGTTGGAACATTAGACTGCTGGATTAAATTGCATTTATTTCAATGTAAGAGGCCTGACATGCAAAGCTGATGAACTCAGGGCATGGATATTATAGCCATTACAGAAACATGGCTAAGGGAGGGACAGCACTGGCAGCTGAATGTTCCAGGGTACAGGTGATTTAGGCGGGATAAAGGTGGAGGAAAAAGGGGAGGGGGAGTTGCATTTCTGAATAAGGAGAACGTCTCAGTAGTAGTCTGAGATGAAATCACTGAGGGATCGTCCAGTCTGGCTTTATGGGTGGAGCTGAGAAATAATAAGGAGATGATCACATTGTAGGCTCCCAAATAGTCAACAGGAATTAAAGGAACAAATATGCAGGGAGATTGCAGAAGTTGCAAGAATAATAGGGTTGTTATAGTGGGGGATTTTAATTTTCCTAATGTAGACTGCCATAGTGCTAAGGGTTTAAGTGTGTTCAGGAAAGTTACCTCAGGCAATATATAGAGGGCCATAGCAGGGAGAGGGCAAAGATTGACCTACTCTTGGGAAAGAGGGCAGGGTAGGTGACTGAGGTGTCAGTGGGGGAGCACTTTGGGACCAGTGACCATAGTTCTATTAGCTTTAAATTAGTTGTGGAAAGGGACAAAACTGGTCCACAGGTTCAAGTTCTATATTGCGGCAAGGCAAATTTTGATGGTATTAGACGTGAACTTGCAAAGATTGATTGAAGCAGGTTGTTTGTGGGCAAAGGGACCACAGGCAAGTGGGAGGCTTTCAAAGGTGAGACAGTGAGAGCTCAAGGTCTGCACGTTCCTGTTAGAGTGAAAGGCAAGGCTGGCAGGAGAAGGGAACCCTGGATGAGGAGGGATATTGATGCTCTTGTCAAGAGAAATGAGGCATAGGTCAGGTACAGACAGCTGGGATCAAGCGAATCCCTGGATGAGTAAAGAGGATGCAGAAATATAGGGAATCAAGAAGGAAATCAGAAGGGCAAAAAGGAGGCATAAGATGGTTTTGGCAGAGGAGATTAAGGAGAATCCAAAGAGATTTTATTTAGGGAAAAGTGGGACCAAAGTGGACATCTTTGTGTGGAGCCACAGGAGATGGGTGAGGTCCTCAATGAATATTTCTCCTGTTTTTACCATGGAGAAGGAGAGGGACATTAAGACTTTGGAACTTGAGGTAGTTAATGGGGAGATCTTGTGGATAGTCTTCATTACAGCAGAGGAGCTACAGGATATCTTAAAGAGCAAGAAGGTAGTTAAATCTCCAGGGCCTAATCAGGTATATCCTAGAACACCGTGGGAAGCTAGAGAAGAAATTGCGGGAGCCCTGGCTGAGATATGTGCATCATTGTTAGCGATGAAGTGCTGGTAATGTTAGGGTAGCTGATAGAACAGGAACAGGCCCTTCGGCCCACAATGTTGTGCCAAACCAATTAAATTAGTAATCAAATGCCCAACGAAACTAATCCCTTCTGCCTACACAATGTCCATATCCTACCATTTCCCCCACATTCTTGTGCCAATCAGATGCAGCCTAACTAGAGTTTTATAAAGCAGCAGCATTACTTCCTGACTCTTGAACTCAATGTCTCGACTAATGAAGGCAAGCATGCCATATGCCTTCTTTAGCACCCTATCAACCTGTGTAACCACTTTCATTGAGCTATGAACTTGGACCCCAAGATCACTCTGTTCATTAACACTGTTAAGTGTCCTGCCACTAACAGTGTCCTGTCTCTTTACTTTTGATCTCCCAAGGTGCAACACCTCACATTTGGCTGTGTTGAACTCCATCTGCCATTTCTCCGCCCATATCTGCAACTGATCTGTATCCCGCTGTATCCTTTGCCAGTCTTCTACACTATCCACAACACCCCTAATCCTCATATCATCTGCAAACTTACTAACCCACCCATCTACATTTTCATCCAGGTCATTTATATACATCACAAACAGCAGAGGTCCCAGTATGGATCCCTGAGGGACACCACCAGCCACAGACCTCCAGCTAGAATAAGTCCCATTGAGTACTACAGAACCGGCGTGCCTGTAGAAGAACCCTCTATCTTCTATAGGCCTGCCAGTTCTGAATCAGCAGCATATTCACCGTGGATCCCATGTATCTTAATCTTCTGAACGAGCCTCCCATGTGGGACCTTGTCAACGCCTTACTAAAATCCATGTAGACTACATCCACAGCTCTACCTTCATCAATCACCCTCGTCAAAAAACTCAATCAAGTTTGTACAGCATGACTTGCCCTGCACAAAGCCATGTTGACTGTCCCTAATTAGGCCATGGTTTTCCAAATGCTCATAAATCCTAGCCCTAAGATTCCTCTCCAGTAACTTCCCTACCACTGACGTGAGGCTCACCGGTCTTTAGTTACCAGGATTATCCCTGTTTCCTTTCTTGAATAATGGAACAACATTAGCTACTCGCCAGTCCTCTGGGACCTCGCCTGTGGCTAGAGAGGCCCCAGCAATCTCACCTCCTGCCTCCCTCAATAACCTGGGGTATATCCCATCAGTCCCCAGGGAGTTATTCATCTTAATGTTCTTTAAGAGACCCAACACTACCTCCTCCTTTATCTCGAAATGCCCTGGCATATTAGTATGCTTGGCACTGATCTCCCTGTCCTCCACGTCCTTCTCCTTGGTAAATACTGATGCAAAGTACTTATTAAGGACCTCACCTACATCCTCCACTTCCAAGCACATGTTCCCTCCTTTATCCTTAAGTGGTCCTACCCGTAGTGTAGCGGTTAGTGTAACGCTTTACAGCGCCAGCAATCCAGGTGCAATTTCAGCCACTGTCTGTAAGGAGTTTGTACGTTCTCCCCATGTCTATGTGGGTTTCCTCCAGGTGCTCCGGTTTCCTCCCACATTCCAAAGACGTACAGGTTAGGAAGTTGTGGGTGTGCTATGTTGGCGCTGGAAGCGTGGCAACACTTGTGGGCTGCCCCCAGAACACTATGCAAAAGATGCATTTCACTGTGTGTTTCAATGTACACGTGACTAATAAAGATATCTTATCTTACCCTCTTGCTTTCGATATATGCAGAGAATGCCTTGGGATTATCTTTAATCCTACTTGCCAAGGACTTTTCATGGCCCCTCCTGGCTTTCCTAATTCCCTTCTTGAATTCATTTCTGGCTTCTTTATAATCCTCACATGCTCCATTTGATCCTAGCTTCCTAAGCTTTATATACTTTTCCTTTTGCTTCTTGACTAAATTCGCCACTTCTCTCTACCTCCAATGTTGTGCCTTTATCTAAGAATGGTTGCAAAGAAAAACCTGGAAAAACCAGTAAGCCTGACATCTGTGGTAGGCAAGCTACTGGCGGGGATTCTGAGGGATAAGATATACAAGCATTTGGAAAGACAGGGGTTGATTAGATGATCTCACGGCTTTATGCGTGGAGATCATGTCTCACAAATTTGATTGAATTTTTTTGAAGGCCAGTGAGGGCAGGGCAGTAGACCTGGTCTATATGGACTTCAGTAAGGCCTTTGATAAGGTTCCACATGGTAGGGTGCTGTGAAAAGATCATATGGGATGCAGGGAGCGCTGGCTAATTGGATACACAATAGGCTTGATGGTAGGAAGCAGAGAGTGATGGTTGAAGGTTGTTTCTCAGACTGGAAGCCCGTGACTAGTGGTGTTCCCCAGGGGTTGGTGCTGGGCCACTTGCTATTTGTCATCTATATCAATGATTTGGATGTGAATGTACAAGGTGTGGTTAGTAAGTTTGCAAATGACACTACAATAGGTGGTGTTGTTGACAGTGAAGATGGTTCAGGATTTACAGAGGGATCCTGATCAGCTGGGTCAGTGGGCCGAGGAATGGAAAATGGAGTTTAATTCAGATAAGGTGAGGTGTTGCATTTTGGAAAGACAAATCAGGGTAGGATTTTCACAGTAAATGGTAGGGCCCTGGGGAGTGTTGTAGAACAGAGGGACCTAGGAGTACAATTGGATGGTTCCCTGAAAGTGGTGTCACAGATAGACAGGGTGGTGAAGAAGGCTTTTGGCAGAGTCGCCTTCATCAGTCAGGGCATTGAGTATAGAAGTTGGGATGTTATGATGCATTTGTACAAGATGTTGGTGAGGCCACATTTAGAATATTGTGTTCAGTTTCGGTCACCCTGCTATAGGAAAGATGTAATTAAACTGAGAGAGTGCAGAGGAGATTCACCATGTTGCCTGTAATGGAGGATTTTAGTTATGGGGAGAGGTTGGCTTTGTTTTCTCTGGAGTGAAGGAGGCTGAGTGATGATCGAAAAGTGGTGTATAAAATTATAGGGTAGACGGTCAGAATCTTTTTTCAATGGTTGGTCTATCAAAAACAAAAGGGCATAGATTGAAAATGAGAGGAAGTAGTTTTAAAGGGGCTTTGAGGGACAAGTTGTTTACACAGAGAGTGACTGATACCTGGAATTGGCTGCCAGAGGATATGACAATACAATCACTCGACCTTAGATAGGCAAAGCAGAGAAGTTTACAGTTGTAATACGGACAAATGGGATTAGTGCCATTGGACAAAAAGGTCAGTATGGAAGCAGTGGGCTGAAGGGCCTGTTTCAGTGCAGTACAACACAGCGCAATGACTATGATTCTATGAGGTATCCGCTCACCACCACATTCTCAAGCACAATTAGGGATGTACAATAAATGCTCAGATTCCAAAAAGTAATCAATAAAAAACCCAAAGAGCTGACCTGGGAGATGCAAGGAGAATTTCTGGTGCTCGATACCAGCGAGTAGCCACGTACTCCGTCAGTGCGGGGTTCCCCTGCTCCTCTTGTATCTGATTGATGCAGCGAGCCAGCCCAAAATCACACAGTTTGACAAAACAGTCCGCATCCAGGAGGATGTTTGAAGGCTGGGAAATGAGAACAGAGCCGAGGATCAGTGCTGGAAACTGCTTTCGGTGCAGGACCAGCAGTGGTGGTCAAAGCCACAGCAGGAAATGGAACGGGGGGGGGGGGGGGGGGCGGGGGGGGGGGGGTGGGGTGGTGGGATTGGATCTACAGGACAGCAGCAGAAACCAGAGCAGGAGCGGGCAAGCAAAACTAAAGCAGGAGCCGGGACGGGGCAGGGCAGAACAGTGAACGAGGCTGGGGAAGGGGGGCGGGACGGGGCAGGTGAGGGTGGGGCAGGGAAGGGACGGGGCGGGACGGGTGAGGGTGGGGACGGGACAGGACTGTGAACGAGGCTGGAGTCAGTCCGATTCATACCTTTTGATCCCGGTGAATGACATTTCCCGAGTGGATGAACTTGGTGGCCTTCAGCAGTTGGTAAAGGATGTAGCGGATGTGAATATCTTTCAGGAGGTTTCCCTTCCTTATCACCGCGTGCAAATCCGTCTCTGTAACAACCGGAGAGGCCAGCGTCTCTCAGATACACAGAGACACAGGAGACGGCAGATGCTGGATTCTGGAGCAACACACAAAGTGCTGGAGGAGCTCGGTGGGTCAGGCGGCATCTCTGGAGGGAAATGGACAGTGGGCGTTTCGGGTGGAGACCCTTCATCTGGACTTCCAATGAAGGGACTCAACCTGAAACGCCCACTGTCCATTTCCTTCCACAGATGCTGCCTGTCCCGCCAAGTTCCTCCAGCATTTTGTGTCTTTCTCAGCCCCTGGAACCCACCCAGCCCCTGGAACCCAGCCTGCCCACACCCACTTCTGAGCACGACCCTGCCCCTCCCCCCCATCGCCCTCCCCGACATGGAGCTCCTCCCAACCCCTGACACACAAACCTTGGTGGAACCCCTCCTCCTCTACATGGAGCCCCTCCCACCCACCCCCGACACAGGGACCCTCCCACACTCCCTCCACTACATGGGTCCTCTTCCCCCCCAACACACAGACCCTCTGACCCTCTTCCCCCCCCCCCGCCCAACACACAAACCTTCTGACCCTCTCCCCGGGTCTCCCCCCCGACACAGAGCCTCCCACCCTCTCTCTAACCCTGCTCCTCTCCAACACTTTCCCTGATCCCATCTCTCCATCTCCCAGTTCCCCCCCCCCACCCCCCGACCCAAGGCGGGTTTTAGCTCTGCACCTTACCCATGAACTCAAAGACCAAGTAGATGTCCCTGTCATTTGCTGCTCGAATGACATTGAGCAGTTTGATTACATTGCCATGATTTCCAAATTCCTAGGAAGCAAAGACAGAGTTGAATGGGACAGGTACAGAGATATTGAAATACAGCTGGCAATCTCATGGAACAGAGCAGGACAGCAGAGGAACAGGCCCTTCAGCCCACCATGCCTATGCTGACCTTGCCATTCTAACTAATCCCATCTGCCTGCACAAGGTCCATCTCCCTCCATCCCCTGCATATTCCTGTGTCTGTCTAACAGTCTCTTAAACACCACTATTGTATCTGCTTCCACCACCACCCCCGGCACCCACCACTCTGTGTTTAAAAATAACTTATCTCAAATCTCCTTTAAACATTGCCCCTCTCACCTTAAACCCATGCCCTCTGGTATTTGACATTCCCACCCTGGGAGAAGACTCTGCCTGTCTCCCCTGTCTATGTGACACTATCTCAGAGAAGGGATGGTAATACACAGCTGGCAGTTCACGTGCTCTGGTGTGACTCCCTCTCTGAGGCGGTCCAGCAGGCACGTGGTGAGGAATTCCTGCTTATGGATCAAACATCATGGTGCACTGCCTGCACATCTGATAATGGGACCAGCACAGCAGGTGGCAAGGGGAGTTGACACCACAACAGACATCCTGTGCTGGATTCCAGCTCCAAGACATGAACAGACACATCTGCAGCTTTGGGGAGGCTCGAGGATCCCTCCCTCCCTCCACCATAGCACAACCAATCCCCCAGCCACAGCCCAGTCCTCCACCAGCTCGAGCTGAACCGAGGTCAAGTGTAGATCAGCCACGAATGGCTGAGCAGGCCAGAGGGGTTGTCTCCTGCTGCCTTTTCCTGTGCTCTGTATTTACCCCAACACCATCTCCCGTGCAGTAACCTTGAATATGCACAAAAACCCAACACTGCATCCACTGCTTCTCCTTTATCCACCCAGCTCATTGGAACAAAGAACTCCAATAGATTTGTCAAATGAGATGTCCCCTTCATATTGACTTTCTTTATTGTGACTCTCTAAATGCCGTGCCACTACACCCTTCCAGCAACTTTCCACAGATAGATGTTTGACTAACAAACCCACCTGCTCCTGCTTTCTGCCTTCCTTGTTTCTTGAACATAGATATTACATTCAACATAGAACATCGAACAGTATAGCATAGGACAGGCCCTTCAGCCCACCATGTCTGTGCCAACCATGATGCCAACTTAAACTGCACATCTGCCTGCACGTGCACCACATCCCTCCATCCTGCCTGTCTAAATGTCAGTGACTCTGAACATGGACTGTATGTGAAGGTTGATCCTTCTTGGCCAGCTAAGGAAGTTAACTTTTATATTTAATTTTTAAAAAGTCTTAAAATGTTGGTGGGTGTTTGGAATGTGCTGCCAGGGGTGGTAGTGGAGGCAAATACGATAGATGAGTTTAAGAGGCTTTTAGATAGGCACATGAATATGCATAGAATGAAGGGATATGAAGGGATTCGTTTAGTTAGGCGTTTAATTACTAGTTTAATTCATTCGGCACAAGATGGTGGCACGGGGACCTGTTGCTGTACTGTTCTAAATGCATGGCCTCTAACTTTACACACCCCTCCCATGGGAAACTGAATCTGGCTATCAACCTGAGGTCCTGCTCTTCAATCTGCTACCTGGCTCTCATATTGTAGAACCTCATCCCTCTTTTCACCTGTCATTTGGTACCACCCTATTCTATCCCTCCTATGCCCAGCACTGAGAAAATAAAGAACAAAGCAAAAACTGTAGCTCCACAAGTGTGGGTAAATAAGAATAAGGGGAGCTGATCAGCACGTGTATGAGAGAATGTTACAAGGGAACAAGGAAATAAAGAGGAGCCATGGGGCCAATGGGATTGCTCCCCTGGGAGCCAGCATAGACCCAAAGGACAAAATGGCCTTCTTTTGTGTTATAAGAAACTCACCTGAAGAAACAAAATTTCACGAAATGTCCTCTGAAAACAAATAAAAAGTATATCAGACAGTGCAGAACAAACCCCACTCCCCATTCCACAGGACCAGCCCCACACAAGGACAGGTACAGGGTGGGACTACCCAGGAAAGGACTCCTTCCTCTTGACAGGAGGACGAGGCTCCCCTGAACCCAAGGAGGAAATGGAGAGAAACCCTCTCCTCCTCTCATGGCAGAACTAGAGGGAGAAGCAATCCTAAATCAGGCTGAGGAGGGTCAGGTTGGGAAAGGGCAAACTCACCAGGCAGGAGTGAGCAGCGTACCCCAGACCCCACCCCAGCAAGGAAGATCCACCCTGTGGCAGGATTGTGAATAACCCTCAGCTTGGCAGTAAATCAGGACCCCCAACCATCAGGCAGGCAGGAATGGGGAGCAAGTACCCCAACCAGGAATGCAGAGAGCACCTGCTCTGGGATCCCACCATGACAGGACTGGGGAGGGAGCCTCCACATTCGGGGTACAGATGGCAGCGAGCACTGGGATCCCCACAATCAACCCAGAACAATCTCCATCCCAGTCCCCAAGGTACCTGAGCATCTGTCTGGTTTCTGAAGGCATCAAAGATTTTCTTCACCGCCACCACCTCTCCTGTCTGTCGATCAATTGCTTTCCACACTATTCCATAAGCCTAGAAATAAGATTTATGAATATGTCTGGTTGGACTTAATAATTGTCTCTGTGCCCCACTCCCTCCGCTAAAGTGGAATGAGGAGGAATTTCTTTTCTCAAAGCATTGTGAATCTTTCACAATTTCCTGCCCAGAGAGTTGTAGTTCTGAGTCACTGAATACCAACACAGTCAAGTTCAAGGCCAACACAGATTTGTGGAAGTCATGGTCATAGATGTAAAGGGTGGAAACAGGCCATTCCTCCTACACATCCACACCAACCAGTGGGTACCGATCCACACATCCTCCCAGCACTTGGCCCATACCTTTCCATGCACAAGTGCTCAAGTCAAGGGTCATTTAGAGGAGGCTTCAGGCCGAGATCAGTCATGAACGTATTGAATGGTAGAGCAGCGTCGAAAGACTAGATGACCTACTCCGGCTCCTATCTCTTCAGCTGTTAATTAGAGACCAAGGAAAGCTGCAGGTAGATTAGTGTGAAGTAACATATTTTGGGTGATGACAATATTCTGACTTGGAAATATATTGCCGGTCCTTCACTGTCTCCAAGTCTAAACCCTGGAACTCCCCAAAGGCACTGAGCGGGTGGTGGAGGCAAAGATTCTCATAACATTTAAAAAGTTTCAGGTGAGAACTTGAATTACCAAGTGCTGGTAAAAGGGATTAGTACAGAATCAGAGAGTTACACAGGACAGGAATGGACCCTTTGGCCCAACTCATCCATGCCGACCACGGTGCCTTTCTCTGGTAATTCCATTTACTCTCATCAGGCCTGTAACCCTCTACACCTTTCCCATCCAAGTAAGACCACATGGGATTCAGGGTGAGCCAGCCAATTAGATCCAAAAATTGAGTTAGAAGTGGTCAGAGAGTGGTAGTGGAGGGTTGTTTGTGACCAGCGGTGTGACACAGGGATCGGTGCTGGGTCCCCTGTACTTTGCCATCTATATTAATGATTTGGATGAGAATGTAGTTGGCATGGTTAGTAAGTTTGCAGATGACACCAAAGTTGGTGGTCTGGTGGACAGTGAAGGTTATCTAATTACAACAGGATCTAGATCGCATTGGAAAGTGGGTCAGGAAATGGGAGATGGAAGACGAGCGTAAAAGTGTTGCATTTTGTGGGAAGTTAGACTGGGCCAGGACATACACAGTAAATGGTGGGGCCCTGGACAGTGTTTCAGGACAGAAAGACTGACGAGTGCAGGTACATAGTTCCCTGAAAATGACAACACATGTAGACCAGGTGGTAAAGGTGTTTGGCACACTGCCCTTCATCAGTCAGGACATTGAGTATAGAAGTTGGGATGTCATGTAACACTTTACAGTGCCAGCGACCCAGGATCAATTCCCGCTGCATCTGTAAGGAGTTTGTACGTTCTCCCCATGTCTGCGTGGGTTTCCTCTGGGTGCTCCGGTTTCCTCCCACGTTCCAAAGATGTACGGGTTAGGAAGTCATGGGCATGCTATGTTGGCACCGGAAGCGTGGTGACATTTGCTGGCTGCCCCCAGAACACTCTACACAAAGAGATGTATTTCACTCTGTGTTTCGATGTACATGTGATTAATAAGATCTTAATCTTAATGTTGCAACTGTACAAGACATTGGTGAGAGCACACTTGGAGGGATGTGAGGGAGGGTGCAGGAAAGATTCACAAGGATGTTACTGGGACTGGAGGACTTAGGAGAGACCAGACGGGTTGCAATTGTTTTCCCTGGAGCAACGGATGCTGAGGGGTGACCTTACAGAGGTTTATAAAATCATGAGGGGCATAGAGAGGGTGAATGCGCACAGTCTTTTTCCCAAGGTTGGGGAAATCAAGAAATAGAGGGCACAGGTTTAAGGTGAAAGGGGAGAAATTTAATAGGAACCTGAGGGGCAACTTTATTTACCCAGAGGGTGATCAGTAGATGGAACGAGCTGCCAGAGGAAATGGTTGAGGAAGGTACAATAACAACATTTAGAAGATACTTGGACAGGTTCATGGACAGAAATGGTTTAGAGGGATATGGGCCAAACGCAAGTGACTGAGTATCAGTGGGGGGGCACTTTGGGACCAGTGACCATGGTTCAGTTAGTTTTAAATTAGTTATGGAAGTGGACAGAACTGGTCCACAGGTTCAAGTTCTAAATTGGGGCAAGGCGAATTTTGACGGTGTGAGACAGGAGCTTGCAAAGGTTGATTGGAGTAGGTTATTTGCAGGCAAAGGGACCACATGCAAGTGGAAGGCCTTTGAAAGTGAGAGCACAAGGTCTGCATGTTCCTGTTGGAGTGATGGGCAAGATTGGTAGGAGTAGGGAACCCTGGATGATGAGGGATATAGAGGCCCTGGTCAGGAAACAGAAGGAGGCATTGGTCAGGTACAGGCAGCTGGGATCAAGCAAATCCCTGGCGGAATATAGAGGATGCGGGAGTGTAGTCAAGTAGGAAATCAGGAGGGCAAAAAATGGGCCATGAGATAGCTTTGGCAGAGAAGATTAAAGAGAATCCAGAGATTTAGTGAATTATTATTGTGTATTGAGGGAAAAAGAGTAACTGGAGAGAGAATAGGGCCCCTCAAAGACTAAAGGGGACACCATTGTGTGGAGCCACAGGAGATGGGCAAGGTCCTTAATGAAAATTTCTCTTCTGTTTTGCCGTGGAGAAAGACAAGACTTTGGAACTAGAAAAAGTAAATGGGGAAGTCTTGGGTATAGTCCACATTACAGTGGAGAAGGTGCTGGATGTCTTTAAAGGTATGAAGGTAGACAAACCTCCAGAGCCTGGCCAGGTTTATCCAAGAACACTGTGGGAAACTGGAAAAGAAATTTCAGGAGCCCTGGCTGCGATATTTGCATCATTGTTAATCAGGTGTGAGATGTCAGTAGACAGGAAGGTAATGAATGTTGTGCCTTTATTTAAGAAGGGCTGCAAAGAAAAACCTGGGAACTACAGACCAGTAAGTCTGACATCTGTGGTAGGTCAGATACTGTACATGTACATCTAGAAAGACAGGGGTTGATTAGGGGTAGTCAGCATGGCTTTTGTGCATGGGATATCATGTCTTACTAATTTGATTGAGTTTTTTTGATGCTGTGACCAACAAAGTTGATGAGGGCAGGGCGGTAGACGTGGTCTATACCAACTTCAGTAAAGACTTTGATAAGGTTCCACACGGTAGGCTGCTCTGGAAGGTTAGATCGCATGGGATCCTCACTGGATAATTGGATACAGAATAGGCTTGATGGTAGGAAGCAGAGGGTGATGGTAGAAGGCCGTTTATCGGACTGGAAGGCTTGTAACTAGTGGTGTTCCCCAGGGGCTGGTGCTGGGCCCATTGTTGTTTGTCATCTATATCAATGACTTGAATGAGAATGCACAAGGCGGGCTCAGTAAGCTTGCAAGTGACACTAAAATAGTGTCATTGACAGTTAAAATGGCTATCAGGATTTACAGAGGGATCCTGATCAACTGGGTCAGTGGGCTAAGGAATGGCAAATGGAGTTTAATTCGGATAAGTGCGAGGTGTTGCATTTTGGGAAGACAAATGAGGGTAGAAATTTCACAGTGAACGATAGGGCCCTGGGGAGTGTTGTACAACAGAGGGCCCAAGGAGTACAGGTACATGGTTCCCTGAAAGGGGTATTGCAGGCAGAAAGGGTGGTGAAGAAGGCTTTTGACACGCTGGCCTTCATCAGTCGGCACTGAGTGTAAAAGTTGAGAAATCATGGTGCAGTTGTACAGGATGCCAGTGAGGCCACACTTGAAGTAATTTGTTCACTTTTGATCACCCTGTTATATGAAAAATGTTATTTCCAATAAATTTATACATTGATATGTAAATTTATAAATGTGGAATAAATTCACTGATGACGATACTGTTGTTGGTAGAATCTCAGATGGCAATAAAGAGACGTACAGGAGTGAGGTAGATCAGCAGGTTGAGTGGTGTCACAACAACAACCTCACACTCAATATCAGCAATACCAAGGAATTGATTTGGACTTCAGGAAGGGGAAGTTGGGAGAACACACACCAGTCTTCATTGAGGGGTCAGTGGTGGAAAGGGGTCAGTGGTGGAAAGGGTGAGCAACTTCCTGGGCATCAACCTCTCAGAGGATCTACCTTGGGCCTAACACATTGATACAATCATGAAGAAGGCACGCCAGCAGCTCTACATTAGGAGTTTGAGGAGATTTGGTCTGTCACCAAAGACTCTTGCAAATTTCCACAGATGTACAGTGGAGAGCATTCTCACTGGTTGCATCACAGCCTGGTAATGGAGCCTCCAAGGTGCAGGATCGAAAGAGGCTTCATCACGGATACAACCCTCCCCACTATCGAGGACATCTTCAAGAGGCGGTGCCTCAAGAAGGCGGCATCCATCACTAAGGACCATCACCACCTCGGACATGCCCTCTTCTGGTTAGTACCATCAGGGAGGAGGTACAGGAGCCTGAAAACCCATACTCAACGATTCAGGAACAGCTTGTTCCCCTCCGCCATCAGATTTCTGAACGGTCCATGAACCCATGAACCCAACCTCATTATTCCCCTTTTGCACTATTTATTTATTTTTGTACATTTTTCACTGTACTGCTGCCGTAAAACAACACATTTCACAACATACGTCAGTGATAATAAACAGATTCCATTCACCTTCTTCACCACCGACTCAACCTGGAGGACTCCCAAGTCCCTTTGCATCTCTGAATTTTGAATTTTCTCCCCACTTAAGTAATAGTCTACCCATTTATTTCTTCTACCAAAGTGCATGACCATACACTTTCCAACATTGTATTTCATTTGCCACTTCTTTGCCCATTCTCCTAGTCTATCCAAGTCTCTCTGCAGACTCTCCATTTCCTCAACACTACCTGCCCCTCCACCTATCTTTGTATCATCGGCAAACTTAGCCACAAAGCCATTTATTCCATAATCCAAATCATTGATATACAACGTAAAAAGAAGCAGCCCCAACACAGACCCCTGTGGAACACCACTGGTAACCGGCAGCCAACCAGAATGGGATCCCTTTATTCCCACTCTCTGTTTCCTGCCAATCCACCAATGCTCTATCCATGCTCGTAACTTTCCTGTAATTCCATGGGCTCTTACCTTGTTTAGCAGCCTCATGTGTGGCACCTCATCAAAGGCCTTCTGAAAATCTAAATACCAACATCTACTGCATCTCCTTTGTCCAGCCTACCTGTAATTTCCTCAAAAAATTGCAATAGGTTTGTCAGGCAGGATTTTCCTTTAAGGAACCCATGCTGAGTTCGGCCTATTTTGTCATGTGCCTCCAGGTACTCTGTAACCTCATCCTTGACAACCGACTCCAACAGCTTCCCAACCACCGATGTCAGGCTAACATTTCCTTTTTGCTGCCTCACACCCTTCTTAAATAGCAGAGGGACATTTGCAATTTTCCAGTCCTCCGGAACCATGCCAGAATCTATTGATTCTTGAAAGATCATTACTAAAGCCTCGGCAATCTCTACAGCTACTTCCTTCAGAACATGAGGGTGCATTCCATCTGGTCCGGGAGATTTATCCACCCTTAGACCATTCAGCCCCGCACTCACCCCCTTCCCCACCCCCGGGCCCCTTCCCCCCCACCGCACTCACCCCCCAGCCCCGCACTCACCCCCTTGACCCCCCCCACCCCCGGACTCACCCCTCCGGGCCCCACACCCACCCCCTTCCCTCTCCCCCGGGCCCCACACCCCCCCGCACCCTCCCTCCCCGCACTCACCCCCAGGCCCCACACCCACTCCCTTCCCTCCCCCCGGGCCCCGCACCCCCCCCCTCCCCGCACTCACCCTCAGGCCCCACACTCACCCCCTTGGCCCCCCACAACCACCCCCTTCCCTCCCCCCCGGGCCCCACACTCACCCCCTTGGCCCCCCACAACCACCCCCTTCCCTCCCCCCCGGGCCCCACACCCCCCCCCCCTCCCCGCACTCACCCCCTTGCCCTCCCGGGCCCCGCACCCCCCCCCCCGCACTCACCCCCTTGCCCTCCCGGGCCCCGCACCCCCCCCCCGCACTCCCCCCCCCCCGCACTCCCCCCCCCCCCCCTCACCCCCCCCCCCCCCCCGCACTCACCCCCTTGCCCAGCCGCCTCTTCAGCTGATATTTGCGGCTGATCCTCTCGTCCACCTCGGCCGCGCTCATCCCGTCCGCCCGCCGCCAGGTTACCGGGGCAACGGCAGAGGCGGCGCCCGCGCAGCCGGTCAAAGTCCACCGGCCCACGTGACCCTGGAGCGGTCGGTGGGCGGCTCCATCGGGGGAGGGGGAAGCAGGTCGGGTCCAAACGGGAGGCGGTGGGGGAGGAGGGGGAGGGGGAGGAGGAGGGGGAGGAGGGGGAGGGGGAGGAGGAGGAGGAGGAGGGGGAGGGGGAGGAGGGGGAGGAGGAGGGGGGGGAGGAGGGGGGGAGGGGGGGAGGAGGGGGGGGAGGGGGGGGGGAGGGGGGGAGGAGGGGGGGAGGAGGGGGAGAGGAGAGGAGGGGGAGGGGGGGAGGAGGGGGAGGGGGGAGGGGGGGAGGAGGGGGAGGGGGAGGGGGGGAGGAGGGGGAGGGGGAGGGGGAGGGGGGGGGAGGGGGGGAGGCGGAGGGGGGGAGGGGGGAGAGGTGAGGGGTAGAGTTGAGGGGGGGAGAGGTGAGGGGGGGGAGAGGTGAGGGGGGGGGAGAGGTGAGGGGGAGGGGGGGAGGGGGTGAGGGGGAGGGGGGGAGGGGGAGAGGTGAGGGGGAGAGGTGAGGGGGAGAGGGGGAGGGGGAGAGGTGAGGGGGAGGGGGGGAGGGGGAGAGGTGAGGGGGGGGGGGAGAGGGGAGGGGGGGAGGGGGAGAGGTGAGGGGGAGGGGGGGGAGGGGGAGAGGTGAGGGGGGGGGAGAGGTGAGGGGGGAGGGGGAGAGGGGAGGGGGAGAGGTGGAGGGGGAGGGGGGAGGGGGGGAGGGGGAGAGGTGAGGGGAGGGGGAGAGGTGAGGGGGAGGGGGAGAGGTGAGGGGGGAGGAGGAGAGGTGAGGGGGGGAGGGGGAGAGGGGAGGGGGGAGGGGGAGAGGGGAGGGGGAGAGGGGAGGGGGAGAGGTGAGGGGGGGAGGGAGGGGGAGAGGGGAGGGGGAGGTGGGGGGAGGTGGAGAGGTGAGGGGGAGGTGTTGGAGGTGGGGAGAGGGGATGGGTGGGGAGTGGGGGAGAGCAGGCGGCAGCATGACACAGACGCAGAACTTTTTACAGGTTTATTCAAAGAAATAAGTTTGAAACAGGAGCGGCGGTCGGGAGCCCCCCAGGCCGGAACCCCCGGTGCCAGAGCTGGAGCCCCACAAGCCGCAGACCCCGGTGCGGGTCACCGGTGCCGAGGCCACGTCCCCAGTGCCGAGGCCACAACCCTAGTGCAGGGCCCCCTGTTGGCCCCCTCACGACGAGTGCAGGAACCGGTTGAAGGAGTTGTAGGCCGACTCCAGGTCGAACAACATCTGGCGAACCTGTGCGTCATCCAGCTCGTCCGAGGCCGACATCGTGCTCAGCTTCTGCAGCCTGAAACACAGGGAGCGGGTCAAACCCGCTCGGGCTCCGGACCCCGGCCCCGAACCCACCCGGGCTCCAAACCCCGGACCCAAACCCACCCTGACCCCGACTCACCCTGCCCCCAAACCCACCCGGGCTCCAGCCCCCAGTCCTGAACCCGCCCCACCCCACCCCTGACTCACCCCGGACCCCAAACCCACCCGGGCTCCAGACCCCGGCACTGAACCCCAAACCCGCCCAAGCTCCAGACCCCAGCCCCGAACCCACCCCTGACTCTACCCCGGGCCCAAACACCGACCCCCAACTCACCCCGGCTCCAAACCCACCCAGGCTCCGGACCCCGGCCCCGAACCCGCCCCACCCCACCCCCGACACCGCAGACCCCGGACCCAAACCCACCCTGCCCCCAACTTACCCTGCCCCCAAACCCACCCGGGCTCCAGACCCCGGCCCTGAACCCCAAACCCGCCCAGGCTCCGGACCCCAGCCCTGAACCCGCCCCACCCCACCCGACTCACCCCGGGCCCAAACATCGACCCCCGATTCACCCCAGCCCCAAACCCACCCGGGGCTCCGGACCCTGAACCCGCCTCAACCCCCGACATCGGGGCGGGTCAGGTATCCACCCTCCCCACAGCCCTTCAGTCCCCACACCAATTCCACAGCCCCCACCCCGTCACTCCCCAAGTCCCCACAGACCCCTCCCGTCACACCCCGCAGTCCCCCACCGAGTCCCCACAGACCCCTCCCGTCACACCCCGCAGCCCCCCACCGTCACTCCCCCCAGCCCTTTGTCAGTCCCCCCAGTCCCCCACCGTCAGTCCCCCCAACCCCTTGTCACTCCCCCCAGTCCCCCACCGTCACTCCCCTCAGCCCTTTGTCAGTCCCACACTAATCCCACTGCCTCACTCCCATCCCATAACCGTGTATAAATCGTCTCCCCTCAGCCTCTGCCACTCTAGAGAAGGCACCCAAGTAGATCCAACCTCTCCTTATAGCTCATGCCCTCTAATCCAGGCAGCATCCTGGGGAACCTCTTCTGCAGCCTCTCCAAAGCCGCCACATCGTTCCTGTAACGTGGAGACCAGGCCTGACCAAAGTTTTATACAGCTGCAGCATGATTTGCCAACTTTTACACTCAATACCTGGCCGATGAAGGTGTAGGCTTTACACCTTCTTTATCACCCTAGTGGCAACCTTCCACACTCTAACACTCCAACAACCCTTGTGTCATCTGCAGACTTACTAATCAGTCCACCTACATTTTTGTCCAAATCGGTTAGAGGTCCCAGCAGAACACCACAGGTCACAGACCTCCAGCCAGAGAAACACCCCTACACTACTACCCTCTTCTCTGGCCATCAATTTTGAATCCAATCTACCAAATCTACATGGATTCTATGTGCCTTAATCTTCCGGGTCAGCAGACCATGAGGGACCTTGTCAAATGCTTTACTGGGGACAACATCCACTGCCCTACCCTCAACAATCACCTTTGTCACTTCAAAAAACACAATGAAGTGTGTAATACATGACCTGTCCTGCACTAAGACATGCTGACTCGCCCAAATCACTTTTCCAGACGACTTTTATTTCCCTTAGAGTCAAAGAGTCACACAGCATGGAAACAGACCCTTCAGCCCAACTTGTCCATGCTGACCAACATTCCCATCTAAGCTAGTCCCACTTGTCTGCATTTAGCCCATATCCCTCAAAACCTTTCCTATCCATGTAACCGTCCAAATGTCATGAAACATTGTAATTGAACCCACCTCTACCACTTCCTCTGGCAGCTCGTTCCACACACCCACCAGCCTCTGGGTGAAAACATCACCCTCAGGTCTCCTTCACATCTTCCCTCTCACCTTAAACCTGTGACCTCTGGTTTTAGAGTCCCCTAACTGTGAAAAAGACTACGACCACCCACCTTACATGTGCCCCTCAGATTTTATACACCTCTGAAAAGTCACCCCTCAGCCTCCTTCGCTCTAACCGACAACCCCTCTGTTCTGCTCGTTCTCACTCCAACTGCACCACAGCCACTCACCACTGGTCCACCTTCTCTTTTCCTTCAAAATCCGGTGGCAGATTACTCATCCGATTCATGGTCTCCATGAGCTCTCGGAGGTCAGGTTGGATCTAAGGGAACAGTTACAATTAAGAGGAATACAAAGGTGCAGAGAGATGACACAAGAACGATGGAAAAAGTTCACAAAACATCAGGTAGCGCATTCAGGTACCAACCACACTCTGGGAGAAAAATTTCCTCCTTGGAGTTGTTCAAGGAGGTAACCAAGAGGGTAGATAAGGGCCGGGCAGTGGATGTTGTCTTATATGGACTTTAGCAAGGCCTTTGACAAGGTCCCTCATGACAGGCTAGTCTGGAAGGTTTGATCGCATGGGATTCAGGGGGAGACCGGATTGGATTCATAATTGGCTCAGTGGAAGGAAGCAGAGGGTGATGGTCGAGGGTTATTACTCAGACTGGAGGCCAGTGTCTAGTGGTGTGCCACAGGGGTCGGTGCTGGGACCTTTGTTGTTTGTAATTTATATAAACGATTTGGATGTGAATGTACAAGGCACGGTTAGTAAGTTTGCGGATGATACTAAAATAGGTGGTGATGTAGATAGTGTAAAAGGTTATGAAAAATTACAGAGGGATCTTGATCAGCTGGGTATGTGGGCTGAGGTCTGACAAATTGTTTTTCAATCCAGATAGATTGAGAGCTTCAAATTCCTAGGAGTGATCACCAATAGCTGTCCTGGTCCAACCACGTAGGCGCCCCGACCAAGAAAAGATCACCAGCGCCTCTACTTCCTCAGGAGGCTAAAAAAATTTGGTTGTCCCCCTTTGACCCTCACCAACTTTTACCGATGCACCGTAGAAAGGCATCCTATCTGGATGCATCAGGGCTTGGTACGGCAACTGCTCTGCCCAAGGACTGCAAGAAACTGCAGTTGTGGGACACCAGCCTCCCTCCATGGACTCTGTCTATACCTCTCACTGCCTTGGTGAAGCAGCCAGCATAATCAAAGGACCCCACCCACCGGGTCATTCTCTCTTCTCCCCTCTCCCATCAGGTAGAAGATTACAGGAGCCTGAGGGCACATACCACCAGGCTCAAGGACAGCTTCTATCCCACTGTGATAAGACTATTGAACGGTTCCCTAATACGATGAGATGGACTCGACCTCACAATCTACCTTATGAACTTGCACCTTATTGTCTGCCTGCACTGCACTTCCTCTGTAGCTGTGACACTTTGCTCTGTATTCTGTTATTGTTTTTACCCTGTACTACCTCAAAGCACTGTAATGAATTGATCTGTACGATCAGTATGCAAGACAAGTTTTTCACTGTACCCCGATACAAGTGACAATAATAAACCAATACCAATAGGTTAGGTATTGCATTTTGGGAGATCAAACCGGGGTAAGACTTATACAGTGAATGGTAGGGCCCTGGGGAGTGTTATAGAACAGAGGGACCTAGGAGTGCAAGTCCATAGTTCACTGAAAGTGGCGTCACTGACAGGCAGGGTGGTGAAGAAGGCATTTGGCACGCTGGCCTTCATCAGTCAGGGCACTGAGTATAGGAGTTGGGAAGTTACATTGCAGTTACATAAGACATTGGTGAGGCCGCACTTGGAGTTTTGTGCACAGTTTTGGTCTCCCTGTTGTAGGAACAATGTTATTAAACTAGAAAGAGTGCAGAAAAGATTTACCAGGATGTTGCCGGGACTTGGGGGCCTGAGTTACAAGGAGAGGTTGCACAGACTGGGACTTTATTCCCTGGAATGTAGGAGATTGAGGGGTGACCTGATAGAGGTGTAAAAGATCATTTGGGGCATAGACAGGGTGAAAGCACAGTCTGTTTCCCAGGAGGGGCTGCTAAAAACAAGAGGACATAGGTTTAAGGTCAGAGGCGAGAGATTTAAAAGGGACATCAGGGGCAGCTTCTTCACGCAAAGGGTGGTGCGTATTTGGAATAAGCTGCCAGAAATAGTGGTTGAGGCGGGCACATCAGCAACGTTTAAAAGCCATCGAGATAAGTCCATGGATAGGAGGGGTTTAGAGGGCTATGGGCCAAATGCAGGCAGATGGGACGAGCTCATTGAGCAATAGTCCGCATGATGAGTTGGGCCGAAGGGCCCTGTTTCTGTGCTGTGTGACTATGACTCAGATCCCTCTGAACCTCCTACCTCTCATCTGATACCTTTGCCCCTTGTTTTCAACACACCCACCAAGGGAAAGGGATTCTCACTAACTACACGATCCATCCCCACCATGACCTTATACACCACAATCAGGTCACCCCTCAGTGACCTCCGCTCCAGGGAAAACAAGACCAGCACATCCAGTCTCTCCCACAACTGAAATATTCCAATCCAGGCAATATCCAGGCGAATCTTTTCTGCACCACTCTCCAGTGCGACCACATCAGTCCCATCGTGTGGTGACCAGAGTTGCAGCCTAAACAACATTTTATAAAGTTTAACATGACGTCCCTGCTCTTACATTCCAAATGAAGGCAAGTATCCCGTACACTGCCTTCACTGCCCTATCCACCTGTGCTGCCACTTTCAGGGATCCTTGGACCTCTACTCATCCTTTCTGAACAATGGGGTATTTATAGAATCTCTCAGAATCTGGAACACAGGAGTCAAACTATTGCTTTATAGCCCTGTACCCAACATCCCAACCCTTGCACTCAAAGCCTCACCTGATGAAGTAAAGCATGCCATACACCTTCTTCACCACCCCACACACCTCCTCTCAATTCACCCCCTCTCACCATAAATGCCCTCTAGTATTAGACATTTCAACCCTGGGAAAAAGATACTGGCTGTCTACTCAATGTCTCTCATAATCTTATAAACTTCTACAACAGATGCAATCTCACTGACTCTCCACTCAGCTCTGGAACACCAAGACAACCACAAAACATACGTCAGGCTCCTGTTTATCGATTACAGCTCAGCATTCAACACCATCATCCCCTCAGTATTAATCACCAAGCTTCAAAACCTGGGCCTCTGTACCTCCCTCTGCAACTGGATCCTTGACTTCATCAGGAGACCACAGTCAATTTGGATTGGCAATAACATCTCCTCCTCGCTGACAACACAGGCGCACCTCAAGGATACATGCTTAGCCCACTGCTCTACTCTACACTCATGACTATGTGGCTAGGCACAGTTCAAACACCATTTATAAATTCACCAGGGACACCACTGTTGTTGGCAGAATTTCACATGGCGATGAGGAGGCGTACAGGAGTGAGATAGATCAGCTGGTTCAGTGGTGTCACAACAACAACTTCGCAATCAACATCAGCGAGACCGAGGACTGACTGTGGACTTCAGGAAGGGGAAGTCGGGAGAACACACACCAGTCCTCATTGAGGGGTCAGCGGTCGAAAGGGTGAGCAGCTTCAAGTTCCTGGGCATCAACATCTTGGAGGATCTATCCTGGGCCCAACACATTGATGCAATCACCAAGAAGGCACGCCAGCGGCTCTACTTCATTAGGAGTTTGAGGAGATTCAGTATATCACCAAAGATTTGCAAATTTCTACAAATGTACGGTGGAGAGCTTGTAGACAAGCTGGCTGAGTCTACAACCCTCTGAGAGGCTGCAGAGGGTTGTAGACTCAGCCAGCTTGATCACGGGCACTCCCCACCATTGAGGACATCTTCAAGAGGCAGTGTCCCAAGAAAGTGGCATCCATCATTGAGGACCCTCACCGCCCGGGACATGCCCACTTCTCATCACTACCATCGGGGAGCAGGTACAGGACCCGAAGACCCACACTCAACGATTCAGGAACAGCTTCTTCCCATCTGCCATCAGATTTCTGAATGGTCCATGAACCCATGAACACCACCTCGTTATTCCTTTTTTTTCCCCGCACCATTTATTATTTTTGTAATTTATAGTAATTTTATGTCTTTGCACCTGTACTGCTGTTGCAAAACAACACATTTCACGTCATATAAGTCAGTGATGATAAATCTGATTCTGATAAACTATCAGGTCTCCCCTCAGCCTCCATCACTTCAGAAAAAATAGCCCAAGTTTGTCCAACTTCTCCTTATAGCACAAGACCTCTAATCCAGGCAGCATCCTGGTGAACCTGTTCTGCATCCTCTCCAAAGCCTCCACACCCTTCCCATATTGGGGCAACCAGAATTGAATGCAATACTCCAGATGCAGCCTAACCAGAGTTTTATAAAGCTGCAACATAACTTCCCGACTCGAACTCAGTGCCTCGACTAATAAAGTTAAGCATGCCACACACCACCTTCACCACCCTACCAACCTGTGCAGCCACTTTCAGGGAGCTATGGACTTGGAGCCCCAGATCCCTCTGTACATCAACACTGCTAAAGGTCCTGCCATTAACTGTGTACTGTCCCTTTACATTTGACCTCCCAAAGTGCAACACCTCACATTTGACCAGGTTAAACTCCATCTGCCATTCCTCTGCCCATATCTGCAACTGATCTATATCCCGCTGTGGCAATTTTCTACACTATCCACAACACCACCAATCTTCGTATCGTTTGCAAGTAAGTTTGCTGATGACACTGAATAGGTGGTATCATAGTCAGTGAAGAAGGTTATCAAACATTACACGGGTATCTTGATCAGCTTGGTAAATAGGCCGAGGACTGGCAAATGGTGTTGCTAAGTGCAAGGTGTGGCATTTTGGGAACCAGGGAGATTTCATGGCCCCTTTTTGTTCTCCTTATTTCATTCTTAAGTATACTCCAACATCTCAATTCACTCAGACAAGCGCAAAGTGATGCATTTTTGGAAGTTAAACCAGGGCAGGACATACACAGTAAACAACAGAGCCCTGGAGACTGTTGTAGAACAGAGAGACCTGGGGGTATATAGAACACTATAGCACAGTAGAAGCCCTTTGACCCACAATTTGTGCCTGGGGGCACTAGTGCATAGTTTGCTGAAAGTGGCAACACAGGTAGATGTGGTGAAGGCAGCTTTGGGAATGCTTGCAACTCCAGCCTCCCTAGTGGAATGGTGTCATGACAACAACCTTTACCTCAATGTCAACAAAACAAAAGAGCTGGTCATTGACTTCAGGAAAGGGGGCGGTGTACATGCACCTGTCTACATCAATAGTGCTGAGGTCGAGAGGGTTAACAGCTTCAAGTTCCTGTCCTAGTCAAATCACGTAGATGCCACAGCCAAGAAAGCTCACCAGTGCCTCTACTTCCTCAGGAGACTAAAGAAATTTGGTTTGTCCCCTTTGACACCAACTTTTATCGATGCAACATGGAAAGCATCCTATCTGGATGCATCATGGCTTGGTACGGCAACTGCTCTGCCCAGGACCGCAAGAAACTGCAGAGAGTTGTGGACACAGCCCAG
This sequence comes from Pristis pectinata, assembly GCF_009764475.1. Lineage (NCBI taxonomy): Eukaryota > Metazoa > Chordata > Chondrichthyes > Rhinopristiformes > Pristidae > Pristis > Pristis pectinata. Next base: position 381,877 of record NC_067409.1, on the reverse strand, counting down.
TACATCACAGACACCAGCCTCCCCTCCTTGGACTCTGTCTTTGCCTCAGGCTGAAGCAGCCAGCATAGTCAAAGACCCCACCCACCCGGGTCATTCTTTCTTCTCTCCTCTTCAATCAGGTAGAAGATACAGGAGCCGGAGGACACGGACCACCAGATTTAAGGACAGCTTCTACCCCACTGTGATAAGACTATTGAACGGTTCCCTTATATGATGAGATGGACTACGACCTCACGATCTACCTTGTTGTGGCCTTGCACCTTATTGCACTGCACTTTCTCTGTAGCTGTGACACTTTAATCTACTGTTATTGTTTTTACCTGTACTACATCAATGCACTCTGTACTAGCTCAATGTAACTGCACTGTGTAATGAATTGACCTGTAAGATCGGTAATGCAAGACAAGTTTTTCACTCTACCTCGGTACAAGTGACAATAATAAACTAATACCAATTCAGTGGATGGGGTATTGAATACAAAGGTTGTGACGTCATGTTACAACTGTACAGGACATTGGCAAGGCCGCACCTGGAATATTGTGTGGAGTTCTGGTCCTTATTCTAGAGTCATACAGCACGAAAACAGGCCCTTCGGCCCAACTGGGCCATGCTGACCAAGGTGCCCATCCAAGCAATACCATTTGCCCATATCCCCTCTAAACCTTTCCTATGTACCCGTCCAAATGCCTTGTACTATAGGAAGGATGTGATTAAGCTGGAAGGGGTGCAGAAAAGATTCACGAGGACATTACCAGGACTGAGGGCTTGAGTAATGAGGACAAACCAGTTCGAATCACACCCCTCCACTACTACCTTGTCTTCTGAAAGGCAGGAAGGAGCTGATGCTTCAGTGACCCAGGGTACGTGCAAGGCTGTACAAAAGAAACAAATGGGAAGTGAGGATTCGTTCTGTGTGAAAGGCTATGGTCCAGAACTCCCTGCCTGCTGGGCTGCTGGAAGCAGTAACCTGGGGCTTTCACAACAGATTGTTTGTACAGGAGCCATTGCAGGGAGTGACTGGAACTGTGCTGTAATGATTCACACGCTGGACCAATGGGGAGACGAGCTGTTCACCTCATCCATGGCTCTGATCTCCAGTCGCAGCTTGTCCATCACCGTGATGAAGAGCTGTGGAGAGACAGAAACAGTCACTGAGTATAAACCACGGCAGAGGAGGGGGTGTGGGAGAGGTGGTACCTCCTCATCGGTCATAGAGTCATACAGCAAGCAAACAGGCCCTTCAGCCCAACGGGACCTTGCTGACCAAGATTCCTATCTAAGCTCGTCCCATCTGCCCACGTTTGGCCCATATCCCTCTAAACCTTTCCTGTCCATGTACCTTTTAAATATTGTTAATGTACCTGCCTCAACCACTTCCTCTGGCAGCTCGTTCCACACACTGACCACCCTCTGGGTGAAAAGGTTGCCCCTCGGGTTCCTATTAAATCTCCCCTCTCTCACATTAACCTTATGTCCTGTAGTTCTCGATTCCCAACCCTGGGAAACAAACCGTGCGCATTCACCCTATCTGTGCTCCTCATAATCTTATACACCTCTATAAAATCACCTCTCAGTCTCCTACGTTCCAATGAAAAAAGTCCCAACCTGCTCAACGTCTCTCCATTATTCAGTTCCTCAAGTCCCAGCAACATCCTCATAAATCTCCTCTACACTCTTTCCAGCTTAATGACATCTTTCCTACAGCAGGGTGACCAAAACTGAACACAATATTCTAAATGTGGCCTCACCAGCATCTTATACAACTGCAACATAACATCCCAACTTCTAAACTCAGTGCCCTGACTGATGAAGGCCAGTGTGCCAAAAGCCTTCTTCACCACGCTGTCTCTGTGACGCCACTCTCATGGAACCATGTACCTGTACTCCTAGGTCCCTCTGTTCTGCAACACTCCCCGGGGCCCTACTGTTTACTGTGAATGTCCTACCCTCATTTGTCTTCCCAAAATGCAACACCTCGCACTTATTTGAGTTGAACAGGGAGAGCTTGTTAGATGAATTCAAAATTGGAAGGTAGGAAGCAGAGGCCGGTGACCAGTGGTGTGCCGCAGGGGTCGGTGTTGGGACCCTTGTTATTTGTTATTTATATAAATGATTTGGATGTGAATGCACGAGGCTTGATCAGTAAGTTTGCAGATGACACTAAATTAGGTGTTGTTGATAGTGAAGGTTATCGTAGGTTACAGGGTGATCTTGATCAGTTAGGGAAGTGGGCCGAGGAGTGGCAAATGGATTTCAATACAGATAACGTGAGGTGATGCATTTTGGAAAGTCAAGCCAGTGTAGGACTTGTACTATGGTAGGGCACTAGGGAGTGTAATGGAACAGAGGGACCTAGGAGTACAAGCGCATAGTTTCTTAGAAGTGGTGTCACAGATAGACAGGGTGGTGAAAAAGGTATTTAGCACGCTGGCCTTCATCAGTCAGGGCATGAGTACAGGAGTTGGGACATTATGTTGCAGTTGTATAAGTCGTTGGTGAGGCTGCACTTGGAGTACTGTGTAAGGAAAGATGTGGTTGAACTGGAAAGAGTTTAGAGAAGATTTATGAGAATGTTGCCAGGACTCGAGGGCCTGAGTTATAGGGAGAGGTTGGCCAGGCTCGGTCTTTATTCCTTGGAACATAGGAGAATGAGGGGTGACCCTATAGAAGTGTTTAAAACTATGAGAGGCATAGATAAGGTGGATGGAACAGTCTTTTCCCCAGAGTAGGGGAGACCAAAACTAGGGGGCATAAGTTTAGGGTGAGAGGGGAAAGATTTAATAGGAACCCGAGGGGCAACATTGTCACGCAGAGGGTGGTGAGTATGTGGAACGAGCTGCCAGAGGCAGTGGGTGAGGCAGGTACAACTGTATCATTTAAGAGGCACTTGGATAGGTACATGGAGGGGCGGGGCTTGGAGGGATATGGGCCGAACAGAGGAAATTGGGACCAGCTGGTTGGGCACTGTGGTCGGCATGGATTGGTTGGGCCGAAGGACCTGCATCCGTGCTGCATTGCTCTGTGACTCTATAAATTCTATTTGCCATTCCTCGGCCCACTGACCCAGCTGATCAGGATCCCTCTGTAAATCCTGAACCATCTTCACTGTCAATGACACCACCTATTGTAGTGTCATCTGCAAACTTACTGTCCCCGCCTTGTACATTCTCATCCAAATCATTGATATAGACAAACAGCAACGGGCCCGGCACCGAGCCCTGGGGAACACCACTAGTCACAGGACTCCAGTCTGACAGAAACCCTTCCGCCATCACCCTCAGCTCCCTACCACCCAGCCTGGATCCCATGCGGTCCCACTGTCAGGAGTGGCAGTGTTGCTTGAGGAATAAGTGCTGAGCTTCGGTTCATGAGGCTTTGGCGAGAGAAAGTCGAGCAGAGGAAGGAAACAGGTGAGGTCTGGTAATTCCTTAACTTTACTATTTACAATGAGTGTAGTTGGGATGTCACTTAGAGCAGTGGTGTGCTCCTCCTACACGATGTGGGAGATCAGGGAGACTCCCAGTGTCTGTGAGGACTTCACCTGATGGGAAGTGTGTCCAGCTGCAGCTCCTGAATGACCACATTAAGCAACTGGCGCTGGAGTTGGATGCACTTAGAATCACCTGGGATGCTGAGAGCATCATAGAGAAGGGCTTTGGTGAGGTGGTCACACCTAAGGTGCAGGCTGCAGATGGTTGGGTGACCACCAGGAGAGGCAAGGGGAGGAGACAGACAGTGCAGGGTCCCCCTGTGGCCATTCCCCCCAGCAAGTAGTATACCCCTTTGGATACCGCTGGGGGGGAAATGACCTATCAGGGCACAGCAGCAGCAGCCAGGTCAGTGGTACTGAGACTGGTTCTGAGGCTCAGCAGGGAGGGGAGAAGTCAGGCAGGGTGGAAGTGATAGGAGGCTCTATAGTGAGAGAGACAGACAGGAGATTCTGTGGCCGCGAAAGAGACAACGGATGGGGCGTTACCTCCCGGGTGCCAGGGTCAAGGACATCTCAGAGTGGCTGCAGAGCTTTCTCAAGGGGGAGGGCAAGAAACCAGAGGTTGTGGTACATGTTGGTACCAACGACATGGATAGAAAGAAGGATGAGGTCCTGTGCAGTGAATATAGGGAGTTAGGAGTGAACCTAGAAAGCAGGACCTCAAGGGCAGTAATCTCTGGGTTACTCCCAGTGCCATGTGCTAGCGAGGGTAGAAATAGAAAGATAGCTCAGATGAACACGTGGCTGAGGAGCTGGTGCAGAGAGCAGGGATTCAAGTTCTTGGATTGTTGGGATCTCTTCTGGGGTAGGGGTGCCCTGTAGAAGAGAGACGGGCTGCACCTGAACTGGAGGGGGACCAATATCCTGGCTGGGAGATTTGCTAGTGCTACTCGGGAGGGTTTAAACTGGAGTGGCAGGTGGTTGAGACACTGAGCAGTGGAGTGGCTGATGAGAAATCAGGGATAATACGGGAGCCAATGAGAGCAAGTTTAGTCATCAGGATTCACAGGAGCACAGTAATGGGAGAGGAAAGACCATCGGTTTTAATGGAGACAAAAGAGACTGCAGACGCTGGAATCTGGAGCAACAAACGATCTGCTGCAGGAACTCGGCAGGTCGGGCAGCATCTGTTGATGGGTCCTGATGCCGGGTTTCAACCCGAAACGTCGACAATTTCTTTCCTCCCACAGATGCTGCTCGACCCGCTGAGTTCCTGCAGCAGACTGTGTTGCTCCATCGGTTTAAACTGCATTTACTTCAATGCAAGAGGCTTGACAGGTTAAGGTGGATGAACTCGGGGTGAGGATCGACTCTGGGGACTGGGATATCACAGCCATAACAGAAACATGGCTGAGGGAAGGGCAGGACCGCCAGCCCAATGTTCTAGAATATAGATGCTACAGGTGTGACAGAGGTGCAGATAAGAGAGGAGGGCAGTTGCCTTCTTGATGAAAGCAACTCCCATAACAATAGTCATTAGACAGAATATTCTCGGGGGATCATGCAGTGAGGCCATATGTGATGAGGATGGTCACTCTGATGGGATTGTTGATTGGGTGAGATTGTTTGCAGGGAAAGGAGCATCTGCCAAGTGGGAGGCCTTTAGAAGTGTGATGTCAGAAGTTCAGGGTCTGCATGTTCCTGTTAGGGTGAAGGGCAAGGCTGGCAGGCTTCAGAAACCCTGGTGATGAGAGATATTGAGGCTCTGGTTAAGAAAAAGAGGGAGGCACACACTGCACATAAGCAATTGGGAACTAGTGAATCTCTTGATGACAACAAGAAGTGTTGGAGCGCACAAGAGAGAAGTTAGGGGAGCAAGAAGAGGATATGAGAAGGATCTGGCTGGCAAGGTGAGACAAAATCCCAAGAGATTCTAGGGGCATATTAAGAGTAAAAGGGTGGCTAGGGAGAGAAAAGGTCCCCTTAAAGATCAGTATGGACATCTGTGTGTGGAACCAAAGGAAATAGAAGAGATGTTTAATGAATATTTCTCTTCAGTTTTTACTGTGGAGAAAACTATGGAAGCTGAGGAAATGGGGGAAATGAGTGGTGGTGTCTTAGACCACACATCCTACTGAAGTCCATATTGACCACGTCTACCACCCTGCCCTCATCAACCTTCTTGGTTACTTCAAAAAACTCAGTCAAGTTAGTGAGACATGATCTCCACACACAAAGCCATGCGAACTATCCTTAATCAATCCCCATCTTTCCAAATGCTTGTAAATCTCATTCCTCAGAATCCTCCCCAGTAACTGACCTACCACAGATGTTAGACACTGGCTATAGTTCCCACATTCTTAAATAAAGGCACAACATTAGCCACCCTCCAGTCTACCAGCACTTCACCCATCACTCATCACATATGCAAATATCTCAGCCAGGACTCCCACAATTTCTCCTCTAGCTTCCCACAGTATTCTTGGATATATCTGGTCAGGTCCTGGAGATTTATCTACTTTCTTACTTTTTGAGACATCCAATACCTCCCCGAGACTTCCCCATTAACGATCTCAAGGTCTTCATGTCTTTCTCCAAGGTAAAAACAGAAGAGAAATATTCATTGAGGACCTCGCCCATCTCCTGCGGCTCCACACAAAGGTGTCCCCTTTGGTCTTTGAGGGGCCCTATTCTCTCTCTCATCTTTTCACAATAAAAGCTCTCTGGATTCTCCTTAATCTGCTGTACCAGAGCTACCTCATTCCCCTTTTATGCCCTCCTGATTTCCTACTTGAGTGCACTCCTGCATCCCCTATACTCCTCCAGGGATTCACTTGATCCCAGCTGCCTGTACCTGACCCATGCCGCCTGTTTCCTGACCAAAGCCTGAATAGCCCCTGGCAGGTGCCCGAGCTCTGACCCAACACTCACCGAGACAATGTCAGCAATGCAGCGGTTCAGGTTGCCTTTGTCATCCTTGATGGTGATGGGACGGTCTTCCTTAATCCTCTCCATCGCCAGCGGGCAGTCCAACTGTGGGATCAGAGAGAGCATTACAGGAGTCCAGGTCATTTCTGTGCTGCCCAAATAATGCTCCATCCCTGTCCCCTCCCCCAGGGAGGCACCCAGTCCCCGTCCCCTCCCCCAGGGAGGCACCTTCCCCTCCTCTCCCCCAGGGACACACCCAGTCCCCACCCACACCCCCAGGAACACACCGTCCCCGTCCCCCAGGGACACACCATCCCCTCCCCCTCCCCCAGGGACAACGTCCCCAGCCCCTCCCCCAGGGACGCACTGTCCCCTCCCCCTCCCCCAGGGACATACCGTCCCCTCCCCCTAGGACACACCCAGTCCCCACCCACACCCCCAGGGACACACCCAGTCCCCACCCCCACCCAGGGTCACACCCAGTCCCCACACACACCCCCTGGGACACACCCAGTCCCCACCTAGGGACACAACCAGTCCCCACCCACACCCCCAGGGACACACCCAGACCCCACCCGAACCCCCAGGAACACACCCAGTTCCCACCCACACCCAGGGACACACCCAGTCCCCACCACTGCTCACACAGTCCCCACCCGCACCCCCAGGGACACACCCAGTCCCCACCCACACGCTCCCCACCACTGCTAGCACAGTCTGAAGTCTCACTTACTCTGTAGCGTCGGCAGAACTCATCGATGGAGGTGACGTCGGCTCCCTGCACCTGTTTGAAAGCTGCTTTGTACTGAACCAGAAGGCGGGAGCAGGCAGCTGTGTATCTGCAACATCAGGTCTGATCAGTGGGAGAGGAACAGTCAGGGTCCGCACTAGAGGGAGGGGGGGCTTGACAGTGGGGCTGGGGATTGGGGTTGAGGGTGGGAGGGGGTGGGGCTGAGGGTGGTGGCTGAGGGTGGGTGAGGAGTAGGGTGGGAGCGGGTGGGGCTGATGGGAGGGGTGTGGGGGCTGAGAGTGGGGCTGTGGAGGGGGTTGGGGCTGTGGGTGGGGGAGGGGGTGGGCTGTGGGAGGGGGTGGGGGCTGAGGGCGGGCGAGGGGTAGGGGTGGGTGGGGCTGAGGGTAGGTGGTGGTGGGAAGGGGTGGGGCTGTGGGGGAGGGGGGAGGAGTGGGAGGGGGGTAGGGGTGGGACTGACGGTGGGAGGAGGTGGACATGACCAGCCACTCTGTCTCACCCTCTAAACCCAGGGGATTCCCCACCATCTTAGATTGCCCCATGGGGGAACATTCTCGACAACACACAGACCTCCCCGTTCCGTCCCGTTATCAATTCTCCAGTTTCATCCCCAAAACCAATACTTCTGTTGTACCTGGCGAGCCTGGATAAATGCTGGGAGAGTTCCTGCAGGGAATTCCGAGGAACAGGATCTACAGCATTTGGAAAGGCAAGGACTGATGAGGGATGGGCAGTGTGGCCCCATGTGGGGGGGGCAGCGTGGCTCCATGTGGGGGGGGGGGGCAGCGTGGCTCCGTGTGGTGGGGGGGGCAGCGTGGCTCCGTGTGGTGGGGGGGGGGGGGGGGGGGCAGCGTGGCTCCGTGGGGGGGGGCAGCTGATTGTGTTTCTTGAAAAGGTGACCAGGAGGATTGAAGAGGGCAGGGCGGTAGACGTGGTCTACACGGACTTTAGCAAGGCTTTTGTCAGATTTGATTGGTCCTGAAGCAGGATCCAGGGTCAGCTAGCCAAATGGAAAATTGGCTTGGTGGAAGGACACTGTGGTAGTGGAGGCCTGTGGCCAGCGGTGCACCGCGGGGGGTCGGTGCGCCGTGGGGACCTGCGTGCTGCGGGGATCGGTGCACCGCGGGTCGGTGCTGGGTCCACTTTGTTTGTCATTTGTGTTACTGATTTGGATGAGAACATAGCTGACGAGGTTCATAGGTTTGCGGAATTAAGGTAAATTCCTTCCACCTGCACGTGGTTCATATCCCTCATTCTCTGCATATTCATGCGTCTAACAGCCCATTAAACCCCTCTACTGCATCTGCCTCCACCCCCACCCCTGGCAGCCCATTCCAGGCACCCACCACTCTCTGTGTAAAATACTGCCCCACACATCTCCTCTAAACTTTCCCCCTCTATCCTTAAACGTATGCCCTTTAGTACTCGACAGGTCCACCCGGGAAAGATTCTAACTGCCTCCCCTACCCTACCTATCCCCCTCAATTTTATAAACTTCTATTTAATAAATTTAGTTCTACTTGTTTTTACTTTATAAACTTCAATTTAAGGATTGCATTTTGGGAAGTTAAACCAGGGCAGGACTTGCACAGTAAATGTTGGGGCCACGGAGAGTGTTGTAGAACAGAGAGACCTAGGGGTGCAGGTACTTGGGTCCCTGAAAATGGTAACACAGGTATAGGGTGGTGAGGGAGGCGCTTGGCATGCCGGCCTTCATCGGTTGGGACATCATGTTACAACTGTACGAGTTGTTGGTGAGACCGCACCTGAACCACTGTGTGCAGTCCTGGTCACCCAGCTATGGTAAGATGTCGTTAAGCTGGAAAGGGCTCAGAAAAGGTTCACGAGGAAGTTACCGGGACTGAGTTATAAGGAGAGACTGGATAGGCTGGGACTGCAGTGGAGGAGGCTGAGGGGTGACCTGACAGAGGAATATAAAATCATGAGGGCACGGATAGAGTGAATCATCTCAGTCCTTTTCCTAGGGTAGGGGAACGTGAACAAGATGGATGAACGAAGAGCTCCTGATCTGTGATGGACCCGCTCCCACCCTCCACCTCCTGCCACCCTCCCACAAAGTAAATCAAACACTCACTCGGTTGGAGTGACGCAGTCCTTGATGTAGGTTTTCTCCAAAGCCTGAAGAGTCTTTACAACAGCAAACAGCTCTGCCATGTTGTCATATCTGGGGTTCAGGTACAGCATCAGGTGGACTTCCATACCTTCCTCCCCCAACACCCACCCCTCACCCCCCCATCACCCATACCTCCCCCCAACACCCACCACTCAGCCCCGCACCAACCACGCACCCCACCACCTACCACTCAGTCCCACACCACCCACACACCCCACCACCAACCACCTCACCCCCCATCACCCATACCTCCCCCAACACCCACCCCCACCACACCTCACCCCAATCACCCATCTCACCCCAACACCCACCACTCAGCCCCGCACCACCCACACACCCCACCACCAACCACCTCACCCCCCATCACCCATACCTCCCCCCAACACCCACCCCTCACCCCCCACCACACTCCCCCACCCCTCATCACCTATACGTCCCCTCAACACCCATCCCTCATCCCCCCCAAGCCCCAACATCCCACCCCACACCCCCTCCTCCCCTCCCCAGCCAGGGTCCCTCTCACTCACTTCTCTCGCTCCCGGGCATTTTTGTACAGCTTCACCTCCTGAAAGCAACAGGTTGTTCAGTGCAGGGACAGTGCACGCACACACCCACCCCCGTCCCCTCGTCCCACCCCCCCCCGTCCCGTCCCCCACGCCCCACCTAAACTCTCCCCTCAACCCCTCCAACCCTCCCCCCACCTCAACCCTCTCCCCCACCCCACCACCCGAGCACACCCACCCCGTCCCCTCATCCCCTCCCCCACCTCAACCCTCTCCCCCACCCCACCGCCCGAGCACACCCACCCCGTCCCCTCATCCCCTCCCCCACCTCAACCCTCTCCCCCACCCCGTCCCCTCATCCCCTCCCCCCACCTCAGCCCTGTTCCCCCACACCCCACCGCTCCGCCTGAGTAAACCCCCCCACCGTCCCCTCATCCCCTCCCCCTCACCTCATCCCCTCCCCCATACCCCAGCCTCTCCACCCAAGCAACCCCCCCAAAATCCCCTCATCCCTGCCCCCCAACATCCCCTCCCTCCCGTTCCCTCCGCCCTCATCACTCCCCGTCCCCTCAACCCTCCCCGCACCTCATCCCCTCCCTCCACCTCATCCCTCCCTGTCCCCCATCCCTCATCCATCCTCCCCCACCTCATCCCTACCCCGGCCTCATCCCTCCCTCTCCCCACCTCATCCCCCCACTGACATCCCCACGCCCCCACACTGATACTCCACCCCACCGCCCACACCTACACCCCCCATCACCCCACATACATACACCGACATCCCCCCGTATACCCCACCCATCAAACACTCACTCTGACACCCAGTTCACCACCCCCCCCTCTGCCCCCCACCCCCTCCTGCCCCATTAGTTTCTCACCTCATAAAGTTCCGGTTTGTTCCCTTGACCTGAAACATGCAAAAGGAATTGTCAGCACCAGTTTACACGTTCACCCTGACACAGGGACAGGGTCTCTAATACACTCATACACCTCCCGGCTGCCAAACCCCAGTGAACCGCAGCCTCACACCCTCAGCTGTCAGCCCCGGCTCACTGATGCCCAGCGGGGCCGTCACCGGGAACAGGGGCCGGGAGCTGGGCTCTCGACCAGGCCATCAGCTTCGGGACAAACGAGGTCTGGAATTGAGAGGGATAGGACTTCATAGCAAGGCAGCATTCCCCCGTCTCTGAAACACCTCCTCTGTTCTGACAGCACATTCCAGCCACCCACCACACTGTGTAAAAAATAATTGCCACGTGCATCTCCTTTACGTCCACCTATTTTAGTATCATCCGCAGACTTACTGACCACGCCTTGTACATTCACATCCAAATTGTTTATACAAATTACAAACTACAAAGGTCCCAGCACCGACCCCTGTGGCACACCACTAGACACACGCCTCCAGTCTGAGAAACAACCCTCGACCATCACCCTCTGCTTCCTACCACTGAGCCAACTATGAATCCAATCTGTTGTCTCCCCCTGGATCCCATGTGATCTAACCTTCCTGACTAGCCTGTCATGAGGGACCTTGTCAAAGGCCTTGCTGAAGTCCATATAGACAATGTCCACTGCCCTGCCCTTATCTTGGTTACCTCCTCACAGAACTCCAAGAGATATGTCAGACACGACTTCCCACACACAAAGCTGCGCTGACTGTCCCGAATCAGACCCTGTCTCTCCAAATGTTGGTAGATCCTGTCCGTCAGAATCCCCTCCAACAGTTTACCCACAACCGATGTCAGACTGACCGGTCTGTAGTTTCCTGGCAACGGTGCCACATTAGCCACTCTCCAGTCCTCCAGAACCTCACCTGTGGCCAGAGATGAAGCAAAAATCTCTGCAAGGGCCTCTGCAATTTCTTCTCCAGCTTCCCACAAGGTCCAAGAATGCACCAGGTCAGGCCCTGGGGATTTATCCACCTTCATGCACTTTAAGGTCTCCAATACCTCCTCCCTGCTCATTCGTATGTGGTCAAAAACATCACCACCCATTGCCCCCATTTCCTGTTGTGCTTTTGTGTCTAAAAGGAATATTTTGGTGTATAAGATCATGAAGGGTGAACGCACTCAGGCTTTTTCCCAGGGCTGGGGAATCGAGAACTGGAGGGCATAGGTTTAAGGTGAGAAGGGAGAGGGGAGACACAACTCCTTTTACACAGAGGGTGGTATCTGTGTGGAACAAGCTGCCCGAGGAAGTGGTTGAGGCAGGTACAATAAGAACTTTTAAACGACAGTTGGACAGGTCCATGGATTGGAAAGGTTCAGAAGGTTTAGGGGCCAAACACTGGCAAATGGGACCAGCTTAAATGGGCATCTTGGCAGAAATGGACCAGTTGAGCCAAAGGGCCTGTTTCCGTGCTGTGTCGATCTGTGAATTTAATGAATACACTGCTGCAAATTTCCTGAAACTTGCTGTTTTGCGGCAGCAGTACAGTGTAAAAACATAAAATTACTATAAATTACAGAATAAATACTGTAAATAGTGCAAAAAAGAGGAATAACGAGGTAGTTTTCATGGACCGTTCAGAAATCTGGTGGTGGAGGGGAAGAAGCTGTTTGTGAAACATTGAGTGAGAGTCTTCAGGCTCCTGTACCTCCTTCCCGATGGTAGTAAAGTGAAGAGGGCATGTCCTGGGTGGTGAAGGTCCTTAATAACGGATGCTGCCTTCTGGAGACACCACCTCTTGAAGATGTCCTCGATGGTGGGGAGGGTTGTGCCTGTGATGGAGCTGGCTGAGTCTACAACCCTCTGCAGCCTCTTGCGATCCTGTGCATTGGAGCCTCCACACCAGGCAGTGATGCAACCAGTCAGAATGCTCTCCACCGTACATCTGTAGAAATTTGCAAGAGTCTTTGATGACAGACCAAATCTCCTCAAACTCCTAACAAAGTAGAGCCGCTGGCATGCCTTCTTCATGATTGCATCAATGTGCTGGGCCCAAGATTGAGATGTTGACACCCAGGAACTTGAAGCTGCTCACCCTTTCCACCGCTGACCCCTCAATGAGGACTGGTGTGTGTTCTCTCGACTTCCCCTTCCTGAAGTCCACAATCAATTCCTTGGTCTTGCTGATGTTGAGTGCGAGGTTGTTGTTGTGACACCACTCAACCAGCCGATCTGTCTCACTCCTGTACGCCTCCTCATCGACATCTGAGATTCTACCAACATCAGCAAATTTATAGATGGTGTTTGAGCTGTGCCTAGCTACACAGTCATGAGTGTAGAGAGAGTAGAGCAGTGGGCTAAGCACGTATCCCTGAGGTGCGCCTGTGTTGATTGTCAGCGAGGAAGAGATGTTACTACCGATCCGCACTGACTGTGGTCTTTTGATAAGGGAGTTGAAGATCCAGTTTCAGAGGGAGGTACAGAGGCCCAGGTTTTGAAGCTTGTTGATTACTACTGAGGGAATGATGGTGTTGAACGCCGACCATTGTCAAACAGAAGCCTGACGTATGTTTTGCAGTTGTCTGCTCCAGAGCCGAGTGGAGAGCCAGTGAGATTGCATCCATAGACCTTTGTGGCAGCAGGCAAATTGCAGCGGGCCCAGGTCTTTGCACAGGCAGGAGGTAATTCTAGCCATGACCAACCTCTCAAAGCACCATCACAGTAGATGTGAGTGCTACCGGGGGACAGTTGCTGAGGCAGCTCACCCTGCTCTTCCTGCACACTGGAATGATTGCTGCCCTTTGAAGCAGGTGGGAACTTCAGGCACAAACTTATCACTAGCTGAGATGGGAACCTGGGTCGGTAAGGACCAGTTGGGCCGAAGGGCCAGATTCGGTGCTGTGTGACTCGATGACATTAATACATCTCCACACTCAAGCAGTGCCAACCTGCAGCTGCAGTCTGCCGCTCTCCCTTGGCTTCTGGCGGCTTTGTTCCTGTGACCAGGCTGCTGATCTGACCAACGGCTCCGTCCCTACTGACCCACACCCGGCTGTGTCAGGCACCACCTTCCCCAACCTGCACCGTGCCAAACAAAGGTGTCCCACGTCCCACACACCCACCGCACTGAACCCAGCCGGTCTGCAGTGACCCCTCCATTCACCGACACCCAGCCGCCCCGCTGTGGGGGACGGGCGACAGCGCCGGGCGCCGGGCTCACCTCCGGTGCTGGCTGCGATCCCCTGGAACATCCTGACCCACAGCCGCCTCCACCGGCTCCCTGCGGACAGAGCAACAAGCGTTAGACATGGGGAGGGGGGGAGGGGAGAGGGAGGGGGGGAGGGGAGAGGGAGGGGGGAGGGAGGGGGGAGAGGGAGGGGGGAGAGGGAGGGGGAGAGGGAGGGGGGAGGGAGGGGGGAGAGGGAGGGGGGAGGAGGGGGAGGGAGGGGGGAGGAGGGGAGGGGGAGGGAGGATGGGAGGAGGAGGGGGAGGGGGAGGAGGAGGGGGAGGGGGAGGGGGAGGGGGAGGGGGGAGGGGGAGGGGGAGGGAGGGGGGAGGGAGGGGGGTTGGGGGGAGGGAGGGGGAGGGAGGGGGGAGGGAGAGGGAGGGGGGGAGGGAGTGGGGGGGGGAGGGAGGGGGGGGAGGGAGGGGGGAGGGGGGGAGGGAGGGAGGGGGGGAGGGAGGGAGGGAGGGGGGGAGGAGGGGGGGGAGGGGGGGGAGGGAGGGGGGAGGGGGGAGGGGGAGGGGGGGAGGAGGGGGGGAGGGGGGGAGGAGGGGGGAGGGGGGGAGGAGGGGGGGAGGGGGAGGGAGGGGGGGAGGGGGAGGGAGGGGGGGAGGGAGAGGGGGAGGGAGAGGGGGGGAGGGAGGGAGAGGGGGGAGGAGGGGGGGGGAGGGGGAGGGAGAGGGGGGAGGGAGGGGGTGGGGGAGGGGGGTGAGTAGATGGGGGGTGGATGGGCAGGGAGGGGGGACCCTGCGGACGACCGGTGGGGAAGACCGGCCGCTCCCCAACTGACAGCCCCGACCCTCCGCCCGGCGCCCGGTCCCCCCGGGGGCCCCCCCCCCCCCCCCGGTCCCCCCGCACCCGGTCCCCCTCACCGAGCGGCGGCGCCTTCACCCACTTCCGGCCCGGAGACACACCGCACCCTCCCGCTCCCGGCGCCCCCTCCCGGCCCGGAGACACACCGCACCCTCCCGCTCCCGGCGCCCCCTCCCGGCCCGGAGACACACAGCACCCTCCCGGTCCCGGCGCCCCCTCCCGGCCCGGAGACACACCGCACCCTCCCGCTCCCGGCGCCCCCTCCCGGCCCGGAGACACACCGCACCCTCCCGCTCCCGGCGCCCCCTCCCGGCCCGGAGACACACAGCACCCCTCCCGGTCCCGGCGCCCCCTCCCGGCCCGGAGGACACACCGCACCCTCCCGCTCCCGGCGCCCCCTCCCGGCCCGGAGACACACCGCACCCTCCCGGTCCCGGCGCCCCCTCCCGGCCCGGAGACACACCGCACCCTCCCGGTCCCGGCGCCCCCTCCCGGCCCGGAGACAACCACCGCACCCTCCCCGCCTCCCGGCGCCCCCTCCCGGCCCGGAGACACACAGCACCCTCCCGGTCCCGGCGCCCCCTCCCGGCCCGGAGTCACCATTGCAGTGAGCCTGTGGTTGGGGGGGTGGTCACTGGAAGGGTTGGGAGGGAGTGGGTTCCCTGAGGGTCAGTGAGAGGTGGTCAGCACAGGGTTAGTGGGGGATCCGGTCCGGGGAAGGGGCCTCCAGCCATTGGTTGCCGTGGGCCGACGGAAAGGCTTGGACAACCGGCCCCAGTGAGGACAGGGGTGGACCAGGGACCTATCTGTGGATGTCCTGCCCTCTGTCCACAGTGGCCGTGCCCAGCTCCGGCCACACGTCCCACACCCACCCGTCCGCCCCGGCTTTCTCCATCGCAGACCCAACCCCGTCCACCCACCCCCCCTCCACCTGGCTCCATCTGTCCAGCCGCTCCCACCAACCCCACCCCACCGTGCCCTGGATGCTGGCGATCCTCCCTGCTCGCCCTGACGCCGGGTCCCCGCCCGCAGCGGCCACCAGCCCTCTGCGTCCGTGGCTCCTGCTCCACCCGGGACCAGGGCCCACGTGGGGGAAGGTCCGAGTCCAGGATCCAAGGCAGGATACGAGGCAGAGGGGGGAGCCTGTCACCAATGGAGTGCCTCAGGGATCGGTGCTGGGACCTCCACTGTCTGTCAGCGTTAGTGACCTGGGTGTGAGCGCAGGAGGCTCGCAGGTGACATGGATATTGGCGTTGTTGGTGGAGCAGAGGATATTCTCAGGTTATGGGATATACTGATCAGCTGGCAAACGTGGAATTTAGTGCTGATAAGTGTGAGGAGATACGTTTTGGGGGCACTACTGAGAGTGGGACACACGGGTACCACCCTGGGACTACTGGGGGACAGAGATACCTCAGCGCACAGGTTCTGGATCCCAGGAGGTGGCAGCACAGGCAGATAGGGTGGTGAGAAAGGCCCATGGGATTCTTCCTTCATTGGCTGAGACATGGAGAATAGGAGCAGGGAGGTTCTGTGCAAGCTAATGAAACACTGGTGGGGCCACGGGGACCACTGTGTGCAGTTCTGGTCACCACACCATAGAAACGAGGTTAGGGTTGGAGAGGCTGCAGAGGGAAGTCCCCAGGATATTGCCCGGATTGGAGTGTTCCAGTTACGAGGAGAGACCGTTGAGACTGGGTTTGCCTTCTGTGGGACAGGAGCCTGATGGGGTCCTGACACCGGTGTATGAAATCGCAGGGCATTGATAGGGCTAATGGTGATAACCTTTCCTTTCACAGCTTTGTGAGGAGTAGGAGGTTTCGAGGGGCTCTGAAGGTGAATTTATTTCTCCTGGGGGGGTGGGGTTGGAATGTGGAACGCACTGCCTGAAGGGAGGGAGGTGGAGGTAGAGAATCCCACAACATTGAAGAAGTATCTGGACCAGGACTTGAATCACCGAAGCAGAGAGTGGAGGAGCCTTGGTATCATGGTTGGCACAGCCATGGTGGGCTGAAGGGCTGTTCCTGTGCTGTACTGTTCTGTGAGTTCTGGACAATGGGATTAGGGTGGATGGGTACAACAGCCAGCACGTGATGGGCCGAAGGGCCTGTGCTATAGGACCCAATGACTCCTGGCCTGGAGCCAATTGGCTGCCCCACTGCTGGGCATTGTGTCCATGACCTGAATTCACAGCCCCACCCTTCCTCCCCCTCCCACATCACCCAGGGTCACTCTTCCCTGGTTGATGTCCACATTCCAACCCCCTCCCACTTCCCTCGAACCACGTCTTCAACCTCAGGTCAGCTGCCACTGCTTCTGGGCAGTCTGAAATGTCTTAGTCCTTGATGCCAGAGGTCTGTGGGTCTCGGTCGCTGAGCATATTCAACCCAGACATGGTTACAGTTTTAGTTATTAGGGGAATCTGGGGGTAAGGAGTTTGTGGAGGGCACTGACTACACAGGGTGACGGGGTAATGCAGGCATACTGCATGCTTGCCTTTATTAGTCGCATTGAGTTCGAGAGCCAGGAAGTTATGCTGCAGCTTTATAAAACTCTAGTTAGGCTGCATCTGCAGCAATGCATTCAGTTCTGGTCGCCCCATTACAGGAAGGATGTGGAGGCTTTGGGGAAGGAGCAGAAGAGGTTCACCAGGATGCTGCCTGGATTAGAGGGTATGAGCTTTAAGGAGAGGTTGGACAAACTTGGGTTTTTTTCTCTTGAATGGTGGAGGCTGAGGAGAGACGTGATAGAAGTTTATAAGATTATGAGAGGCACAGACAGAGTAAACAGCCAGGATCTTTTTTCCAAGGTTGAAATGTCTAACAATAGAGGGCATGCATTTAAGGTGAGAGGGGGAAAGTTCAGATGAGATGTACGGGCCAGGTTTTTTACACATAGAGTGGTGGGTGTCTGGAATGTGCTGACAGGGGTGTTGGTGGAGGCAGATACGATAGAGGGGTTTCAGAGGCTCTTAGACAGGCACATGAATGTGCAGAGAATGGAGGGACATGAGCATTGTGCAGGCAGAAGGGATTAGTTTAGTTAAGCATTTAATTACTAGTTTAATTAGTTCGGCACAACGTGGTGGGCCGAAGGGCCTGTTCCTGTGCTGTACTGTTGTATGTGTGGTCTGTGTTCTATGTGTATGTGTGGTCTATGTTCCACGTGGAGCTGAGCTGTGGGCAGCCGGTGACGAGGTGGAGTGACCTGCCCCCGATCCAATGATAAATTTCAGCCCCGGTTTAAGGGAGCAACATCTGGGTGTCCTCTCCACATGGTTGTGAGGGAATGATCGCAAGGTCACTGAGCCACTGGGACGTGAATCATCGTAGGACTGCTCCCTCCCCTCTCAGCACTGACACCGAGCAGGGAATTCCCTGGGAGGACGCCAGCTGGGACAGAAATAGATCACCAGCTCATCGTTCCCTGAGTGATCTGCCTGCTGCTTTTCGTCGATGGGTGACAGTCTGTGCATCTATTGAAGGACTTCCGGCAATGATTGAATGCGACAGGTTCACTCCCAGAGCTGATGCAGATTCTGCCACGCTCTGGTGTGTGGTCGGATCGTTGGGGCTCAGCACACGTCTCAGTGTCTGTTAGCTGCAAGGGACAGGTTCCAGGCCTCGCACACAATGGGCACACAGCAGCAAGTGGCTGTCGAACACCCTCTCAGTCTGAGCTGCAGAACTGGCTGTGCCTCGAACTACGCTGTTCCAGTACAGTTACCCTACCCTGCGGAAGATTGTTCAGGTGGGTCCCATTCACACAGAGCAGAAGGACCCCAATCCAGCACATGCTGCCTGTCACTGAGGGACGTAACATCTACACTGCCCTCTACAGCAACACACACTACAGGGATCTACAGGATCCCTCAGCTCCTGACCTCATTGCTGCCTTGGTCCAAACACAGACTGCCAGAGGTGGTGAGAGTGCTGCTCTTCACACCGAGGCAGCGCTTGTCCAAGATGCCCCTGTAATCCTGATCAGGGCTACCACAGGGAGAACAGCTTTCACACCACAGCTGGAGCCGACCATTGACTCCTTCACCAGAGGGAGGGAGCGTTACCCTGCACCGCGTACACTTCCCTCCAACAACGAAGGGTCCTGCCTCCACTCCTCACCTACAGTCAGCCCGACCCTCATCACCTACAGTCAGCCCGACCCCCTCACCTACAGTCAGCCCGACCCTCGTCACCGACAGTCAGCCTGACCCTCATCGCTGACAGTCAGCCCGACCCCCTCACCTACAGTCAGCCCAGCCCCCCTCACCTAGTCAGCCCGACCATCCTCACCTACACCCCACCTACACTACACCTATACTACGCCTACTCTACACCGACACTGCACGACAAACTACACCTCCTTGATGCAGTGGAGAGATCCCACCAGTAACGTCGCTGCCATTCACTAGAGGGACTAGGATATTCATGGCAGTGCCCTGTCCCGGCTGACGCCCTGGGTTGAGAAGCCGTCAGTGTGCCCCGTCGGGCAGGCCACGTCACTCAGATGCCAGACACCACACACATCTCTCATGTTCTGCAGACTTGCTGGTTTCCCGAGTTCTCCGTTCCCGTGGTTGGGGGGGGGGATGGGGGGGTGGGGAGGAAGGAGGGTTGGGACAGAACATCACACGGCACTGCACATCTGGGCCATTCCGTTCTTCATGTCACAGTAAAGAGACAGAGAGAGAAATGCTGACGTTTAAAAGACATTTGGACAGGTGCGTGGAGAGGAAAGGTTCAGAGGGATTTGGACCAAATTTGGGCATATGGTATTGCTTGGATGCAGCATGTTGGTCAGCATGAAGGACTGTCACTGTGCTGTGATCCTGTGATCTGTGACTCTGTCACACAGAGTACACCCACACCTCAGGGACTGCAGCAGTTCAAGAAGGCGGCTCACCACCACCGTCTCAGGGGCAACTGGGGATGGGAATTAAATGCTGGCTCAGCCTGTGAAGCTCACACCCCTTGAATTAAACCATAGAACCATGTTGTGCCGCCCTTCAAACCACACCTAAGACTATCTAACCCCTTCCTCCCACATATCCCTCTATCTTAAATTCCTCCAGTTGCTTATCTAACAACCTCTTGAACTTGTCCAATGTATCAGCCTCCACCACCACCCCAGGCAGCGCATTCCATGCCCAACCACTCTCTGGGTGAAAAACCTCCCTCTGACATCACCCTTGAACTTCCCACCCATGACCTTAAAGCCATGCCCTCTTGTATTGAGCATTGGTGCCCTGGGAAAGAGGTGCTGGTTGTCCACTCTATCTATTCCTCTTAATATTTTGTACACCTCTATCATGTCTCCTCTCATCCTCCTTCTCTCCATTAAGTAAAGCCCTAGCTCCTTTAGTCTCTCCTCATAATCCATACTCTCTAAACCAGGCAGCATCCTGGTAAATCTCCTCTGCACCCTTTCCAATGCCTCCACATCCTTCCTATAATGAGGCGACCAGAACTGGACACAGTGCTCTAAGTGTGGCCTAACCAGAATTTTGTAAAGCTGCATCATCACTTCGCGGCTCTTAAACTCGATCCCACGACTTATGAAAGCTAACATCCCATAAGCTTTCTTAACTACCCTATCCACCTGTAAGGCAACTTTCAGTGATCTGTGGATATGAACCCCCAGATCCCTCTGCTCCTCCACACTGCCCAGAATCCTTGCATTTACCTTATACTCCGTCTTGGAGTTAGTCCTTCCAAAGTGTACCACCTCACACTTCTCTGGATTGAACTCCATCTGCCACTTGTCAGCCCAGCTCTGCATCCTATCACTATCCCTCTGCAAGCTTCGACAGCCCTCCACACTATCCACACCACCACCGATCTTTGTGTCATCTGCAAACTTGCTGACCCACCCTTCCACCCCCCTCATCTAAGTCGTTAATAAATATCACAAAAAGTAGAGGTCCCAGAACCGATCCCTGTGGGACACCACTAGTCACAGCCCTCCAATCTGAATGCACTCCCTCCACCACAACCCTCTGCTTTCTACAGGCAAGCCAATTCTGAATCCACACGGCCAAGCCTCCCTGGTCCCTTGGCCTCTGACCTTCTGAAAAAGCCTACCATGTGGAACCTTGTCAAACACCTTACTAAAATCCATGTAGACCACATCCACTACACTACCCTCATCAATCTTCCTGGTCACCTCCTCAAAGGACCCTATCAGGTTTGTGAGGCAAGATCTTCCCTTCACAAAGCCATGCTGGCTGTCCCTGATCAGTCCATGTTTCTCCAAATGCTCATAGATCCTATCTCTTAGAATCCTTTCCAACAGCTTACCCACCACAGACATAAGGCTCACTGGTCTGTAATTCCCTGAACTATCCCTACCACCTTTTTTGAATAAGGGGACAACATTTGCCACCCTCCAATCCTCCGGTACCATCCCCGTTGACAATGAGGACTCAAAGATCCTAGCCAACGGTTCAGCAATCTCCTCCCTCGCCTCGCGAAGCAGACTGGGGAATATTCCGTCAGGCCCCGGGGACTTACCTGTCCTAATATTTTCTAACAACTCCAAAACATCCTCTCTCCTAATATCTACATACTCCAGAATTAATATAAATAATATTTAAAAAGCAGAGAAACAAAGGACTGCAGATGCTGGAATCTGGATGAAAAACACGATGATGCTGGAGGAACTCAGCAGGCCAGGCAGCGCCCGTGGAGAAAAGCAGGCAGTCAACATTTCAGGTCAGGACCTTTCTTCAGGACTGAAGATAGGAAAAGGGGAAGCCCAGTATATAGGAGGGCTTCAAAGTGGGCATGGCCGAAGAGACTTCACAGTGCAACGGTAATACTGGAGAAACTGAGAACTGCAGAAAATGACAGGCAATGAGAGGCTGAGAGAGAGAGGTAGAGAGAGAGGCAGAGACAGAGACAGAGACAGAGACAGAGAGAGGATGAAAGCAAGAGGGAGAGAGGATGAGAGAGAGAGAGGCAGAGAGAGGGTGTGCTTGAGTTGGCAGGGTTAGTGGGATCTCGGTGCTGTGCCCATGAACTGCGAGATGCGATACAGATGTTGGTGCCCTTCATGTCTGATGACAAACAGATGTTTGGCTCCACCTTCACTGAGAGCGGGGAATGGAACTTTCCAGCAAGGCTGGAAAGAGTGAGACATTCTTTGTCGGTGCCAGGTTGGGTTTTGCTGTGCGGCTGCAGTTACAGCTCCCTGCCATGCCGGTGGTTTCAGGAGGCTCCTGGCAGCAGAAGCTGGGACTGAGCAGTCTGACTCAGTGTGGAATGTGCTGCTGATCCAGTCTCCAGCACTCCCTCCGGATTATAAATAGCTGTGAACAATGGTCTCCTCTGAATCACTTCCCTTCTCCCCACTGCCCCACGACTTTCCCACACCCTTCACCATTCCATCCCAGTCTGGCAGAGACAGACACCTTGGCCGGCACAGACCAGTTGGGCCGAAGGGCCTGTTTCCGTATCGTGTGACTCTCTGGCTCTGCATGTCTCGCTAACTCCCCCGTCACTCACCTGGACTAACATCGCTCCCTCAGTCTGTGACTCTTCCAGCCACAGTGTGTTTCTCAGCTGCTCCCATCTGCCCGTGTTTGGCCCATATCCCAACATATATCCCCATAGCCTTTCCTATTCAGCTACCTGTCCAAGTGTCCTTTAAACGTTGTAACTGTACCTGCCCTCCCACTCCCTCTGGCAGCTCATTCCACACACCCACCAGCCTCTGTGTGAAAAACCTGCCCCTCAAGTCCCCTTTAAATCTCTCCCCTCTCACCCTAAACCTTTGCTGCGTCTGAAGTACAAAGTTAATGGCAGGCCCTTGAACAGTGTTGATGTACAGAGAGATCTTGGAATCCAAGTCCACAGCTCCCTGAAAGTAGCCGCCCAAGTCGATAGGGTGGTGAAGAAGGCGTACAGCAAGCTTGCTTTTATTGGTCGAGGCACTTTCAAGAGTCAGGAAGTAAGAAAACTCTGGTAAGGCCACATCTGGAGTATTGCATTCAGTTCTGGTTGCCCTTTTACAGGAAGGGTGTGGAGGCTTTGGAGAGGGTGCAGGAGAGGTTCACCAGGATGTTGCCTGGATTAGAGGACATGAGCTATAAGGAGAGGTTGGACAAACTTGGGTTGTTTTCTCTGGAGCAGCGGAGGCTGAGGGGAGACCTGACAGAAGTTTATCAGATTATGAGAGGCACAGATAAAGTGGGTATCTTTTTCCCAGGCTCAAAATGTCTAATACCAGAGGACATGCATTTAAGGCGAGAGGGGGAAATTCAAAGGAGATGTGCGGGGCAGGTCTTTTACACAGAGAGTGGTGGGTGCCTGGAATGTGCTGCCTGGGGTGGTGGCGGAGGCAGATACGATGGAGGGTTAGGTGTCATTAGGCATCATTAGCTCATTTAGTTTGACACAACCTTGTGGGCTGAAGGGCTTGTTCCTGTGCTGTACTGAACCGTGTTCCATGTTCTATCTGCTGGTCCCCTCCGTCCACCCTGTGACCTCCTAAAAAGGTCAAGCGGGTTTCCCTTTCCTAAATCCACATCGATGGTACTGGGTTGTCTGACATCTTCACCAGGTCTTCACCAGGCTTTTGGGTCTATGCTGACTTCTCGTCAGGCAGTATTTCAGTCCCATTCCCTCCCCTTTCCCACATCCCAGCAAATTATTCACATCTGTGTCCAATTTCCTCTGGAAAGCTGCAACTGAATCTTTCAGGCAGGGACTCCAGATCAGATCATTGCAGGGAGGCTCTGGGGCTCGTTCTCTGGGTCTCACAGAGTCAGACAGGACAGGAACAGGCCCTTCAGCCCAACTCATCCGTGCTGACCAAGGTTCCCATCCAAGCTAGTCCCATTTGCCCGCATTTGGCCCATATCCCTCTGAACCTTCCTTACCTGAACAAGTGTCTTTTAAACCTATGTCCTTTACTTTTAGACTTCCCAACCCTGGGAAAAAGATTCTCACTAATTACCCTGTCCGTGGTTCTCATAATCTTATAAACCTCCATCAGGTCTTCCCTCAGACTCTGACGCTCCAGAGAAAGCAACCTAAGTTTGTCCAGCCTCTCCTTATAGCTCATACCCACCACCCCCCCACCCCCAATCCAGACAGAGGAGATGTGTGGGGCAAGTTTTTTTTTACAGAGAGTGGTGGATGCCTGGAATGCAGTGCCAGGGATGGTGGTGGAGGCAGATACGATAGAGGCATTTAAGAGGCTCTAGATGGACACAGGGACTTTAGCAAGGCCTTTGACAAAGTCCCACATGGGAGGCTGCTCCAGAAGGTTAAGTCGCTTTGCATTCAGAATGAAGTAGTCAATTGGATTCAACATTGGCTTAGTGGGAGAAGCCAGAAAGTGGTAGTAGACGGTTGTCTCTCTGACTGGAGGCCTGTGACTAGTGGTGTGCTGCAGGGATCGGTGCTACGTCCGTTGTTGCTCATCATCTATATTAATGATTTAGATGATAATGTGGTAAACTGGATCAGCAAATTTGCGGATGACACCAAGATTGGGGGCATAGTGGACAGTGAGGAAGGCTGTCAAAGCTTGCAGCGTGATCTGCACCAGCTGGGAAAATGGGCTGAAAAATGGCAGATGGAATTTAATGCAGACAAGTGTGAGGTGTTGCACTTTGGGAGGACAAACCAGGGTAAGACTTACACAGTAAATGGTAGGGCTCTGAGGTGTGCGGTAGAACAAAGGGACCTGGGAATACAGATCCATAATTCCTTGAAAGTGACATCACAGGTAGATAGGGTCGTAAAGAGAGCTTTTGGCACATTGGCCTCCATAAATCAGGGCACTGAGCACAGGAGTTGGGATGTTATATTGAAGTTGTATAAGATGTTGGTGAGGCCAAATTTAGAGTATTATGTGCAGTTCTGGTCACCTACCTACAGGAAAGATATCAATAAGCTTGAAAGAGTACAGAGAAACTTTACACGGATGTTGCTGGGACTTGAGGACCTGAGTTACAGGGAAAGGTTGAATAGGTTCAGACTTTATTCCCTGGAGCGCAGGAGAATGAGGGGAGATCTTATAGAGGTATACAAAATTATGAGGGGGATAGATAGGGTGAATGCATGCAGGCTTTTTCCCCTCAGGTTGGGTGAGACTAGAACTAGAGGTCATAGGTTTAGGGTGAAAGGTGAAATAGTTAAGGGGAATCTGAGGGGGATCTTCACTCAGAGGGTGGTGCAAGTGTGGAACGAGCTGCCAGCGGAAGTGGTGGATGTCGGTTCAATTGTAACGTTTAAGAGAAGTTTGGATAGGTACATGGATGGGAAGGGTTTGGAGGGATATGGTCTGGGTGCAGGTAGATGGGACGAGGCAGAAGATCAGGTCAGCATAGACTAGATGGGCCGAAGGGCCTAATTCTGTGCTGTAGTCTCTATGGAGTTCAACCCGGATAGGCGATACGCTTCGGGAGATTGAATTTGAAGGCAGAACACAAGGTTAATGGCAGGACTCTTAGCAGTGCGGAGGAACAGAGGAGTCTTGGGGTCCACATCCATAGATCCCTCAAGGTTGCCATGCAGGTCTATACGGTTGTTAAGAAGGCGTATGGAGTATTGGCCTTCATTAGTCGGGGTATTGAGTTCAAGAGACACGAGGTGATGTTGCAGCTCTGTAGAACTCTAGTTAGACCACACTTGGAGTATTGTGTTCAATTCTGGTTGCCCCATTATAGAAAGGATGTGGAAGCTTTAGACAGGGTGCAGAGGAGATTGACCAGGGTGTTTCCTGGATTGCAGAGCATGTCTTATGAGGATAGGTTGAGTGAGCTAGGGCTTTTCTCTTTGGAGAGAAGGAGGATGAGAGGTGACTTGATAGAGGTGTACAAGATGATAAGAGGCATAGATCGAGTGGACAGTCAGAGACTTTTTCCCAGGGCAACAATGGCTAACATGAGGGGACATAATTTTAAGGTGATTGGAGGAAGATATAAGGGGTATGTCAGGGGTAAGTTTTTTACACAGACAGTGGTGGGTGCGTGGAAAGCACTGCCGGCAGAGGATGTGGGGGCAGATACATTAGGGACATTTAAGAAACTCTTAGATAGGCACATGAATGATAGAGAAATGGAGGGGTATGTGGGAGGGAAGGGTTAGATACAGCAGGATAAAATGTCGGCACAACATTGTGGGCTGAAGGTCCTATTCTGTGCTGTAGTGTTCTATGTTGTTCTGTGACTCTGAGAGAATGAAGGGATATGGACATTGTGTAGGCAGAAGTGACTAGTTTAGTTAGGCTTTTACAGAGTAATCTCTGGGTTACTCCCAGTGCCATGTGCTAGCGAGGGTAGAAATAGAAAGATAGCTCAGATGAACCTGGCTGAGGAGCTGGTGCAGGGAGCAGGGATTCAAGTTCTTGGATTGTTGGGATCTCTTCTGGGGTAGGGGTGAACTGTACAAGAGAGACAGGCTGCACCTGAACTGGAGGGGGACCAATATCCTATCTGGGAGATTTGCTAGTGCTACTCGGGAGGGTTTAAACTGGAGTGGCAGGTGGGTGGGATACTGAGCAGTGGAGTGGCTGATGAGAAATCAGGGATAATACAGGAGCCAATGAGAGCAAGTTTAGTCATCAGGATTCACAGGAGCACAGTAATGGGAGAGGTTTAAACTGCATTTACTTCAATGCTAGAGGCTTGACAGGTAAGGTGGATGAACTCAGGGTGTGGATCAGCTCTGGTGACTAGGATATCATCACCATAACAGAAACATGGCTGAGGGAAGGGCAGGACTGGCAGCTCAATGTTCCAGGATACAGAGCTACAGGTGTGACAGAGGTGCTGGTAAGAGAGGAGAGGAGTTGCCTTCTTGGTGAAAGAGGGCATAACAATGGTCATTAGAGAGGATCTTCTTGGGGGATCATCCAGTGAGGCCACATGTGTGAAACTTAGAAACAGGAAGGGGATGGTCACTCTGATGGGACTGTATTATAGACCCCCTCAATAGTCAGCAGGAATTGGAGGAGCAGATATGTGGAGAGATTGCAGCAAGTTGTAAACATAACAGGGTGGTATGCGTGGGAGATAAGATAAGACACGATAAGATTTCATTAGTCACATGTACATTGAAACACACAGTGAAACGCGTCTTTTGCATAGAGTGTTCTGGGGGCAGCCCGCAAGTGTCGCCACGCTTCCGTTGCCAACATAGCACGCCCACAACTTCCTAACCCATACGTCTTTGGAATGTGGGAGGAAACCGGAGCACCCGGAGGAAACCCACGCAGACACAGGGAGAACATACAGACTCCTTACAGACAGCGGCTGGAATTGAACCCAGGTCATTGGCACTGTTAGTAGCATTACGCAAACTGCAACACTACCGTGCCTGAATTTTTAACCCTCCCCAATATTGACTGGGCCAACCAAAGTGTGAAAGGCTTCGACAGAGTGGAATTCGTGAAACGTGTCCAAGAAAGCTTCCTTTATAAATATATAGAGGGACCTACTAGAGAGGGTGCAACACAGGTTCCTCCTCCTGGAGAATGAGATAAGGCAAGTGGTGGAAGTGTCTGTTGGCGAGCACTTTGGTTCCAGTGAGCATAATTCTATCAGTTTTAAATTATGGAGGAGGGTACAACCGGTTCACAGGTTAGGCTCCTGAACCAGGGCAGAGCAAGTTTTGGAGCCATTAGATGGGAAATTGCAGGGAAAGGAGCATCTGCCAAGTGGGAGGCCTTTAGAAGTATGATGTCAGGAGTTCAGGGTCTGCATGTTCCTTTTAGGGTGAAGGGCAAGGCTGGCAGGTTTTGGGAACCCTGGTGATGAGAGATATTGAGGCTCAGGTTAAGAAAAAGAGGGAGGCACACACTGCACATAAGCAATTGGGAACTAGTGAATCTCTTGATGACAACAAGAAGTGTCGGAGTGCACAAGAGAGAAGTTAGGGGGGCAAAAAGAGGATATGAGAAGGATCTGGCAGGCAAGGAGGAGCAAAGATCTATATTCTAAAATCCCAAGAGATTCTAGGGGTATATTAAGAATAAAAGGGTGGCTAGGGAGAGGATAGGTTCCCTTAAAGATCAGCAGGGCCGTCTGTGTGTGGAACCAAAGCAAATGGGAGAGATGTTTAATGAATATGAAGTGAGGGTAGGACTGATCAGAGATAAAAGAGGAAATAGGTGCCTGGAGTTGCAAGAGGTAGGGGAGGTCCTTAATGAAAGCTTTGCTTCAGTATTCACCAGTGAGAGAGACCTTGACGATTGTGAGGATGGCGTACGACAGGCTGATGTGCTGGGGCATGTCGACGTGAGGAAAGAGGATGTGCTGGAACTTTTGAAAAACATTAGGATAGATAAATCACCAGGGCCGGACGGGATATATCCAAGGTTATCACGGGAAGCAAGGGAAAAGTTTGCTGCACCTTTGGTGATGATCTTTGCATCCTCACTGGCCACAGGAGTAGTGCCAGATGATTGGAGGGTGGCAAATGTTGTTCCCTTGTTTAAGAAAGGGAGTAGGGATAACCCTGGGAATTACAGACCAGTGAGTCCTACTTCAGTGGTGGGCAAATTATTGGAAAAGATTCTTAGAGACAGGATTTATGGGCATTTGGAGAAGCATAGGCTGATTAGGGACAGTCAGCATGGCTTTGTGAGGGGCAGGTCGTGCCTCACGAGCCTGATTGAATTCTTTGAGGATGTGACAAAGCACATTGATGAAGGTAGAGCTGTGGATGTGGTGTACATGGAGTTTGACAAGGTTCCTCATGGAAGGCTCAGTCAGAAAGTCAGGAGGTATGGACTCCAGGGAAACTTGGCTGTGTGGATTCAGAATTGTCTCACCCATAGAAGACAGAGGGTGGTGGTAGATGGAGCATATCCTGCCTGGAGGTCGGTGACCAGTGGTGTTCCACAGAGATCTGTTCTGGGACCCCTGCTCTTTGTGATTTTTATAAATGACTTGGATGAGGATGTGGAAGGGTGGGTTAGTAAGTTTGCTGATGATAAAGGTTGGTGGTGTTGTGGATAGTGTAGAAGGTTGCTGTAGATTACAACAGGACATTGATAGAATGCAGAGCTGGGCTGAGAAGTGGCAGATGGAGTTCAAGACGGATAAGTGTGAAGTGATACACTTCAGGAGATCGAATTTGAAGGCAGAATACAAGGTTAATGGCAGGACTCTTAGCAGTGTGGAGGAACAGAGGGATCTTGGGGTTCACGTCCATAGATCCCTCAAGGTTGCCACGCAAGTCTGTGGTTAAGAAGGCATATGGTGTATTGTCCTTCAGCAACCGGGGAATTGAATTTAGGAGCCATGAGGTATTGTTGCAGCTATATAGGTCCCTGGTCAGACCCCACTTGGAGTATTGTGCTCAATTCTGGTCACCTCACCACAGGAAAGATGTGTAAGCCATAGAGAGGGTGCAGAGGAGATTTACAAGGATGCTGCTTGGAATGGGGAGCATGCCTTATGAAAGCAGGTTGAGGGAACTCGGCCTTTACTCCTTGGAGAGACGGATGATGAGGGGGGACCTGATTGAGGTGTATAAGATGATGAGAGGTATTGATAGGGTAGATAGTCAAAGGCTTTTCCCCAGGGCTGAATTGGTGGCCACAAGAGGACATAGGTTTAAGGTGCTGGGGAGTAGATACGAGGAGATGTCAGGGGTAAGTTTTTTACTCAGGGAGTGGTGAATGCGTGGAATGGGCTGCCGGCAATGGTGGTGGAGGCGGATACGATAGGATCTTTCAAGAGGCTGTCAGATAGGTACATGGAGCTGAGTAAAATAGAGGGCTCTGGGTAAGCCTAGTAATTTCTAGGGTAGGGACATGTTCGGCACAGCTTTGTGGGCCGAAGGGCCTGAATTGTGCTGTAATTGTTCTATGTTCTATGTTCTAAGTCGATAGGGTTGTTCAGAAGGTGTATGGTGTGTTGGCCTTCATTAGTCGGGGTATTGAGTTCAAGAGCCCGGAGGTGATACAGCTCTATGGAACTCTGGTTTGACCACACTTGGAGTATTGTGTTCAATTCTGGTCGGCTCATTACAGGAAGGATGTGGAAGCTTTATAGAGGGTGCAGAGGAGATTTATCAGAATGTTGCCTGGATTGGAGAGCATGTTTTATGAGGATAGGTTGAGTGAGCTCGGGCTTTTCTCTTTGGAGAGAAGGAGGATGAGAGGTGACTTGATAGAGCTGTACAAGATGATAAGAGGCATAGATCGAGTGGACAGTCAGAGACTTTTTTCCCAGGGCGACAATGGCTGACACGAGGGGACGTAATTTTAAGGTGTCAGGGGTAAGTTTTTTACACAGAGAGTGGTGGGTGCGTGGAACGCACTGTCTGCAGAGGTTGTGGGGGCAGATACATTAGGGACATTTAAGAGACTCTTAGACACATGAATGACAGAGAAATGGAGGGCTATGTGGGAGGGAAGGGTTAGACAGATCTTAGAGCAGGATAAAATGTCGGCACAATATTGTCAGCTGAAGGGCCTTAACTGTGTGTAATATTCTGTGTTCTTTGTTCTAATATTTCCCATTAGTTTTTACTGTGGAGAAAACGATGGAAGTTAAGGAAATGTGGGAAATGGGTGGTGATGTCTTCAACCACATACAAATGAGCAGGGAGGAGGTACTGGAGGCCTTAAAGTGCATTAAGGTGGATAAATCCCAGGGTCTGACCTGGTGCATTCTCGGACCTTTTGGGAAGCTGGAGAAAAAATTGCGGAGGCCCTTGCAGAGATTTTTGCTTCATTTCTGGCCACAGGTGAGGTTCTGGAGGACTAGATTGTGGCTAATGTGGTACCGTTGCCAGGAAACTACAGGCCGGTGAGTCTGACATTGGTGGTGGGTAAACTGCTTGAGGGGGTTCTGAGGGTCAGGATCCACCAACATTTGGAGAGACAGGGTCTGATTCGGGACAGTCAGTGCAGCATTGTGTGTGGGAAGTCATGTCTGACAAATCTCTTGGAGTTCTGTGAGGAGGTAACCAAGATAAGGGCCGGGCAGTGGACATTGTCTATATGGACTTCAGCAAGGCCTTTGACAAGGTCCCTCATGACAGGCTAGTCAGGAAGGTTAGATCACATGGGACCCAGGGGGAGACAACGGATTGGATTCATAATTGGCTCAGTGGTAGGAAGCAGAGGGTGATGGTCGAGGGTTGTTTCTCAGACTGGAGGCGTGTGTCTAGTGGTGTGCCACAGGGGTCAGGATCAGATTTATTATCACTGACATATTGGTAAATTGGTTTATCATTGTCACTGCACCGAGGTTCAGTGAAAAACTTGTCTTGCAAACTGTTCACACAGATCGATTCATTACACAGTGCAATGAGGTAGTACAGGGTAAAACAATACAGAATGCAGAATGGAGTGTTACAGTTTACAGGGAAGTGCAGTGCAGGCAGACAATAAAGCGCAAGGTCATAACGAGGTAGATTGTGAGGTCAAGAGTCCATTTTATCATACCAGGGGACTGTTCAATAGTCTTATAACAGCGGGATAGAAGCTGTCCTTAAGCCTGGTGGTACATGCTTTCAGGCTTTTGTATCTTCTGCCTCATGGAAGCGGGGGGGAGGGAAGAGAGAATGTCCGGGGTGGGTGGGGTCTTTCATTATGTTGGCTGCTTTACCGAGGCAGCAAGAAGTGTAGACAGAATCCAAGGAGGGGAGGCTGGATTCCGTGACGTACTGAGCTGTGTCCACAAGTCTCTGCAGTTTCTTGCGGTCCTGGGCAGAGCAGTTGCCGTACCAAGCCGTGATGCATCCAGATAGGATGCTTTCTATGGTGCATCGATAAAAGTTGGTGAGGGTCTAGAGGGACATGAAAATTTCTTTAGCCTCCTGAGGAAGTAGAGGCACTGGTGAGCTTTCTTGGCCGTGGCATCTCCGTGGTTGGATCAGGACAGGCTGTTGGTGATGTTCTCTCCTGGGAACTTGAAGCTCTCAACCCTCGACCTCAGCATATGACGTGAAATATGTTGTTTTGCAGCAGCAGTACAGTGCAAAGACATAAAAATCTATAAGTTACAAAGTTAAGTACATAGTGCAAAAAAGGAATAATGAGGTTGTGTTCATGGGTTCATGGATCGTTCAGAAATCTGTTGATGGAGGAGTTGATGTTTGGACCTTTGTTGTAATTTATATAAACGATTTGGATGTGAATGTACAAGGTACGGTTAGTAAGTTTGCCGATGATATTAAAATAGGTGGTGTCGTAGATAGTGTAAAAGGTTATGAAAAGTTACTGGGGATCTTGATCAGCTGGGTCTGTGGGCTGAGGACTGGCAAATGGCTTTCAATACAGATAAATGTGAGGTATTGCATTTTGGGAGATCAAACCAGGGTAGGACTTGTACAGCGAATGGTAGGGCCCTGGGGAGTGTTATGGAACAGAGGCACCTAGGAGTGCAAAGGCATAGTTCACTGTAAGTGGCATCACAGGTAGACAGGGTGGTGAAGAAGGCATTTGGCACTCTGGCCTTCATCAGTCAGGGCACTGAGTATAGGAGTTGGGAAGTTATGTTGCAGTTATATAAGACATTGGTGAGGCCGCACTTGGAGCATTGTGTATGGTTTTGTTCTCCCTGCTATAGGAAAGATGTGATTAAACTAGAAAGAGTGCAGAAAAGATTTACCAGGATGTTGTCTGGACTTGGGGGCCTGAGTTACAAGGAGAGGTTGTGTAGACCAGGACTTTATTCCCTGGAACGTAGGAGATTGAGGGGTGACCTAACAGAGGTGTATAAGATCATGAGGGGCATAGACAGGGGGAAAGCACAGTCTGTTCCCAGGGAGGGGGGCTAAAACAAGAGGACATAGGTTTAAGATCAGAGGGGAGAGATTTAAAAGGGACATCAGGGCCAGCTTCTTCACACAAATGGCAGAGAGTATTTGGAAACAGCTGCCAGAAATAGTGGTTGAGGCGGGCACATCAGCAACATTTAAGATCCATCGAGATAAGTCCATGGATAGGAGAGGTTTAGTGGACAGATGGGAACAACTCACTTGGCAACACAGTCGGCATAGACGAGTTGGACCGAAGGGCCTGTTTCCGTGCTGTATGAATCTATGACTGTATAGTTGTCTGTACCCCTGGGGCCCCGGACAGTGAGGGACGGTCAGTGTGTAACCCCTGGGAACCCGGTCAGTGAGGGGCGGTCAGTGTTTAACCCCTGCGACCCCAGTCAGTGTGTAACCCTGGGACCCCGGTCAGTGAGGGACGGTCACTGTGTAACCCCTGGGACCCTGGTCAGTGAGGGACGGTCAGTGATTAACCCCTGGGACCCTCGGTCAGTGAGGGGCGGTCAGTGTTTAACCCCTGCGACCCCGGTCAGTGTGTAACCCTGGGACCCCGGTCAGTGAGGGATGGTCAGTGTGTACCCGCTGGGACCCAGTCAGGGTGTACCCCTGGGACCCTGGACAGTGAGGGACGGTCAGTGTGTAACCCCTGGGACCCCGGTCAGTGAGGGACGGTCAGTGATTAACCCCTGGGACCTCGGTCAGTGAGGGACAGTCAGTGTGTAACCCCTGGGACCCCGGTCAGTGAGGGATGGTCAGTGTGTAACCCTGGGACCCCGGTCAGTGTTTAACCCCTGGGACCCAGGTCAGTGTGTAACCCTGCGACCCCGGTCAGTGAGGGACAGTCAGTGTGTAACCCTGGGACCCCGGTCAGTGAGGGACGGGCAGTGTGTAACCACTGGGACCCCAGTCAGTGTGTAACCCTGGGACCCCGGTCAGTGAGGGACGGTCAGTGTGTAACCCTGGGACCCCAGTCAGTGTGTAACCCTGGGACCCCGGTCAGTGAGGGACGGTCAGTGTGTAACCCCTGGGAATCCGGTCAGTGAGGGACAGTCAGTGTGTAACCCCTGGGGCCCCGGTCAGTGAGGAGTTGTCAGTGTGTAACCCCTGGGACCCCGATCAGTCTGTAACCCTGGGACCTCGATCAGTCTGTAACCCTGGGACCTCAGTCAGTGAGGGGTGGTCAGTGTGTAACCTCTGAGACTCTGGTCAGTGAGGGATGGTCAGTGTGTATACCTGGGACTCCGGTCAGTGAGGGGTAGTCAGTGTGTAACCCCTGGGACCCCAGTCAGTGTGTAACCCCTGGGACCCCGGTCAGTGAGGGGCGGTCAGTGTGTAACACTGGGACCCCGGTCAGTGAGGGGTAGTGAGTGTGTAACCCTGGGACCCCAGTCAGTGTGTAACCCCTGGGATCCGGTCAGTGAGAGGTGGTCAGTGTGTAATCCCTGAGACCCCGGTCAGTGTGTAATCCTGGGAGCCCGGTCAGTGAGGGACAGTCAGTGTGTAACACCTGGGACCCCAGTCAGTGAGGTACAGTGTGTAACCCCTGGGACTCCGGTCAGTGTGGGGCGGTCAGTGTGTAACCCTGGGACCCCAGTCAGTGTGTAACCCCTGGGATCCGGTCAGTGAGAGGTGGTCAGTGTGTAATCCCTGAGACCCCGGTCAGTGTGTAACCCCTGGGACCCTGGTCAGTGAGGGACAGTCAGTGTGTAACCCCTGGGACCTCGGTCAGTGAGGGTCAGGCTCTGTAGGTTCAGGAATCTCCAGGAATGCCAGGGTTAATTCTGACTGTCGAAGGCTCTGCAGCTGCTCGGGAAAGGGTTAACTCTGCAGAGTGCAAGGCGTTGCCTGAAGCTTTGGCTCCATATCCTTGTTTTCTTTCCAAATAATTCCCAGAATCAGATTCCGAATTTCCACGTGTACCACTCTGCTATCTGGCGTTGTTCTGCTTCCCTCCACTCTCGCTCTGTCTGTGACAGGGCGGCACATACGGGGTTAAGTGGTGGGCAGAGAAGCGGCCTGCTGGTGGGACCTGCCGTCGACAGACTGGAGGATGTCTGCCGAGCTCTCCAGCACTCTATCTGAGTCTGGCCTGGTTCCGCTGCTCTGGGTCTCTGGGCTGGTGTCCGTCACACTCACCCTCTGGGTCATCTTCCTCTTCTGTGGTCTGGTCAGGCCTCATCAGGAGCACCTCTGGATTAGCACCTGGACAGGTAAGGATGTGTGACTGCTGGCTCGGGACTCAGTGTCCGAGGAACTCTTGGCTGGGGAAGTGGGAGGGCTGCGGACGATTCTACAGCTGAACGGTGCTCTGGACTGTGAGTGGTCAGTGTGGGTGTGCAGGAGCTGGGGACCCCCGTCTCCAGGTCCTTAACCTAACCCAGAGACCCCACACCCAGACCCCACTCTCAGATCCCACACCCAGAGATCCCACACCCAGGGATCCCACACCCAGACCCCACATCCAGATCTCACACCCAGATCCCACACCCAGATCCTACACCCAGATCTACATCTAGACCCCACACCATCCTACACCCAGAACCCACACCCAGACCCCACACCCAGACCCCACACCCAGACCCCACACCCAGACCCCACACCCAGACCCCACACCCAGATCCCACACCCAGAGATCCCACACCCAGAGCCCACACCCAGATCTCACACCCAGATCCTACAGCCTGACCCCACGCCCAGAGATCCCACACCCAGACCCCACACCCAGATCTCTCACCCAGATCTCTCACCCAGATCTCTCACCCAGATCCCACACCCAGATCCCACACCCAGAGATCCCACACCCAGAGCCCACACCCAGATCTCACACCCAGATCCCACACCCAGATCCCACACCCAGACCCCACACCCAGATCCCACACCCAGATCCCACACCCAGATCCTCACCCAGACCCCATGCCCAGATCCCACGCCCAGATCCTCACCCAGACCCCACACCCAGACCCCACACCCAGATCCCACACCCAGACCCCACACCCAGATCCCACACCCAGATCCCACACCCAGACCCCACACCCAGATCTCTCACCCAGATCTCTCACCCAGATCCCACGCCCAGATCCTCACCCAGACCCCACACCCAGACCCCACACCCAGACCCCACACCCAGACCCCACACCCAGATCCCACACCCAGACCCCACACCCAGATCCCACACCCACTGCCCCCACACCCACTGCCCCCACACCCAGATCTCACACCCAGATCCCACACCCAGATCCTCACCCAGACCCCACACCCAGACCCCACACCCACTGCCCCCACACCCACTGCCCCCACACCCAGATCCCACACCCAGATCCCACACCCAGATCCTCACCCAGACCCCACACCCAGATCCTCACCCAGACCCCATGCCCAGATTTCACACCCAGGTCCTCGCCCAGATCCCACACCCAGGTCCTCGCCCAGATCCCACACCCAGATCCTCACCCAGACCCCACACCCAGATCCCACACCCACTGCCCCCACACCCAGACCCTACACCCAGCACACCGGGACTGGACCTGACTCACACCTCTCACAGACTGCTGCTCCTCCTCCTGAAATCGGAATCCATCCTCCCATTCACAGACGCCCCACTCTGGGGACCACCCCCACCCCCAGGAGAGAACACACCCCAACACTGGGAGGAATAAAGTGATGAGAGCATTGACAGGGGCCATGGTCAGAGTCTCACTCCCGGGGTCCAATGTCTAATCCCAGGGGGCATGGTGAGAGGGGAAAGTTCAAAGGGGATGTGTGGGGCAAGTTTTCACACAGAGAGCGGTGGGTGCCTGGAATGTGCTGCCAGGGGTGGGGGTGGAGGCAGATACGATTGAGGGTTTAGGAGGCTGTTGGACAGGCATGTGGATGTGCAGGGAATGGAGGGATACAAACCATGTGCAAGCAGATGGGATTAATTTAATTCAGCATCGTGGTTGGCACAGACATAGTGGGCCGAAGGGCCGGTTCCTGTGCTGTTCTGTTCGGTGTTCTGTGTTCCAATAACTCAGGGAGTTGGGATCATTGTGTGTGAATGCCAATAAATCACACCCACCAGCAAAAAAACACAGGGAACATCAACCCCACCCCACACACACAGACAGACAGATCCCACCCCACACACACAGACAGACCCCACCCCACACAGAAAACAGACCCCCCACACACACATAGACCCCACCCCCCACCCCACACACATCCCCCCACACACCCCCCTCACACACACACACACACACACACACACACACACACACCCCCACATACACACACCTCCCCCACACACACAGAGATCCCCCACACACACACCCCACACACACACCCCACCCCCCCCCCACACACACACAGACCCCCATTTACACAAACACACCACACACACTCCCACATACTCACACACACACCCCGCACACATAGACCCCCCACATACAGACCCCACACACACACCCCACACACACACCCCACACACACACCCCACACACACTCAAACACTCACGCCCCCTACACACACACACTCACACTCTCTCACACACACACACCCCACACACACACAGACCCCCCAACCCCCCACACACACCCCACACACACACAGACCCCCCCCCCCCCCACACACACACACATACACACACACACACACAGACCCCACACGACACACAGCTGCAGAGGGTCAGTGCATCTTTGCTGCTGTGTCCTCTGTGAGGGTCAATGAGGGAAGATGTTCCAGACCGCTGGGGGCCGGTATCTTGGAGTCTGTCGGGTCCCAGTGAGGAGTCTGGACCGGCAAAGGTGTGTATCCGGACTGAGGGAGGCGCTGGTGTGTGTGTGTGTGTGTGTGTGTGTGTGTGTGTGTGTGTGTGTGTGTGTGTGTGTGTGTGTGTGTGTGTGTGTGTGTGAGAGTGTGTGAGAGTGTGTGTGTGTGAGTGTGTGTGAGTGAGTGTGTGTGTGTGTGTGTGTGTGAGTGTGTGTGAGTGAGTGTGTGAGTGTGTGTGTGTGTGTGTGAGTGTGTGTGAGTGAGTGTGTGAGTGAGTGTGTGAGTGTGTGTGTGTGTGTACTCTGCTTGTAAGATCAGCTTTCAGAGCCTGCGGACGTAAGCAGCCGGGCGTACAGCATCCGCCCCTGCGGGCCCCTGCGGAGGCAGCTGGGTGTACAGCAGCTGGGCGTACAGCAGCCGGGCGTACAGCAGCCGGGTGTGCAGCAGCCGGGTGTGCAGCAGCCGGGTGTGCAGCATCCAGCCCCTGTGGGTCACTGTGGAGGCAGCCGGGTGTGCAGCAGCCGGGTGTGCAGCATCTGGGCATGCAGAATTCACCCCTGCGGGCCCCTGTGGAGGCAGCCAGGCGTACAGCAGCTGGGTGTGCAGCATCCAGCCCCTGTGGGTCACTGTGGAGGCAGCCGGGCTTGCAGCAGCTGCCCCTGTGGGTCACTGTGGAGGCAGCCGGGCTTGCAGCAGCTGCCCCTGTGGGTCACTGTGGAGGCAGCCGGGCTTGCAGCAGCTGCCCCTGCAGGCCACGGACTGTTGCTGCCTCCAGGATGACACAGCTCCCAGTGGCAGGAATCAGCTGGTGGGAGCTGCCGGGCCATGACTCCGATCTTCCCCGTGTCTGGGACAGGTCCCCCCGGCCCACATTCCCCCACACTCAGTGCACCCTCCCTCTGCCAGTGGAGGCTGCTGCTGTGGGCAGCTGGAGGAAGGGACAGACTGGAGGATGGAGGTGCCAGACCTACAAACCTCCTCCAAGGAGGACAGCTGACTGCCTCCATGCAGGTGGAATGAGCAGAGAAGCATCACTGAGCTAAGCTCACAGCACGGCTCAGGGAGCTGGAAACCTCCACTGTGGGAGTCACAGAGCTGTACAGCACGGAAAAAAGGCCCTTCAGCCCATTCCTGTCCGTGCCGACCAAGGTGTACATTCAGGCTAATCCCATGTCCCAGCACTTGGCCCATGTCCCTCTAAACTCTTGTCTTCCATGCACCTGTCCACATCCTTCTCAAATGTGTCTAATGTACCTGCCTCACCCACTTCCTCCGACAGCTAGTTCCATATACTGACCACCCACTGTGTAAAAACGTTGCCCCTCTGGTTCTTATTAACCCTTTCACCTCTAACCTTAAAACTACATCCTCTAGTTTTTGATTCCCCAACCCTGGGAAAAAGACCACTCTCCCTATCTCTGCCCCTCATGATTTTATATACCTCCATGAGATCACCCCTCAGTCTCCTACCTCCAAGGAGTAAAGTCCCAGCCTGTCCAACCTCTCCCTATAATTCAGTCCCTCAAGTCCTGGCAACATCCTTGAACATCT
This sequence comes from Pristis pectinata, assembly GCF_009764475.1. Taxonomy (NCBI): domain Eukaryota; kingdom Metazoa; phylum Chordata; class Chondrichthyes; order Rhinopristiformes; family Pristidae; genus Pristis; species Pristis pectinata. The sequence goes on along the minus strand of NC_067409.1, from coordinate 343,165 downwards.
CTTCTGCACTCTTTCCAGTTTAATCACATCCTTCCCGAAACAGGGTGACCAGAACTGAACACAAAACTCCAAGTGCAGCCTCACCAACGACTTGTACAACTGCAACATAACGTCCCAACTTCTATACTCAGTGACCTGACTGGTGAAGGCCAGCGAGCCAAACACCTTCTTCACCACCCTGTCTACCTGTGACTCCACTGTAAGGAAACCATGTACCTGTACTCCTAGGTGCCCCTGTTTTCTACAACACTCCCTGGGGCCCTACCATTCACTGTGAAAGTCCTATCCTCATTTGTCTTCCCAAAATGCAACACCTTACAATAATCTGAATTAAACTGCATTTGCCATCCCTCAGCCCACCTACCCAGCTGATCAACATCCCCCTGTGGTTCTTGATGCTCCCTGACACCACATATTTTAGCGTGGGGCAATTCCAGCCCAGCCGACCCCCTCCCCAAGGATTACTTTTTGGACCCAGGCCCTGGAGCCCCTCTCAGCAGCCGGTCCCATAAAACTTGAGCCGTCTCTCAGAAATGCCTGCTGTAATATTTCGTGCTACCTACCCAGACAAGGGCGTCCTATGAGGACTGCTCCATGCAGTGTGCTGTCTGTGATGAAGCAGGTCCCCATCGGAGGGAGTCCTCCTCCCTTACCTCGGAGTTCGATCGGAGGCTGCAGCACCCAGCAGACCTGTGGAACAGGTTCCGTATTGGTTTACAGGAGGGTTTGTAATGAGGGATAAGGAAATGGTGCCAGGTATTTCACAAACACTGTGTGTCTGCCTTCGTGGAAGACAACAGTCTTGCTGGAAGCACTGGAGGCCAAAGGGTCCAGTGCAAGTGAGGAAGTAAAAGAAGTCAGTGTGAATAAAGGGAAGTTAACCGGCGTGAAAATGACAAATCCCAAGAAAATGATGATCTACATGGTTGGCACAGACATGGTGGGCCGAAGGGCCTGTTCCTGTGCTGTACTGTTCTGTGTCCTGTGTTCTATGTTGGTAAGTTGGATACAAAATTGGCTTGGCCATAGAAGACAGAGGCTAGTGGTGGAGGGGTGTTGCTCTGGCTGGAGGTCGGTGACCAGTGGTGTTCTGCGGGGATCGGTGCTGGGACCTCTGCTGTTTGCGATACATGTAAATGATCTGAATTAAAATGTCGGTGGGCTGATCAGTAAGTTTGCAGACGACAAAGAATCAGTGAAGTTGTGGACAGTGAGGAAGGGCACAAAGGAGACTGCAGATATGCCCAGAGTCCCACAGCATGGGAACAGACCATTCGGCCCAACCCATCCATGTCGACCTGGTGCTCACCAAACTCGTCCCATCTACCCATGTTTGGCCCATATCCCTCTAAACCTTTCCTATTCATGTACTTATCCAAATGTCTGTTGAATGTTGTCACTTTACCTGCCTCAACCACTTCCTCTGGCGGCTCGTTCCATATACCGATCCAAAATAACTTTTAAATGTTGTACTCTTTTACTGAGGGCTGGAGAGGCTGGGACTGTTTTCTCTGGAGCAAAGGAGGGCATAGGTTTAAGGTGAAAGGTTTAAAGGGGACCTGAGGGGCAGGTTTTTCACACAGAGGGTGGTGGGTGTGTGGAACGAGCTGCCAGAGAAAGTGGCAGAGGCGGGTACAATTACAATGTTTAAACGACACTTGGACAGGTCCACAGTAGGGAAAGGTTTAGAGGGATAGGGGCCAAATGCAGGCCAATGGGATTAGCTCAGGTAGACACCTTGGTCAGCACCAAAGGGCCTGTCTCCATGCTGCACAACTCTGTGACTCAATGTGCACACAATATCCCACCAGTGGCTAAACCAACATTTTATGAAGTTGTACCAAGGCCTCGCTGCTGTTATACTCAATGTCCCAGCGAATGAGTACCAGCAGCCTGTATGCCTTCTTCTACAACTTACCCACCTGTGCTTCCACCTTCAGGAATCCTTGGACGTAAACCATGATCCCTCTGTTCCTCAATACTTCCTGAGGCCCTCCCATTCATTGTCCATGCCCCACTATATTAGTCCCCACACGCATCACCTCACACTTAGCAGGATTCAATCCTACTGCTCTTGCTCTCCCCCGACCCTCAATCCCACTCCCCCATCCCCCTCCCCATCCCCCTCCCTCATCCCCCTCCCTCATCCCCCTCGCTCATCACCCTCCCCATCCCCCTCCCCATCCCCCTCCCTCATCCCCTCCCCATTCCCCCTCCCCATCCCCCTCCCTCATTCCCCCGCCCCATCCCCCTCCCCCCATCCCCTCCTCCATCCCCTCCCCATCCCCCTCCCTCATCCCCCTCCCTCATCCCCCCTCCCTCATCCCCACTCCCTCATACCCCCTCCCCATCCCCCTCCCCATGCCCCCTCCCTCATCCCCCTCCCCATCCCCCTCCCTCATCCCCCGCCCTCATCCCCCGCCCCATCCCCCTCCCTCATCCCCTCCCATCCCCTCCCCCATTCCCCCGCCCCATGCCCTCCCCTCCACCTCTCTCCCTCCCATACCTCACCCTCCCCATCCCTGCCCATCCCATCCTGCTCCCCCCTCGTCGCCTCCCCATCCCTCCTTCCCCCTCCCACCTCCCCACTCCCCTCCTCATCCCTTGCCTCCACCATCCTCCCTCTCCCACCTCTCCCCCTCCCCATCCTTCCCCTCCACCCTCCTTTCCCACACCTCTCACCCTTCATCTCCCTCCGCCATCTCTCCCCTCCTCTCCCTCTCTCAACACTCTCTCCCCATCTCCCCCTCCTTCTCCAACTCCCCCTCTCTCCCTTCCCTCTTCCTGTCCCAATCCCTCCTCTCCCCCTCCCTCTCCACTCCCATAGAACCATAGAACACTACAGCATAGAAAACAGGCCATTCGGCCCTCCGTGCTGAAACATTATTCCAATAGTCCCATTTACCTGCACCCAGTCCATAACCCTCCAGACCTCTCCCGTCCATGTATCTATCCAATTTATTCTTAAAACTCAAGAGTGAGCCCGCATTTACTACATCAGATGGCAGCTCATTCCATACTCCCACCACTCTCTGAGTGAAGAGGTTCCCTCTAATCTTCCCCCTAAACCTTTCCCCTTTCACCCTAAAGCCATGTCCTCTCGTACTTATCTCTCCTAATCTAGGTGGAAAGAGCCTACTCGCATTAACTGTCTATGCCCCTCATAATTTTGAAAACCTCTATCAAATCTCCCCTCATTCTTCTGCGCTCCAAAGAATAAAGTCCTAACCTGTTCAATCTTTCCCTGTAACTCAACTCCTGAAGACCCGGCAACATTCTAGTAAATCTCCTCTGCACTCTTTCAATCTTACTGATATCCTTCCTATAGTTAGGTGACCAGAACTGCACACAATACTCCAAATTTGGCCTCACCAATGTCTTATACAACCTCACCATAACATCCCAACTCCTATACTCAATACTTTGATTTATGAATGCCAGGATGCCAAAAGCTTTCTTTACAACCCTGTCTACCTGCGACGACACTTTCAGGGAATTATGTATCTGAACTCCCAGATCCCTTTGTTCCTCTGCACTCCTCAGTGCCCTACCATTTACTGTGTATGTCCTACCTTGATTTGTCCTTCCAAAATACAACAACTCACTTGTCTGCATTAAATTCCATCTGCCATTTTCTGGCCCATTCTTCCAGTTGGTTCAGATCCCTCTGCAAGCTTTGAAATCCTTCCTCACTGTCCACTACACCTCCAATCTTAGTGTCATCAGCAAACTTGCTGATCCAATTTACCACATTATCATCTGGATCATTGATATAGACAACAAACAACAATGGCCCCAGCACAGATCCCTGAGGCACACCACTAGTCACAGGCCTCCAGTCGGAGAAACAATCGTCCACTACCACTCTCTGTCTTCTCCCACACAGCCAATTTCGAATCCAGTTTACAACCTCTCCATGGATATCTAGTGTCTGAACCTTCTGAACTAACCTCCCATGTGGGACCTTGTCAAAGGCCTTACTAAAGTCCATGTAGACAACATCCACAGCCTTTCCTTCATCTACTTTCTTGGTAACCTCCTCGAAAAACTCTACAAGATTAGTTAAATACGATCTACCATGCACAAAGCCATGCTGACTATCCTTAATCAACCCTTGGCTGTCCAAATACTTGTATATCTGATCTCTCAGAACACCTTCCAATAATTTACCCACTACTGATGTCAGGCTCACCGGCCTGTAATTACCTGGCTTACTTTTAGATCCTTTTTTAAACAACAGAACAACATGAGCGACCCTCCAGTCCTCCGGCACCGCACCCGTGGCTAAGGACATTTTAAATATATCTGCCAGGGCGCCTGCAATTTCTACACTAGTCTCTCTCAATGTCCAAGGAAATATCTTATCAGGCCTGGGGGATTTATCTACCTTTATTCTCTGTAAGGCAGCAAACACCTCCTCCTCTTTAATCTCTATATGTTCCATGACTCTATTGCTTGTTTCCCTTCCTTCCATATCCACTATGCCCGTTTCCTGCGTAAATACTGATGCAGACAAATTGTTTAAGATCTCCCCCATCTCCTGAGGCTCCAGACATAGACGACCACTCTGATCTTCTAGGGGACTAATTTTGTCCCTTACTATCCTTTTATTCTTCATATACTTGTAGAATCCCTTCGGATTTACCTTCACATTATCTGCCAAAGCAACCTCATGTTGTCTTTTTGCCTTCCTGATTTCCTTTTTTAGTATTTTCTTACTTTTCTATACTCTTCAAGTACCTCATTTGTTCCTAGTTGCCTATACCTGCTATACACCTCTCTTTTTCTTAACCAGATCACCAATATCCTTGAAAACCAAGGTTCCCTACGCTTGTTAACTTTGCTTTAATCCTGGCAGGAACATGCAAACTCTGCACTCTCAAAATTTCACCTTTGAAGGCTTTCCACTTACTGAGCACATCCTTGCCAGAAAACAACTTATCCCAATCCACTCTTCCTAGATCCCTTCTCATTTCCACAAATTGCCTTTCTCCAATTTAGAACCTCAACTTGAGGACCAGACCTGTCCTTATCCATAAGTAACTTGAAACTAATGACATTATGGTCACTGGACCCAAAATGCTCCCCCTACACATACTTCTGTCACCTGACCTGTCTGGTTCCCTAAAAGGAGATCAAGTATTGCATTCTCTCTCGTGGTACCTCTATATATTGATTTAGAAAAACTTTCCTGAGCACATTTGACAAATTCCAAGCCATCCAGCCCTTTCACAGTGTGGAGTCCCAGTCAATATGTGGACAGTTAAAATCCCCTACTATCACAACTTTCTGTTTTGTACATCTGTCTGCTATCTCCCTACAGATTTGTTCCTCCAATTCTCTCTGACTATTGGGCGGTCTATAATACAACCCTATTAGTGTGGCCACACCTTTCCCGTTCCTCAGCTCCACCCATATGGCCTCTGTAGACGAGCCCTCCGGGCTGTCTTGTCTACGCACAGCTGTGATCTGTTCCCTGACCAGTAGTGCCGCTCCTCCCCCTTTCATCCCTCCCCCTCTATCACATCTGAAACAACGGAACCCCGGAACATTAAGCTGCCAGTCCTGCCCCTCCTGCATCCAAGTCTCACTAATAGTAATAATGTCATAATCCCACGTGCCAATCCACGCCCTAAGCTCATCTGCCTTACCTACAATACTTCTTCCATTGAAATAGATGCACCTGAGAACATTTCTATCATGTACAAACCTTTGATTTCTGTTTACACTTACGGTCCTCACATGACCTTTTCCCTCCTCCACCTCACTATCTGTTTCTAACACTCTGGTTCCCCTCCCCCTGCAAATCTAGTTTAAACCCCCCCAGAACAGCACTAACAAACCTACCCGGGTAGGTTTGGTACAACGTCCCAAACTCCAAGTCCAGGAATAGTTCTTAAAGTTCAGTTCCGCAAGCTATAAGGTGAAACATGAGCAAAGGCTTCTTCAACAACCACCGTTGTCTGAAGCTAAGACGTAGATGTAGAGAACATAAGAGAGAGTACATACGAAATCCAAACATTCCACGATGGAACCCAAACGACACCTCAGTGTTTACTCGGTAGTGACTTCCTCACCCCGAAAAGCATCCAAATCGTGGCCCCCTCTCCCCCTCCCTCTCCCCCTCCCTCTGCCACTCCCCCGTCTCTCCCCCGCTCTCCCCATCTCCCCCCTCCCCCTCCCTCTCCCTCCCTCTCCCACTCCCCCCTCTCTCCCTCCCACTCCCCATCTCTCCCCCTTCCACTCCCCATCCAACCCCTCCTTCTCCCCTCCCCGTCTCTCCCCTCCTTCTCCCCTCCCTCTCCCTCCCTCTTCCCCTCCCTCTCCCCCTCTCCCACTCCCCCATCTCTTCCTTGCCACATAATCGCTCTACAACAGCCACCACTGCAGTTTCCCACTAATTGGTCTCAGATGCGGAGGAGTTTACTCTCAAACAGGCAACCCTGTTATTTAAAATAATTATTTAAAAATAACCAAATTCAAAGCAAGACTAAAACATTAAATTAAAACCCCTGCTGTCCCTGTGTGTGAGGGGACAGTGCAGAGCGAGCTCTCTCCACATCTAACCCTGCCTTGGGACAGAGTAACAGGAGATTTTCCATGGAGCTGACAACGTCGATCAGCTGGTGAGATGTGCAGAGAAATGACAGATGGAGTCCAATGGGAAAACGGGAGGTGATGCACTTTCTGAGGAATGGTAAAGCCCAGATATACACGAGGACGGGAGGACCCAAGGAAGTTCTGAGGAACAGAAGGAATTTGATGCCCAAAGATCCCTGAAGGTGGATAAGGTGGTGAGCACGGCACACGGATACTTGCTGTCAGTAGGTGAGGCATCAGATAGAAGAGCAGGAAGGGAATGATATGTTTGTAAAATCTTGGTTATGCCACAGCTGGAGTCCTGTGTCTTCATCTTTTTCTGCCTCTTAGGTGGTCCCTCTGGATCGAGGAAGACCTGTTTCCATTTAAAGAACGACAGGATAGAATACAGGAGTAGACTGGTGAGAAACACAGAACACAGAGCAGCAGTAGGCAGCGACAGGCCTTTTGGCCCACCATGTCTGACTTTGTTGCCCAGCGAGCAAAAGGGACAGGTTACACCTGAATTGGAAGGGGACCAATATTCTTGCAGGCAGGTTTGCTAGAACTGTTGGGGAGGGTTTAAGCTAGTTTGGCAGGGGGATGGGACCAGAGTGATAGGTCAGAGGTTAGTGCATTTAGTGTACAAGTAGATGCAGAGTGTAGAAAGACTGTGAGGAAGGACAGGCAGTTGAAAGGGCAAAATTGCAGTCAGTTGGATGGGCTGAAGTGTGTCTAATGCGAGAAGTATCAGGAACAAGGCTGATGAACTTAGAGCGTGGGTAAGTACATGGAACTATGACATGGTGGCCATTACAGAGACTTGGCTGTCACAAGGGCAGGAATGGCTGCTGGATATTCCGGGGTTTAGATGTTTCAAAAGGGACAGGGACGGATGTAAAAGAGGTGGGGGAGTGGCTTTGCTGATCAGGGACAGTGTCACAGCTGTAGAAAGGGAGGATGTCCTGGAGGGATCGTCCACTGAGTCAGTGTGGGTGGAAGTCAGAAACAGGCAGGGAGCGATCACTCTGTTGGGAGTATTCTACAGACCCCCCCAATAGCAGCAGAGACACTGAGGAGCAGATCAGGAGGCAGATTTTGGAGAGGTGCAAAAATAACAGGTTTGTTGTCATGGGTGATTTCAACTTCCCTAATATTAATTGGCACCTTATTAGTGTAAAGGGGATGGATGGGACGGAGTTTGTTCCGTGTGTACAGGAAGGATTTCTGACACAGTATGTGGACAGGCTGACTAGAGGAAAGGCCATTCTGGACCTGGTACTAGGCAATTAGCCTGATCAAGTTTCAGATCTCTCGGTGGGAGAGCATTTTGGAAATAGTGACCATAACTCCTTGACCTTTACCATAGCCTTGGAGAGGGATAGGAGCAGGAACTTGGGATCATAAATTGGGAACAGATGTTCTTCGGGAAGTGCACAGCAGAAATGTGGAGGTTGTTCAGGGGGTATTTGCATGGGGTTCTGGATAAGTTTGTCCCATTGAGGCAGGGTAAGGATGGTAGAGTGAAGGAACCGTGGTTGACAAGAGACATTGAATATCTTGTCAAGAGGAAGAAAGAAGATTACCTAAGGTTTAGAAAGCATGGATCAGACAAGGCTCTGGAGAGTTACAAGGTAGCCAGGAGGGAGCTGAAGAATGGACTTAGGAGAGCTCGAAGGGGGCGTGAGAAGGCCTCGGCAAGTAGGATTAAGGAAAACCCCAAGGTGTTCTACACATAAGTGAAGAATAGGAGATCGATTAGAGTGAGGTTAGGACGTCTCTTGTCCCGTACTCGATGGAGTTCAGAATGATGAGAGGGGATCTCATTGAAACCTACCGGATACTGAAAGGCCTGGATAGAGTGGACGTGGAGACGATGTTTCCATCAGTGGGAGAGTCTAGGACCAGAGGGCACAGCCTCAGAATAAAGGGACGTCCCTTTGGAACTGAGATGAGGAGGAATTTCTTCAGCCAGAGGGTGGTGAATCTGTGGAATTTGTTGCCACAGACGGCTGTAGAGGCCAAGTCATTGGGTATATTTAAGGTGGAGACTGATAGGTTCTTGATTGGTCAGGGGGTTAAGGGTTATGGGGAGAAGGCGGGAGAATGAGGTTGAGAAAAAGACCAGCTATGGTTGAAGGGCAGTGCAGACTCAATGGGCCGAATGGCCTAATTCTGCTCCAATATCTTATGGTCTTATGATCTTAGATGCCCTTCTTCAATGTCCACCTCACCACCAATTTTGGTGTCATCCACAAACTTACTCACCATGCCACCTACATCCTCTTCCAAATCATTCTCATAAATGACAAACTGAGGACCCTGCACCGACCCTGCGCCACACCACTCAGGATCAGGATCAGGATGAGAATCAGGATCAGGATCAGGATCATTATCACTGACATATGTTGTGAAATGTGTTGTTTTTCAGCAGCAGTACGGTGCAAGACATAAAGATCTAAAAATTGCCATGTTACAAAAATAAATAAATAGTGCAAAAGGAGAATAATGAGGTAGTGCTCATGGGTTCATGGACCATTCAGAAATCTGATGGTGGAAGAAGCTGTTCCTGAATCATTGAGTATGGGTCTTCAGGCTCCTGTACCTCCTCCCTGATGGTAGTAACGTGAAGAGGGCATGTTCCAGATGGTGAGGGTCCTCAGTGATGGATACCACCTTCTTGAGGCAATACCTCTTGGAGATGTCCTCGATGGTGGGGAGGGTTGTGCCCATGATGGAGCTGGCTGAGTCTGCAACTCTCTGCAGCCTCTTGCAATCCTGCACATTGGAGCCTCCATACCAGGCGGTGATGCAACCAGTGAGAATGCTCTCCACCGTATGTCTGTAGAAATGTGCAAGAGTCTTTGGTGACATACCAAATCTCCTCAAACTCCTAATGAAGTAGAGCCACTGGCATGCCTTCTTTGTGACTGCATCAATGTGTTGGGCCCAAGATAGATCCTCTGAGATGTTGACACCCAGGAACTTGAAGCTGCTCACCCTTTCCACTGCTGACCTCTCAATGAGGACTGGTGTTCTTCTGACTTCCCTCTCCTGAGTCCACAATCAATTCCTTGGTCTTGCTGATGTTGAGTGCGAGGTTGTTGTGACACTACTCAACCAGCCGATCTATCTCACTCCTGAATGCCTCCCCATTGCCCATCTGAGATTCTGCCAAAATTGTGTCTTGTGCAAGATAAGATAAGATAACAATGGTGCCATCAGCAAATGTATGGATGACATTTGAGTTGTGCCTAGCCACACAGTCATGAGTGTAGAGAGAGTAGAACACTGGGCTAAGCACGCATCCTTGAGGTCACCTCCCACCGAGCCAATGTTGTATCCAGCTGGCTCGCTCACCCTGGATCCCATGTGATCTCACCTTCTGCACCAGCCTACCATGCGAGACCTTGTCAAAGACTTTGCTAAAGTCCACGTGGACAGCGTCTGGCGCCCTGCCCTCGTCAGTCCTTTCAGTCATGTCTTCAAAAAACTCAGTCAAATTGGTGAGATGTTTCCATGTCCGTCCCATCATTAAAGTGGCAGTAACGGCAGTCAGTGGGGTGGTCTGCTCCTCCCATGCGATGTGGGATATCAGGGAGCAGTCTGGTATCCCTGATGTCAATATCTGCAGGGACTGTGCCCAGACCGCGCGGATACGTTGGAGGAGCAATTGGACTCACTGAGGAACACACAGGAGGCAGAGAGTGTTACAGACAGGGGTTTCAGGGAGATCGTGACACTGCAGGTTCAGTCAGGTCAATGGGTGACCCCAGGGAGGGCAGGCAGGTAGTGCAGGAGTCACCTGTGGCTGTTCCCCACTCCAACAGGAACACCCTTGGGGGGATGACCTCTCAGCGGTAATGGCAGCAGCAGCCAGATCAGTGGCACCACGACTGGCTCTGTTGTACAGCAGGGCAGGGCAAGGACTGGGTGATTGGTTGTGATCGGGGACATAGAAGGACAGAGAGGCGCTCCTTTGGCCGTGAGTGAGACGCCAGGATGGTGTGGTGCCTACCTGGTGCTAGCCTCAAGCATGTCTCTGAGTGGGTGCATGACATTCTGCCACGGGAGGGTGAGCAGCCACAGGTCAGGGTCATTCAGCATGGAAACAGGCCCTTCGGCCCAACTGGTCCATGCCAACCAAGGTTCCCATCTAAGCTGGTCCCACTTGCCCACGTTTGGCCCGTATCCCTCTGAACCCTTCCGGTCCATGTACCCGTCCAAGTGTCTTTTATATGTTGCTAATGTACCCGTCTCCCCACTTCCTCTGGCAGCTCATTCCATATTCTGACCACTCTCTGGGAGAAGAAGTTGGCCCTCAGGCCCCTATTAAATCTCTCCCCACTCACCTTAAACCTGTGCCCTCTAATTCTTGATTCAGAACCATGGGAAACAGACTGTGTGCATTGACCCTGTCTCTGCCCCTCATGGTTTCATACACCTCTATAAGATCACCCCTCATTCTCCAACGCTCCAATGAAAAATGTCCCAACCTGCTCACCTCCTCCATAACTCAATCCCTCGAGCCCCGGCAACATCCTCGTAAATCTCCTCTGCACTCTTTCCAGCTTAATGGCATCTTCCCATAGCAGGATGATCAAAACTGAGCACAATATTCCCAATGTGCCTGTTGTTGCTAGACTGCATAGTTCAAGTTATTGCCATGGGCACACCCAGGTGTAAGTGACGTGAGAATTCACTCTGGCAACAGTTCGTTACAAACATGACAACGTAACAACATAGATTAACATAAATTCCACGACAAGTAAACATAACCACACTGGTGCGGGCTGAGAGAGAGAGAGAGGTCCTGCAAAGAGGGTTTAGGGAGTTATAAAACAGTAGGAAGGGAAGTACAGAGTAATGGCAGGGCCATGAGGAGCATCGATGTACAGAGGGGTGTCAGGTGCAGGGCCACAGCTCCCTGACGGTGGCAACACTGGGGGAGGAGATTCATTGAAGGGTTTCGCAGGGAGCTGGATGAACATCTGATGGGAAGGGACGCAGGGCTGTGGGGAGAGGGAGACGTTTGGGGGGTGTGGGAGAGGGTGAGAGTGGGGAGTGGGGATTGGGGAGGGGTGGGGAGGGGGGAGAGGGTGAACAGTGAGGAGTGGGGAGGGGAGAGGGGAGAGGGTGCGGTGGGGGTGGGGAGTGGGAGGGTGGGATGGGGAGTGGGTGATAGTGGGGAGTGGGGAGAGGTGGAGTGTGGAGAGGGTGGGGAGTAGGAAGTGGGCAGTGGGAGTAGGGTGAGGGTGGGTAGAGGGTGGGGACTGCCTGGGGTGGGGTGGGAGTGGGGTGGGTGGGGGAGTGGAGGGTAGGGTGGGGGTGGGGTGGGGAGTGGGGTGTGGAGTGTAGGGTAGGGTGGGGTGTGGAGAGGGTGAGGTGGGATGGGGAGTGGGTGTGTGTGGGTAGGGTGGGGTGGGGAGAGGGCGGGTGGGGAGTGGGACCAGTGGAACTGATTGCTCCTACCTTGCTAGTACAGAAACAATGGGCTGAATGTCAGCCTCTGCACTATCTGCCGTTCTGAAATCATCTTTTGTTTCCTAGGGACAGGGGAGCGAAGAGTGAAGGGCAAGAAGGAAGCTGAGGTAAGGGTCCTCTGTCTCCCAGCAACCTGCTGCCGTATTTGGGGGGTTCCACCGGGTCCAATCATTCTGCCCCCTGACTGACCAGACCAACGTAAACCCCCCGAAACACAGGCTGATACCCACCCGAGGCGTCCTCACCAACTCCCGCCCCCCTGCCCCACTCCAGGCGAGGGGTTTCGGGGGCGAGAAGGGTGGTGGACACTGAGGTCCTGGTCCGGTGGGGGTGGGGTGGCACAGGACCAGAGACAGGAGGAAGGGGCAGTGGAGGGAGAGGAGGAGGAGACTGTGTGGGAGAGGATGGGATACTGAAGGAGGGGAACATGAATGGGGTGTGACCGACGGAACAGCAGTCATTGTCCTCAAGTGGGGCACATGGGGTGGGTCTGGAGTTACGTGTAGGTCCGGGCAGGTCTGGAGGATGCTGGTGTGATGTCCTGATCCAGATCGGCTGGGAGCTGGGTAACCATGGGGCACAAGGCCTGAAGGAGGTTGTATATCTCAACAGGCTCAGCATGGCTTCAGTTACAGGTCCAAGGGTCCCTGCCAGCGGCAGCACAGGTGGACAATGTGCTGGTGGAGGTGTGTGGGATACCTGTAGCCAGGCCATTGACTGTAAGAACCGGGAGGTTATGGAGCAACTCTCCCACAGCTTTGGATCCAGAACTGGCTCGCCCACAGCAGAGGGCGGTGGTCGATGGGACTTAGTCTGGCTGGAGGTCTGTGACCAGTGGTGTTTCGCGGGGATCCGTACTGGGACCTCTGCTGTTTGAGATGTATATAAATGACCTGAATAAAAACGTGGTCGGGTGGGTCAGTGAGTTTGCAGGCGATACAATGATTGGGGGTGTAGACGGAGTAGAAAATTGCCAAAGGATACAGTGGGATAGAGATTAGTGGCAGAAATGGGGGGGAGAAGTAGCACATGGAATTTAATCCGGCCAAATGTGAGGTGGTGTGTGTGGGGAGTGGATGTGTGTGTAGGAAGAGGGTGGGGTGTGGGTGTTGGGGTGTGGGTGGGGGGGTGAGTTTGGGGAGAGGGTGGGGTGTGGGTGTTGGGGTGTGGGTGGGGGGGTGAGTTTGGGGAGAGGGTGGGGTGTGGGTGTTGGGGTGTGGGTGGGGGGGTGAGTTTGGGGAGAGGGTGGGGTGTGGGTGTGGGGTGTGGGTGGGGGGGTGAGTTTGGCAGGTGTGGTGTGTGTGGTGAGTGGATGTGGGGGTGGGGTTGGGGTGGATGTGGGGAGAGGGGGTGGGGGTGGGGAGAGGGGGTGGGGTGTGGGTGTCGGGGGTGTGGATGTCGGGGTGTGGGGTGGAGTGTGGGTGTGTGGGGAGAGGGTGGGGGTTGGGTGGGGGTGTGGGGGTGTGGGGTGTGGGGGCAGGGGTGAGGTGTGGGTGTTGGGGTGGGGAGAGGGGGGGTGGTGGGTGTTGGGGTGTGGGTGTCGGGGTGTGGGGTGGAGTGTGGGTGTGTGGGGAGAGGGTGGGGGTTCGGTGGGGGTGGGGTATGGGTGTGGGAGAGTTGGGTGGGGTGTGGGGGGTGGGGGTGTGGGGGTGGGGGTGGGGGGCGGGGGTGAGGTGTGGGGGTGGTTGGGGAGAGGGGGTGGGATGTGGGTGTCGGGGTGGGGTGTGGGGTGTGGGGTGGGTGTCAGGGTGGGTGTGGGGTGTGGGGGCGGGGGTGGGATGTGGGTGTCGGGTGTGGGGTGTGGGGTGGAGTGTGGGGAGAGGGTGGGTGGGAGTGTCGGGGGTAGGGTGTGGGGGTGGGTGTTGGGGGTGTGGGTGTCGGGGTGGGGTGTGGGGTGTGGGGTGTGGGGGGCGGGGGTGAGGTGTGGGTGTTGGGGGTGGGGAGAGGGGGTGGGATGTGGGTGTCGGGGTGGGGTGTGGGGAGAGGGTGGGGTGGGAGTGTCGGGGGTAGGGTGTGAGGGTGGGTGTTGGGGGTGGGTGTCGGGGTGGGGTGTGGGGTGTGGGGGGTGGGGGGCGGGGGTGAGGTGTGGGTGTCGGGTGTGGGTGTGGGTGTGGGTGTGGGTGTCGGGTGTGGGGTGGGGTGTGGGTGTGGGGTGTGGGTGTCAGGTGTGGGGTGTGGGGGTGGGGTGGGGTGTGGGTGTGGGGTGTGGGGTGTGGGGTGTGGGTGTCGGGTGTGGGGTGTGGGTGGGGGTGGGTGTGGGGTGTGGGGTGTGGGTGTCGGGTGTGGGGGTGGGGTGTGGGGTGTGGGGTCGGGTGTGGGGTGTGGGGTGGGGTGTGGGTGTCGGGTGTGGGGTGTGGGGGTGGGGTGGGGGTGTGGGGTGGGAGTGTCGGGGGTGGGGTGTGGGGGGGGGTGTGGGGTGTGGGGTGGGGTGGGAGTGTCGGGGGTGGGGTGTGAGGGCGGGTGTGGGGGCGGGTGTGGGGTGTGGGTGTCGGTTGTGGGGTGTGGGGGTGGGTGTGGGAGTGTCGGGGGTGGGGTGTGGGGCGGGTGTGGGGGGGGGTGTGGGTGTGGGTGTCGGGTGTGGGGTGTGGGGTGGGGTGTGGGGGCGGGTGTGGGGTGGGGGTGTGGGTGTCGGGTGTGGGGTGGGAGTGTCGGGGTGGGGTGGGGTGTGGGGTGTGGGGTGGGGGGGGGGGTGTGGGGTGTGGGTGTGGGGGGTGGGTGTGGGGTGTGGGGTGTGGGTGGGGTGTGGGGAGAGGGTGGGGTGGGAGTGTCGGGGGTGGGGTGTGGGGGTGGGTGTGTGTGGGGGGTGGGGTGTGGGGTGTGGGGGTGTGTCTGTGTCTGTGTGATTCAGTGGGCTGTAGGTACAGAGTCGGCCCTTGGACCAACCCCGACACACGGCCCGTGAATCCGATCCACACTGGTCCCACTCGCCTGTTGTCCCAATGCCCTGTAAACACTGTAACTGTCCCCGTCTCCACCACTTCCTCCAGCAGCTCGTCCCACAGCCCCACCAGCCTGGGTGAAAAACCTACCCCTCTCACCTTCAACCTGTGCCCTCCAGTCCTAGCTCCCCTGCCCTGGGACCAAGATTGTGACTCTCTGTCCCGTGTGACTCCTTTATGGACAAGAGATGAGCCGGCTGAAAGCTGCTGACCGAGCCGTTTGCTTTGTCTGTCTGGTGTTCACTGGACTGCTGCCTGGCTGTTTGTTGCTGCCACTGATACAGGGGCAGTGCTGATTGTACATTCCGGGAACTGAAGCCCTCAGCTGTCTGTGTGTGAGCACTCTATGAAGGTCCTGGGGGCGAGCTGATCAACAAACACTGGCTTTGTCCAGCTCTGCCTTGGACTTTGGAAGCTCAGAGGCAGCTTTTGTTGCCAACACAGAGACACTTTCTTTGTGACAGACTCCACAGTAAATCTACAGCCCTGGCACCAGCCAAGTCACAGTGCAGTCCTGGGCAGCACCGACTGAGCTCCAGGGCTGAACACATTCCCCACACAACAGGGAGATCTGCTGCTGGGCCAGGGAGCTCTCCGCAGGACCCCTCGGGTCGTAGCTGGAGAGGGGACCACCCCACCCACCCCTAACTTACCCTGCCCCCACCCCCAGTCTCTGCAGCATTGTAGATGGAGGAGACCCTCCCCACCTCATCTCCCACACCTCCCCCACCCTCCCCCCCCTCCCCCTCACCTCCTCCCCCACCTCCCCCCCACCTCACCCCCCACCTCCCCACTCCCCCACCTCCCTCACCTCACTCCCCTCCTCCCCATCTCCCCTCACCTTCCCCCACCTCCCCTCACCTCACCTCCCCTTCACCTCCACTCACCTCCCCTTCACCTCCCCCTCACCACCCCTCCCCTCCCTTCACCTCCACTCACCTCCCCTCCCCTCACCTCCCCTTCACCTCCACTCACCTGCCCCTCACCTCCCCTCACCTGCCCCCCACCTCCCCTCACCACGTCCACCATGAAAACCGAAACAAAATAGTCGTTCAAGGCCTCGGCCATTTCCACATTCCCCAATATTAATTCCCCTTCTCATCTTCCAAGGGACACACGTTCACTTTAGCCGCCCTTTTCCGCTTTATATAATTATAAAAACTTTTACTATCTGTTTTTATATTTTGTGCTAGTTTACTTTCATAATCTATCTTCCCTTTCCTTATTGCTTGCTTAGTGGTTCTTTGTTGCTTTTTAAAGTTTTCCCAACCTTCCAGTTTCCCACCACTCTTGCCAACTTTGTATTCATGAACATTCTCCCCGTGTCTCTGCGGGGGTTTCCTCCGGGTGCTCTGGTTTCCTCCCACATTCCAAAGACGTACGGGTTAGGAAGTTGTGGGCATGCTATGTTGGCGCCAGAAGTGTGGCGACACTTGCGGGCTGCCCCCAGAACACTCTATGCAAAAGATGTATTTCACTGCGTGTTTCAATGTACATGTGACTAATAAAGAAATCTTATCTTACCTTATCTTAGCTTGATGCCTTTTCTTATATTCTTAGTTATCCAAGGCTGGCTCTCCCCACCCTTGCTTTTAACTGGAACATACTTTGCTGAGCACCATGAAAAATCTCTTTGAAAGTCTTCCACTGTTCCTCAACTTCCCACCATATCGCCTGTGTTTCCAGCCAACTCCTTCCAGTGTTGCAGCTGGAGAGGGCACTCCCCAATCTCCCACCTCCCTTGCCCACCCCCCAGTCTCTGCAGTGTTGTAGATGGAGAAGGGTTCCCCCACCTCCCACCTCCCCCCACCCTGCCCAGCCTTAGTCTTTGCAGTGTGCTCCAACCTCTTTCCGCATCCAGGGAGGTGTCCTTCGACCCTCTGTGCTCAGTCAGTCAGATAAGTCCCTGGGACCGACCAAGTGTATCCTAGGATGTGGTGGGAAGATGTGGAAGAAATATTAGGGCCCTGGCAGAGATATCTGCATCATCATTAGCCATGGGGGAGATGGAGGGTGACTAGTGCTGTGCTGTTATTTAAGAAGGGCTGCAAAGACAAGCCTAAGTAAGTACTTTGCATTGGTATTCTCCAAGGAGAAGGAAATGGAGGATAGGGAGATCAGTGTGGAACATGCAAATATGCTGGGGCATTTATAAAGATAAAGGAGGAAGCAGAGTTGGGCCTCTTAAAGAACAAGTCCCCAGAGCCTGATGGGATATACCCCAGGTTATTGAGAGAGACAAAAGATGAGATTTCTGGGGTCTTTACCAAGATCTTTGTGCCCTCTCTCATCACAGGCGAGGTCCCAGAGGACAGGTGAGTAGCTAATGTTGTTCTGTTGGTCAAGAAGGGAAGTAGGGATAATCCTGGAAACTATAGACCGGTGAGTTTCACATCAGTGGTGGGGAAGCCATCGGAGAGGATTCTTAGGGATCGCATTTATGAGCATTTGGAGAACCATGGCCTAATCAGGGACAGTCAGCATGGCTTTGTGCAAGGAAGGACATGTCTTAATAGCTAGATTGAGTTTTTTGAGGAGGTGATGAAGGTGATTGATGAAGGTAGAGCTGTGGATGTTGTTTACATGGACTTCAGTGACGCGTTTGACGAGGTCCCTCATGGGAGGCTCAACCAGAAGATTAAGATGCATGGGATCCAGGGTGACTTGGCCATTTGGATTCAGAATTGGCTTGGCTACCAAGATTCAGCAAACCCTGAGACTGACACCAAAACGTTTCCTAGGACACAGTGGGAAGATGTGGAAGAAATATCTATGGCCACAGAAAACAGTGGTTGATGGGAGTTATTCAGCTGGAGGTCCCTGACGAGTGGTGTTCCACATGGACCCATACTGGGACGTCTGCTGTTCGTGATGTATATCAATGGCTTGGAGGAAAACGTGGATGGGTGGGTTAGTAAGTTTGCGGATGATACAAAGTCAAAGTTGAGTTTATTGTCATGTGCACAAGTCCATGTGTGCATAGGTGCAATGAAAAACTTACTTGCTGCAGCATCACAGGCACAGAGCCTCAGAGACACAAGAAAACATAAAATTAACAACATAAATTATACAAAATTATACAAGAAAGAACACAATTAGAACAAAACAGAAACAAAGTCCATTGTAGTGCAAAGTGATCGAAGTGGTCATAGTTTTATCGTACTGAGGTAGTGATTAGGGATGTGACAGTTGGTTCAAGAACTGAATGGTTGAAGGAAGGTAGCTATTCTTGAACCTGGTGGTGTGGAACTTCAGGCTTCTGTACCTCCTGCCCAATGGTAATGTTGTGGATTGCATAGAAGTTTGCTAAAGAATATGGCGGGATATAGATTAGCTGCAGATATGGGTGGAGAAGTGGCAGATGGAATTTAATCCGGCCAAGAGTGAGGTGTTGCACTTTGGGAGATCAAATGTAAAGGGACAGTACACAGTTAATGGCAGGACCCTTAGCAGTGTTGATGTGCAGAGGGATCTTAGAGTCCAAATCCATAACTCCCTGAAAGTGGCTGCACAGGTTGATAGAGTGGTAAAGGAGGCATATGGCATGCTTGCCTTTATTAGTTGAGGCACTGAGTTCAAGAGTTGGGAAGTTATGTTGCAGCTTTATAAAACTCTGGTTAGGCCGCATCTGGAGTATTGCATTCAATTCTGGTCACCCCATTATAGGAAAGATGTGGGGGCTTTGGAGAGGGTGCAGAAGGGGTTCACCAGGATGCTGCCTGGATTAGAGGGCACATACTATAAGGAGAGGTTGGACAAACTTGAGTTGTTCTCTGGAGCAGCAGAGACTGAGGGGAGACCTGATAGAGGTTTATAAGATTATGAGAGGCAGAGATATTGTAGGCAGCTGGTATTTTTTCCCCAGGGTCGAAACGTCTAATACCAGAGGGCATGCATTTAAGGTGAGGGGGTGGGGGTAAGTTCAAAGGAGATATCTGGGGCAAGTTCTTTACACAGAGAGTGGAGGGTGCCTGGAATGTGCTGCCTGGGGTGGTGGTGGAGGCAGATACAATAGAGGCGTTTAAGAGGCTCTTAGACACGTGAATGTGCAGAGAATGGAGGGATATGGACATTGTGTAGGCAGAAGGAATTAGTTTAGTTAGGTGTTTAATTACTAGTTTAATTATCACAAGTTCATCTACCATAACTTCTGCCATTTCTTTCAGTACCCTAGATGCATCCCATCAGGACCAGGGGACTTGTCTAGGCCCAATAGTTTGCTCATCACTACTTCTTTAGTGACAGCGATCATATCGAGGTCCTCACCTCCCATCACATCCACAACATCACCGAGGTGCTTTCCTGAGTTCGTCCCATTTGCTCGTGTTTGGCCCATGACCTCAAAACCTTTCCTATCCATGGACCTGTGGAAGTCCCTTTAGACATTTCAGTCGAGTTATGTGGAGAGACTGGACAATGTGCGGCTGACTTCTCGGCAGTGTAGGAGGCTGAGGGGTGACCTCATATAGAGCCATGAGGTGATTAGGTGGGTGGTCACAGTCGTTTTTCCAGGGTAGGGGAATCTAAAACTAGAGGCCATTGGTTTAAGGTGAGAGGGGAAAGATCAGGGGCAACTCTTTCACACAGAGGGTGGTGGGTATGTGGGCCGAGCTGCCAGAGGAAGTGGTAGAGGTGGGAACAATTACAGTGTTTAAAAGATATCAGCCCACCTACACTTTCATCCAAGTGATTTACATATATCACATACAACAGGGGTCTTAGTACCGACCCTTGCTGAACACCACTGGTCACGGACCTCCAGCCAGAATAACACCACTCCACCACTACCCTCTTCTCTATGGACAAGCCAATTCTGAATCCAAACTACCAAGTGGATCCCATGTGCCTTAATCTTCTGGATCAGGCTACCATGAGGGACCTTATCAACTAGTCCATAACATGTTAATCCTGAACTCTAACCTACTGCCCTGTAAATGAATTCCACATGTCGGATGTGGACCTACCCAACACCAGCCTACTCTCCCCAGCTCCTGCCTAAACTGTTGTCATCCACCGATCCCCAACTCAGCACTTTGCCCTGAGGTCCAGACTTGTCTTTATCCATAACAATCTGAAACCTCTGGGAGTTACGGCCCGTGTGGTGCCAGGAATAAGTGGGCTGGGAATTCAGACCGGTGCGGAGTGGAGACGTGGTGCAGGGTGGGGAAGTGATGAACTTCGGTAGCAGAATGGGAAAAGCCAACAGTCACTGACTGACGGTGACGGGGCAGAGATGGTCTCGTCAAACAGGGTACAGGGTCCTGGAACGTTAACAGAGAGAGGTGGAAACACTCAGCAGGCCAGTGGGGAGGGTAAGGGAGGGCAGGGGTGGGAGGGGAGGGCAAGGGTGGGAATGGATGAGAAGGAGGGGAGAGGTGTGGAGGGTTGGGAGAGATGACGGGGTGAAAGGTGGGGCAGGGAGGGGTGGGGGAGGGATGAGGAGGGGAGGGATGAGGAGAAGGTGGGGAAAGTGGGGAGATTGTGGAGGGGTGGGGTGCTGTGGGGAGGGTGGGGAGGGGAGGAGGGTGAGGAGGGGTTGGGGAGGGTGGGGAGGGGAGGGTGAGGAGGGGTTGGGGAGGGTGGGGAGGGGAGGAGGGTGAGGACAGGTTGGGAAGGGTGGGGAAGAGGGTGAGGAGGGGTTGGGGAGGGTGGGGAGGAGTTTGGGGAGCTGTCACTAGGTGTGGGGGGGGGCGTGACCTCAGTCGGTTGAAGTGCCTATTTCCAAGTCAGTTCTCAGGACAGCTCTGTGACCCTTGGCCCGCTTTCCAGCGCAAATTGCCGTGTCCCACGATCCCTGAATACAGAGAATGTGCGGTCGTGGGTCAGGCCTGGGAAGGAGGCAGGGAAGCTGGTTATGCTGCAAGGAGGGTTGGGGTGGGATGTCTCTGACAGGGTAATCCCGGGATGACCAATGAAGACAAGCTGCAGACAGGGTTACCTGGTCAATGGGTGAATGGGAGCAATTAGAGAGTGAGAACACAGACAGAAGAATGTGGAAGTGGTGAAATGCAGAACGGGACAACATGCTCAGCAGGGCAGGCTGGGCATGTCCTCCAATCCCTGAGGGAGTAGACAATGAGTGGATATTTTCCCCCAGAGAAGTCCAAACCTTCACCACCTTCAGGATGGTCTTCTCTGTCTTGAATGAATAACCACTTATTTTGAGACTGTGACCCTTGGCTCTAGACACTCTCGCCAGGGGAAACATCTGCTCTACCTCTGCCCTGTCAAACTGTGTGAGAATTTGGTACACTTCAATGAGATTTCCTCCCCTACATTCAGAAGAGTACAGTCCCCGCCTGTGGAACCTCTCCCCATACAGACCTGCCATCCCAGGGATGTGTGGACCTTCTCTGCACCCTCCATCATGTAGACATCCTCCTGTAGGAAGACCACACCTGGACAGAATGTTCCAGATCTCACCAGGGCCCTGTGTAATTGGAGCAACACATGTCTACTCTTGTATTCAGTCTCTTGTGACAAAGGCCGACATACCTTTAGCTTCACGTTAGGTCTGAGGGGGACCTTCTTCACCCTCAGAGCGGTGAGTACCTGGAACACACTGCCTGAGAGCGTGGTGGAAGCTGGGTCACCGCCAGCAGTTAAGAGGTGTCAAGATGGGCACTTGAGTCATCCAGGCAAAGAAGGCTATGGGCTAAGTGCTGGGAGATGGGATGGGCAATGGGTGCATGAACATGTTGGGCTGAATGACCTGTTTTCATGCGTGTAACTACAACTCAGTACCTCAGGTACAAGGAGAACCAGGCCCCTCTGAACACCAACACCTTTCAATCTCCCTTCATTTAAATAAATACTCTTGTTTAGTTTTTATATCAGTGGGTGACCTTTTCCATGTTATATTCCATTTGCCATATCCTTGCCCATTCACTTTGCTTTTCTGTATCATTCCGTGACCTCTCTGCATCCTCCTCACACCTATACTGCCACCCAGATTTCTAACTTTGGTAAACTTGGATATACTACACTTGATCTCCTCACTGTAGAGAGTTGGTGCCCAGCACTGATCCCTGTGAGAGTTGGTACCCAGTGCTGATCCCTGTGCCATCTCACCGTCACAGACTTCTGCCCACAAATTACTCGTACTCTCATTCCCTGTTTTCTGCCTGGGAACCATTCCTCAGTTCAGTCCAGTGTCATTGTTAGCCATGGATGAGGTACTGGGAGACAGGAGGGTAGCCAACGTTGTCTTTTATTGAAGAAGGTCTGCAGGACAAACTGGGGAACTACAGGCTGGTGAGTCTGACATCAGTGGTGGGGAAGTTACTGGAGGGGGTTCTAAGGGACAGGATCTACCAGCATTTGGATAGACAAGGACTGATTAGGAATGGTCAACGTGGCTCTGTGTTGGGGAAATCATGTCTGATGTATTTGATTGAGTTTTTGAAGAAATGACCAAGAGGATTGACGAGGGTAGGGAGGTAAACGTTGTCTACATGGACTTTGACAAGGGCCTGCATGGTAGGCTGGTTCAGAAGGTGAGACCCCATGGGATCCAGGGTGAGCTGGCCAGTTGGGTACACAATAGCTCTGAAGGGCCTGTATCCGTGCTACACCATAACTATAATTTTGTGAGATGCTGGACATGCTGGGACTGTTTTCCCTGGTGTGTAGGAGGCTGAGGGGTGACCCTACAGAGGTTTATAAAATCATGAGGGAAATAGATAGGTGGGTGGTCACAGTCTGTTTCCCAGGGTTGGGGTGTCTTTAACCGGACGGCACAGGTTTAAGATGAGCGGGGAAAGATTTAAAGGGAACTGAGGGGCAACTTTTTCACACAGAGGGTGGTTGGTGTATGGAACGAGCTGCCAGAGGAAGTGTCACAGAGTTATATAGCACGGAAACAGGCCCTTCAGCCCAACTGGTCCATGCCGACCAAGATGCCCATCTAAGTCAGTCCCATTTGCCTGTGTGTGGCCCATACCCCTCTAAACCTTTCCTTTCTACGTACTTATCTAACTAGATTGTACCCGCCTCTACCACTTCCTCTGGCAGCTCGTTCCACACACCCACCACCTTCTGTGTGAAAAACTTGCCCCTCAGGTCCCTTTTAAACTTTTTGCCCTCTCACTTTAAACCTATTCCTTCTAGTTTTAGACAGCCTTACCCTGGGGAAAGACTGTGACCACCCACTTTATCAGTGTCCCTCATAATGTCATAAACCTCTGTAAGGTCACCCTCAGCCTCCTTCGCTCCGGGGAAAACTGTCCCAGCCTGTCCAGTCCCTCCTTATAACCCAATCCCTCCAGTCCCGGTAACATCCGAGTGAATCTTTTCTGCGCCGTCTCCAGCTTAATGACACCCTTCCTATAGCTGGCAACCAGAAATGCGCACAATACTCCAAGTGCGGTCTCACCAATGACTTGTACAGTTGTAACATGATGTACCAACTCTTGTACTCAGTGCCCTGACCAATGAAGGTCAGCGTGCCAAACGCCTTCTTCACCACCCTGTCTACCTGTGTCACCACTTTCAGGGAACCGTGTACATGTACTTCCCAGTCTCTCTGTTCTACACACTACCCAGGGCCCTACCATTCACTGTGAGCGTCCTGCCCTGGTTTAACCTCCCAAGATGCATCATTTTAGACTTGTCTGAGTTAAACACCATCTGTCATTCCTTGGCCCACTTTCCCAGTTGATCGAGATCCTGTTGTAACCAGAGACAATCTTATTCACTTGTCCACCACACCAATGTTGGTATCACCTGCAAACTTGCGAATCAGGCCAAACATTCTCATCCAAACTGCTAATATAGATGACAAACAGCAGTGGACCCAGCACCAATCCCTGTGGCGCACCACTGGTCACAGGCCTCCAGTCTGAAAAAAACCCTCCACTACCTACCTCTGACTCCTTCCACCAAGCCAAGTTTATACCGAATTGGCTCGCTCACTCTGAATCCCATGTGATCTCACCTTCTGGACCAGACTACCATGCAGGACCTTGTAGTCCATGTAGACAACGTCAATCATCTTGGTCACCTCTTCAAAAATGCTTAATCAAATTCATGAGACATGATTCCCCACACTGACTGTTCCTAATCAGTCTGTTCTAAATGTAGCTAGGCTGGGTTTGTTTTCCCAGGGATGGAGGAGGCCATGGGGTGATCTGATAGAAGCAGGTAATATTACGAGAGGCGTAGACAGGGTGGGCAGGCAGTCTTTTCTCATGGTAGGGGATCAAAAACAAGGGCATGGATTTAAGGTGAGAGGAAGGAATTTTAAAGGGGATCTGGAGGGGAAGTTTCTTTACACAGAGCGTAGTTGATGTCGGGAACTCTCTGTGGGGGGAGGTGGTGGATCCAGATACAGTCACTACATACAAGAAGAATTGGGGCAGACACATAAATAGGCAAGGACACGGACCTAATGCAGGAGGATGCAATTAGTGCAGGTGGGCAAGAAGGTCGGCATTGACGTGGTGGGCCGAAGGGCCTGTTTCTCTGCTGTACAACTCACAATATTTCAGCAGCAAATTCAGAATATGCTGCATAACTCTCTGATTAAGTTAGTCAGAAGTGGTGAAAGTGAAGCAAAGTTCCTCCGTAACACTCAGCAGACATTTTGAAAGAGGAACCCTGGAGAAGATTAAAGTCAAAATTGAGTTTATTGTCATGTGCACAAGTCCATGTGTGCACAGGGGCAATGAAAAACTTACTTGCAGCAGCATCACAGGCACATAGCATCAGATAAGCAGCATTCACAAGAAAAACATAAGTTGAACATAAATTCTCCACAATTTACAAGGAAGAACACAATTAGAACAAAAAAAAGTCCATTTTAGTGCAAACTGATCAAAGTGGTCATAGTGTTACTAAACTGGAGTGATTAGGGTTGTGCCGGTTGGTTCAAGAACCGAGTGGTTGAAGGGAAGTAGCTGTTCCCGAACCTGGTGGTGTGGGACTTCAGGCTTCTGTACTTCCTGCCCGAT
This sequence comes from Pristis pectinata, assembly GCF_009764475.1. Taxonomy (NCBI): domain Eukaryota; kingdom Metazoa; phylum Chordata; class Chondrichthyes; order Rhinopristiformes; family Pristidae; genus Pristis; species Pristis pectinata. Next base: position 318,213 of record NC_067409.1, on the reverse strand, counting down.
GGGAGCTGTGAGAAGATGGCACAGCCTGGATGGTGGGGATCTTTGATGATGGATGTTGCCTTCTGAGGCAGCGCCTCCTGTAGATACTCCCACTGGTGGGGAGGGATGTGCCCATGATGTATTGGGCTGAGTCCACTACTCTCTGCAGCTTCTTACGTTCATCCATGATCAACAAAAGGCAGTTAAGGAAAACATTAACTCAAAGACCAGCAGATATAAAGTGGCAAAGGTCAGTGGATTTTACAAGATCCCCAGTCCTCTGGTCTGCTGTAGACCAAATGAGGAGGAAGGAGATTGATTATGGGCAGTGTTGTAGAACAGAGGGACCTAGGAGTACAAGTACATGGTTGGCTGAAAGTGGCATCACATGCAGACAGGGTGGTGAAGAAGGCTTTTGGCACGCTGGCCTCCATCAGTCAAGGCACTGAGTATAGAAGTTGGGAGGTTATGTTGCAGTTGTACAGGATGCTGGTGAGGCTGCATTTGGAATATTATGTTCAGGTTTCGTCAGCCTGCTATAGGAAAGATGCCATTAAGCTGGAAAGAGTGCAGAGGAGATTTACGAGAATGTTGCCAAGACTTTAAGTCTTGAGTTATAGGGGGGAGGTTGGATAGGCTAGGACTTTATTCCTTGGAGTATAGGAGATTGAGGGTGACCTTACTGAGGTGTGTAAAATCATAAGGGGCATAGATAGGGTGAATACATACAGTCCTTTTCCCAGAGTTGGGGACTCAAGAACTAGGGCATAGGTTTAAGGTGAGAGGGGAAAGATTTAATAGGGTCTTGAGGGACAACTTCTTCACTCAGTAGGTGGTCTGTATCTGAAACGAGCTGCCAGAGGAAGCGGTTGAGGCAGGTACATTAACAACATTTAAAAGACACTTGGACAGGTCCATGGATAGGAAAGGTTTAGGGGATATGGGCCAAACGCAGGCAAATGGGACTAGCTTAGATGGGAATCTTGGCTGGCATGGAACAGTTGGGCTGAAGGGCCTGTTTCTATGCTGTTCGACTATGAGTCAAAGCCCGTAGCAAGGGGTAGCTTGGGTAAGTGTGGGAGCCATGGAGAGTGAGACAGGTGGATTATTAATGGGGAACAAGGAATGGTAGGGAAGGTGAATCAGCAGTTTACATCAGTCTTCACTTGACGGGCGAGTTTCAAACAGTAGGGAAGAATTTGTAACAGGGGACAAGTTACTGGATACACCAATGGGACCAAAGGCAGACAAGTTGCCAGGTCCCGATGGTCTGTACCTGTGGGTTTTAAAGGACTTGCCTGCAGAGACAGATGAACCATTGGTTCAAGATTTTCAAAATTCACTGAGTTTCAGGAAGTTACCAACGGATTGGAAACCGCAAATGTCACTCCCTTGTTCAAGGAGGAAGGAAGACAAAAATGGGTAACTACGGGTCTGTTAGCTTAACGTCTGTTATCGGCAAGATGCTGCAGTCTATAATCAAGGAAGAAATAGCCGTTTGTTTAGAGAAATTTAATGTAATCAAACCAAGTCAACATGTTTAACAAAGTGACTCGAGTTCTGAGGATGCAACAAGCAGAGTCAGCAGAGGAAACCCTTGGAGATGGTGTTTTTTGGTCAGGTGCAGATAAAAGCCCTGGTCCTCCCGCTCCACTCCCAGTCCACTCCTGGTCCACTCCTGCTCCTGCTTTCTTCAGCCTCTCTGCTCTTTGGGCATCATTGTGGCCTTTTCCTTTGATCCAATATTATCTGAAACTACCCTTGCTAACTACAGTTGGTCCGCTTTTCCTGATGGGGGAATGAATCTTTTTCTGGGAGATTGGGGGGAATGGGATTGACAGGATCCAGGAGAGTCCTGATGCCAGGTTTTGACCTGAAACATGGACAGCTCCTTCCCCCACAGAAGCTGCTCGAACCCGCTGAGTTCCTCCAGCAGATTGGTTGTGCTGAAGGGCCTCCTGTGGGCTGATGAACCTGCTCTGGCTTTCGTTTATGAATCCACTTTCACCCAGCGATGATTGACCCTGCCCCTGATGTTCACTTCTGGCAGTTGCCCCGTCACTGAGGGCAATGTGACTGGCTCGTGATTAGAACAAGAAGTCTGGGACAGCACAGGAATGGCCTTCAGCCTGCACGTCTGTGCTGACCATGATGCCAAATTAAACTAATCCCATCTGCCTGCACACAGTTGGTTTCCTTCCGTTCCCTCCTGTCCATGTGCCTGGCTGAATGCCTATGGTCCGCTGTCACCACCTCCCCTGGCAGCCCGTTCCAGGCACCCACCTGAACTGTGTTCCTCACACACTGCCTTTAAACTTTCCCCTTCTCACCTTAAAGCTATGCCCTCCAGTAGTTGATGTTTCGACCCTACCTACACCTCTCTCAGCTCTTCCCTCAGCTTCTGCCCCTCCAGAGAAAACAACACAAATTTGTCCAACCTTTCCTTATAGCTGATACTCTCTAATCCAGACAACATCCTGGTTAATCTCTCCTGCACCCCTTCCAAAGCCTCCACATCCTTCCTGTAATGCAGTGACCAGAACTGCACACAGTGCTCCAGATGCAGCCTAACCAAAGTTTCAAACCTGACTTCCCAACCTTCATAATCAACAAGCCCCGACCTATGAAAGCGAACATGCCACAACATTGTGGGCCGAAGGGCCTGTGCAGTGCTGTAATGATCTAAGGCATGTGGCATGTTCTATGAAAGCGAACATGCCACATGCCTTCTTTCCCACTGTTGCTACTTGTGCTGCCACTTTGAGGGAACTATCGACCTGCATCCCAACGTCTCTCTGCACATCAGTATGGACCATGTGCAGGCAGAAAATACTTGTTTAATTAGCTGCATTAGCTTAATTAGTTTGGGACAACCTTGTGGGCCGAAGGGCCTGTTCCTGTGCTGTACTGTTCCATCAATGCTCCCAAGGGCCCTGCCATTCACTGTTTAATTTCCTCTTACATTCGACCTCCCAAAGTGCAACATCTCACGCTGTTCCGGATTAAACTCCATCTGCCGTTTCTCTGCCCACATTTCCAACTGATCTATATCCTATCCTCACCATCCACAACATCACCAAATTTTGAGTGGTCTTACTAACCAGTCCACCTACATTTCTGTACAAATCATTTGTATACATCACAAACAGCAGAGGCCCCAGCACTGATCCTGTGCGGAACACCACTGGTCACAGACCTCCAGTCAGAATAACACCCCCCACCACTACCTCTGTCTTGTGGCCAAGTCAATTTTGAATCCAATTTACCCTCTAAACTCTCCTATCTTGGCCAAATGTCTTTTAAACATTGTAATTGTAAGATTTAGCATCGTTTTCTGAAGATGGTCCAACATTCCCAATCTTCCAGTCCTCTGGCACCACTCCAGGAGAGTTATTGATTGCAGTCGCTCAAATTCTCCCTTTGTTCTGATTCCCACCCTGGGCCTTCTATATTCAGCCTGCTTCCCACTTGTGTTATTAACCTCACATCTGCCATATCCCTCCCTTCCCATGGCATCATCTGAGACCTTCTGGCTTTGCGGCCTTGTCCCCCCCGCTGGGAATGTGTCGAGACTGTGAGGAGCATCTCATCTGTTTGGCCACAGCTCTCCGTGTCAAACTTGGACCTGACTTATTTTGCTGGATCCATTTTCAGCCTGCGTAATCTTTTTCCCAGGGCGATAATGGCTCACACGAGGGGACATAATTTTAAGGTGATTGGAGGAAGATAAGAGGGGGGATGTCGGGGGTAAGTTTTTTTACACAGAGAGTGGTGGGTGTGTGGAACGTACTGCCAGCAGAGGTTGTGCCGGCAGATACATTAGGGACATTTTAGAGACTCTTAGATAGACACATGAATGATAGAGAAATGGGGGGCCATGTGGGAGGGAAGGGTTAGATAGACCTTAGAGCAGGTTAAAATGTCGGCACAACATTGTGGGCCAAAGGGCCTGTACTGTGCTGTAATGATCTATGTAAGACGGTGTCCATAGAGGGTTGGATAGGGCAAGAAAGCAAAGCTCTGTGAGACAGTGAGAGTCAATATGACGGCCAGGCCGATGTAGTCGTGTATTGGAAGTGCTGGGCTGATAGTAAAGAGGAAATTATGAAAGAAAGGAGAGGGTATGAAGAAATGCTTCCAGGTTAAATCAAGTAAAATACCAAGATATTGGAGCAAGAGGATAACTGAGGAAAGAATGGGGCTGGGTAGGGATCATCAAGGTGACCTGTGTTTGGGGGGGGGGGTGGGGGTTGTGGGGGGTGGGACACAGTATTGTGCAGGAAAGGAGGGGATGGTGTTGGTGTTGTGAAGAGTGTGTCAACAGGATAAACAGTGAAACAAGAAAGTACTTTCAGGGTTGGAAGGGTTCCAGACAATCATACACGAAACAGGCCATTCAGCCCTACACGTCCATGCTGACCGGTGGGCACCCCTCCATATTAATCCCGTTCCCCAGCACTTGGCCCACAGCCCTCTACACCCAAGTGATTCATGTGCTGGTCTGGACACTTCTTGTGCTGTTGAAGGCCCTGCTGAAGGTAGAAGGTCAGCACATGGAAGGACACCTAGAGGAGCTGCAGGAGCAGGGACTCGGTGTGGGAGGGTGGGATCAGGCACGGTGAACCTCCTGCTCTGTTACAGAGAGTCACGCACCAGACAGCACAGAGACAGGCCCTTTGGCCCATCAGATCCCTGTTGCACATGCGGGTCACATCCTCGCTGGAGCAGTACAGTGGCCCCAGCTGGTGCTGAGAGTGCAGACCCAGGGCTGTTCGCTGTCGCAGCTCCTTGACCTGTGGTTGGCTGAGGGTGGAACATCTGGAGCTCCCACAGCACAGATATGCAGTCTGCAGCTGGCCCCCCAGGGTAAACACCCTCCCTCTGCTCAGCACCCTCGCCAGGCCTTCTAAGCTCTAACCACGGGACAACTGCACATTCGACAGTCCCCTGCCAGTTCTGCAGTTAGCGGGGCTCAGCCCAGCTCCACAACTTTCACTGCACGACTGAAACACTCAAACAAGTGGAGATACTCATCCACCAATCGGCGGGCGGCAGCTCTCTGAGGTCACCGGCCGTTTTGGAGCAGTTTGTGAATATTTATTTATTGGGAGGTGGTGAGGCGGCTGCTCAGGTAGGTGAGGGAGGCGTGAGGCGTGAGGCGTGAGGCAGAGGCAGAGAGGGTGAGGCAGAGGCAGTGGGACCCGACCCCTCCCCACCCCTCCCTCCCTGTCAGACAGCGCTGGGTGTGTGCGGTGTTCAGGGTGACAGGTCGGTGGGGTCGGGGTCCCGGGAGGGAGAGAGGGACGGAGGGGGAGAGAGAGAGGTGGGCGGGTGGGTGAGGAGACAGAGGGGAGGGAAGGAGGGAGGGAGGGAGAGGAGGAGTGAGAGAAGAGGGAGCGTGCGGGGAGGGCGTTGAGGGGAGGGAGTTGAGGGGGAGGGGGGGAGTTGAGGGGAGGGGGGGAGTTGAGGGGAGGGAGTTGAGGGGAGGGGGAGGGAGTTGAGGGGAGGGAGGGAGCGGCAGGGACAGGGTTAAGCCGCAGGGAAGAGGCACCGCCCAGGGTTACACCCTCCATTGATGCAGGACAGGCTCTGCGGGGCGCTCCCTCCCCCGGCGCTCCTTCCGCCCCCCTCCCCCCAGCCACGGTCGCTCCCCCGCAGCCCGGCCACTCAGCCCATCTGACCAGGGGACGGGCAGCCGCTGCTTCACTGCCTCCCCTCCCCGGTGACTCCAGACCCTGCAACGGCTCGGCCCGGGGCTTGGCACGGCAAGATCCCACGAACATCCGGGGGAGGAGACTGGGGCAGCAAACGTCAGCATAGCCCAGGGGGAGGTGCAGGTGTTAGAAGGGCAGAGTGGCCTTGGGGGATTCTATTCTCCCCCTCCCCAGGGCAGAACGTCCTGTCCCCCCCCCCACAGTGCGGATCGTCCTGTGTCCCCCCCCCCCCCCCCCCCCCCCCCCCCCCCCCCCCCCCCCCCCACCGCCCACTGCAGACCTTCCCACCGCCCCGCTCCACGCTGACCAGTATCCCAGTGTCCGGGCTGGCTACGCGGACCAGTTGCGCTTCACCTCCCAGCACCGTGATGGAGTGGTACGACACAGGAACAGGCCCTTCGGCCCACCGTGTCCATGCCGACCTCACTGCCCATCTCCACTGATCCCATTGGTCAGACCACATCTGGAGTATTGTGAGCAGTTTTGGCCCCATATCTAAGGAAGGATGTGCTGGCATTGGAGAGGGTCCAGGGCAGGTTTACGTGAATGATCCTGGGGATGAAAGGGTTACTGTATGAGGAGAGTTTGATGTCTCTGGGCCTGTACTCGCTGGAGTCTAGAAGGATGAGGAAGGATCTCAATGAAACTTACTGAATATCGAAAGGCCTGGACAGAGTGGACGTGGAGAGGATGTTTCCAGTAGTGGCGGAGTCTAGGACCAGAGGGGACAGCCTCAGAATAGAAGGACGTCTCTTTAGAACTGAGATGAGGAGGAATTTCTTCAGCCAGAGGGTGGTGAATCTCTGGAAATCGTTGCCACAGACGGCTGTGGAGGCCAAGTATATTTAAAGCGGAGGTTGATTGGTTCTTGATTAGTGAGGGAATCAAAGGTTATGGGGAGAAGGCAGGAGAATGGGGTTGAGGGGGAAAAATAAATCAGCCATGATCGAATGGCAGAGCAGACTCAATGGGCCGAATGGCCTAATTTTGTTCCTATGTCTTATGGTCTTATCCTTCTGTTCCTTTGCATTCCAAGTGTCTGTCTAACTGAGTCCATAGCCCAGCAGCTGATGGTTCTTCATGTCCACACCCAGGTTTAACGTGTGAGGGTTCCTGTTCCTGAGCAACAGGGTGACATCAATGTGTGGGTGTAATGGTCGTCCTGGGCGACAGGGTGATATCGATGTGTTGGTGAAATGGGCTGAGAAATGGCAGGTGGAGTTTAATCCTGATAAATGTGGTAGATTTGGTAAATTGGTTTATTATTGTCACATGTAATGAGGTACAGTTAAAAACTTTGTCTTGCATACTGTCCATACAAATCATTTCATCACAGTGCATTGAGGTACAAGGGAAAACAATAACAGAATGCAGAATAAAGTGTTAGAGTTACAGAGAAAGTGCAGTGCAGGCAGACAATAAGGTGCAAGGCCATAATGAGGTAGATTGTGGGGTCGAGAGTCCATCTCGTTGTTCTAGGGGATCATTCAATAGTCTTATAATGAGGTGATGTGTTCTGGGAGCACTGAGGGGCTTGGGACAGACAGCATGAATGGAGGGGTCCTCGGCAGTGCGGAAGAACAAGGGCCCTTGGTCTATGGGTCCAAAGATCTTTGGAGGTAAATGTGCAGTTAGATAACGTGGGTGAGAGTCGTGAGGGATGCTGGCCTTCATTGGTCAAGGCACTGAATACAAGAGCAGGGAGGTTATGCTCCAACTTTATTGAATGTTATTTACTTTATGAGACAGGTAAGGTGGATGAACTCGGGGCATGGGCAGCTACATTGGACTGAGACATTACTGCCAATACAGAAACACTCTGACTCCATTGGTCAGACCTCAGCTGGAGTACTGTGTGCAGTTCTGGAGACAGGAGAGGCCGGGTCTGTTCTCCCTGGAGCGGAGAAGGTTGTGGTTGAGGTTCATAAAATTGAGGGGTATAGATAGGGTGCAGGATGGCAGGAAACTTTTCCACATCAGAGGTGAATAAAACTTCAGGACACAGATTTAGGATCAGGGGTAGAGTCACACAGCGCAGAAACAGGCCCTTCGGCCCAACTGGTCCATGCAGACAAAGATGCCCATCTAAGCTAGACCCATCTGCCTGTGTTTGGCCCATATCCCCTTAAACCTTTCCTGTCCATGTACCTGTCCAGGTGTCTTTTAAATGTTGTCATTGTACCCTCAATGAGGATTTCCCCACAGTAAAAACCAAAGACATGAAGACTTCGGATCTTGAGGTAGTCATTGGGGAGGTCTTGGGGATAGTCTGCATTACAGCAGAGGATGTCTTAAAACATATGAAGGTAGATAAATCTTCAGGGCCTGATCAGTATATCCAAAAACACTGTGAGAAGCTAGAGAAGAAATTGCAGGAGCCTTGGCTGAGATATTTGTGTCATTGTTAGCCACGGATGAGGTGCCAGTAGACTGGAGGGTGGTGAATGTTGTGCCTTTATCTAAGAAGGGCTGCAAAGACAAACCTGGGAACTACAGACCAGTAAGTCTAACATCTCTGGTAGGAAAGTTACTGGAGGGGATTCTGAGGGATAAGATGTATGTATATAGAACATAGAACAGTACAGCACAGAACAGGCCCTTCAGCCCACAATGTTGTGCCAACATAGCTAATCCCTCCTACCTACAGAATACCCATATCCCTCCATTTTCCTCTCATTCATGTGCCCATCCAAGCCCCTCTTAAAAGCCCCCAATGAATTTGCCTCCACCACCCTATCAGGCAATGCATTCCAAGCATCCACCACTCTCTCAGTAAAAAACATACCCCTCGTGTCTGTTCTGAACCTATCCCCTCTCTCCTTAAATGCATGCCCTCTGATATTGGATTGCTCAGTAATGGGAAAAAGATATTGCTCGTCCACCCTATCTATGCCCCTCATAATTTTATACACTTCCAACAGATCACCCCTCAGCCTCCACCGCTCCAGAGAAAAGAGCCCAAGTTTGTCCAGTCTCTCCTGATAGCACATGCCCTCTAATCCAGGCAGCATCCTGGTAAACCTCCTCTGCACCCCCTCTAAAGCCCCAACATCCTTCCGATAGTGAGGTGACCAGAATTGCACGCAATACTCTAAATGCAGCCTAACCAGAGTTCTATAGAGATGCATCATAACTTCTTGACTCCTGTACTCGATACCTCGATTAGTAAATGCAATCATTCCATAAGCTGCCTTTACCACCCTGTCTACCTGTGTAGCCACTTTCAATGAGTCATGGACTTGCACCCCAAGGTCTCTCTGCTCTTCAACACTGTTAAGGGTCTTGCCCTTCAGAGTGTACTGCCTCTTGACATTAGTCCTACCAAGGTGCAACATTTATCCGGGTTAAACTCCATCTGCCATTTCTCTGCCCACATCTGCAGCTGATCTATATCACACTGTATCTATTGCCAGCCTTCTACACTATTCATAACTCCACCAATCTTGGTATCGTCTGCAAACTTACTAACCCACCCATCAACATACTCATCCAGGTCATTTGTGTACATCACAAACAGCAGAGGTCCCAGCACAGATCCCTGCAGAACACCACTACTCACAGGCCTCCAGCCTGAATAAGTCCCTTCAACCACCACCCTCTGTCTTCTATGGACAAGCCAGTTCTGGATCCACACAGCCAATTCTCCACTGACCCCATGCATCCGAACTTCCTTGATTAACCGATGATGTGGGACCTTGTCAAATGCCTTACTGAAGTCCATATAGATGACATCCACAGCTCTACCTTCATCAGTCTCTCTCGTCACCCTGTCAAAAAAAAAACTCAACCAGGTCAGTAAGACATGGCTTGCCCTGCACAAAGCCCGGAAGGACGGGTTCATTAGGGGCAGTCAGCATGGCTTTGTGCATGGGAGATCATGTCTTACCAATCTGACTGAATTTTTTGAAGAAAAAGGTCGATGAAGGCAAGATGGATGGTCTATGTGGACTTAAGTAAGGCTTTCGATGAGGTTCAGCGTGGCAGGTTCTTATGGAAAGTTAGATCACACGAGATCTTGGGAGCGCTGGCTAATTGTATACACAGTTGGCTTGATGGTAGGAAGCAGAGGGTGATAGTAAAGGTTGGTTCTCGGATTGGAGGCCGGTGACCAGTGTTCCCCAGGGGCTGGTGCTGGGCCCATTGTTGTTTGTCATCTATATCAATGATTTGGATGAGAATGTACAAGGCATGGATAGTAAGTTTGCAGATGGCCCAAAAATAGGTGGTATAGTGGACAATGAAGAAGGTTATCAAAATTACAGGCAAGTCTTGATCTGATGGGTAAGTGGGCTGAGGAATGGCAAATGAAGTTTAATTCAGATAAGTGTGAGGTGTTGCATTGTGGAAAGTCAAATTCAGGAAGGACTTTCACCATGAACATCACGACCCTGGTGAGTGTTGTAGAACAGACCGATGTTGGGTACAAGTGGATGGTTCATTGAAAGTGGAGTCACAGGCAGACAGTGGTGAAGAAGGCTTTAGACATGCTGGCCTTCATCGGCCAGGGCATTGAGTATAGAAGTTGGGAGGCTATGTTGCAGTTGTATAGGATGCTGTTGAGGCTGCACTTGGAGTATTGTGTTCAGTTTTGGTCACCCTGCTATAGGAAAGACGTTATTAAACTGGAAAGAATGTAGAAAAGATTTACAAGGATGTTGTCAGGACTTGAGGGACTGAGTTACAGAGAAAGGTTGAGCAGCTTGGAACTTTATTCCTTGGAGCAAAGGAGACTCCAAGGAGAACGTCAAGAACACAAGAGCGTGTGTCGGCCTCACAAAGAGAACATACAAACTCCACGGAGTACCAGGAGCAGGATGTCCAGTGAACCTGGCTGGTCAGCCCATGCAATCTCCATCCAGGTTCTGTCCCCATTCCTGCTTTCTCCCTGTATCCCCTGATCCCACCAGCCATGAGAATAATATCCAACTCCCTCTTGAATATGAGATGGCCACAACAATTGTCTGGTGGAGAATTCCACAGGTTCACCATCCGCTGGCTGAAGACATTCCTCCTCACCTCG